>NC_092875.1:460496335-460856335 GCF_028372415.1 Notamacropus eugenii | reverse complement strand
TGCTTCCTAGTTACTTCTCTGGGCCTCAGTTTCTCCATAGGTAGAAGGAGGAGGTTGGTTTAGGTAACCAAAGTGCTTCCCAGGTCTGAATCTTGTGACCTTGCTAATGCATGTGGAATTGCAAAGGATGTGCCCATAAGAAAAATCAAACTGAATGCCAAAGCCAAAGACATGCTCACAACTGGCTTCGGGGACTAGGGTAGTTCCGTTTTAAAGAAAGACTGTAGTATGGCAAGGCCCAAGGACTTGGTGCTTCCTGAACTTCAAAGCCTGCGGTGGCTGACCTCTCTAAGAGCCCTGCTGGTAATTGCAGGGAATCCAAAAGATGTCTTGGGGCCACGGAAGCTGATAAAAGCCCAGGCTCTTCAAAGGGTCATTTCACAGGATTTGACACCAGCTCTGTTAATTGTCAGCCTGGGAATGAGCGGCTGTCTGAAACAGGATATGCCCACAGTCAAACCGGTGAAGGGTTTTAATAAGGGTTGGAATGAAAAACAAAAAATCACTAGAGTAGTTTTAGGGTAGGGGTTAGAGAATCTGAAGGAAGGAAAGAAAATAGTAAGGAATGAGTTTTATGTAAAAAATAAACAAAGAAACAAACGTGGAAAAGAAAATTATCCTAGTCTCTGGTCAAAGATTTTGAGTCTATGGGGAGGATGGGTTGTCATGAGAACTCTTATCTCCTCTCTGCTTTATCCTCTTAGAGAAAGATGCCTCCTTTTTTAGGGTTCATTTCCTATCCACCTGTCTCCTGGGCTGTCTTCCTGCTGTCTCCTCTGGGACTGGCTTTTATCAGTTATTCACTTATCTCTTCATGAAAAAATTTTAGCTACTGTCTGGATTTTGCCTCATGTCTCAGCATGGCGCATCTCTTCCATTTGTGGATTTCATGGTGTCCATTTGGGTTGGAGAAAGTGGATAGTTTTCACTGTTTGTGATAGTTTCAAATTTTGCTCATCCTCACATTTTTGAGATTCCTCAGAGCAGCTGTTCCACCCTTATTAAGCTAATAATTCTACTTTTAATCTTTCTGAGACAATACAGCCCTTCTGTTTTACTGACAATAATAATGGCTAGTATATACATATTTATACGTATATGTACATATACGTGTGTATATGTGTGTCTATGTATATGTCTGTCTTGTCTATCTAAACTTCTATTAAACATCTATCTTATTTGTCTGTGCTGTCTGTCTTGTATCTAACTAATCTATCTTGTCTATCATCTGTCTATCTAAACTTCTATCTTACCCGTCTTTTCTTTGTCTAACCTTCTATCTAATCTGCCTATCTTATCTTATCAGTCTGTGCTATCTGTCTATCTAATCTGTCTTGTCTGTATCTCTCTCTCTCTCTCTCTCTCTCTCTCTCTCTCTCTCTCTCTCTCTCCTGGGGCAGCTAAGTGGTGCAGTGGATATAACACCAGTGCAGGAATCAGGAGGATGTGAGTTCAAATCTCACCTCAGACACTTGACACTCACTAGCTGTGTGACCTTGGGCAAGTCACTTAACCCCAACTACCTCATCCTGGGTCATCTCCAATCACCCTGATGAATATCTGGTCACTGGATTCAGATGGCTCTGGAGGAGAAGTGAGGCTGGTGACCTGCACAGCCCTCCCTCGCTGAAAACACAGTCAGGTGCAAGTGATGTCACCATTTCTCTGATGGCATGGTCTTCTTCGGTGATGGCATTGTCTTCTTCGGCAACGAAGGGTGAACACACAGATATCTATCTATCTGTCATCTCAGAGGGGTGGCAGCTAGTTGCACATAAAACTCCAGAGAACAGGGAGAGAAATACCCAGGAGGTCTCAATCATAGGATTTAGAGTTGGAAAAGACTGTAGAGATTCTTTGGAAATAGGATGATAGGTTCTTAGATTTACAGTTGGAAGGAATCTTAGAGATCTTTGAGTCCAATCCTCTATCCCCCATTTTTACAGGTGTGCAAACTGAGACTCAGATTAAATGGTTTGCTTAGGGTCATAAAGGTAGTAAGTGACTTCAGCAGGATTTAAAATCGAGGTTATCATGACTCCACATCCAGCATTATCCACTAGACCACTTGGCTGCCTTTCATCCTTCTCGTTTTATAGAAGAAACAAAGAAGAAACAAAACAAAGCTAAGGTCCAAAGAAGTGAGTCATTTCCTCAAGTCCACTTGACAGTAAATAGCAGAACCAGCATCCCTATCCAGCCCCGTGGTTCCCAGGCCATTGTACTTTCCCTGCCCAATGCTTTTCTACAACTCAGACCCTGCTGTTCTGCAGATTTCACCTCACATCCTTTATTCCCCAACACATCAGATTTACTTGTCCACACATAGACAGTCGTCTTCTTCCTCTTCATTCCCTGGCCACCCAACACCAAAGCAGGAGTACCTTGGCCTCTTCTGCTCTCTGTAGTCCCATCTTAGGTTGTCCTCTTACCTCCCAGCCCCCATGGGTCGTCTCATTCCTCCCACCTTTCTGTATTTTTTTCTCCTCAAAAGCCTGATGTGAATGTGCTAATCTCCCATGACTTCAAAAGTTCACAGGGAAAACTGAGAAAAATTCATCTCCATTACTGTAATAAGAATGATAGCAATAACCAGGATCTCTCGGACTCCCAAATAACCTCAGATTCCCGTTTTTTCTGATCTTCCTGTTCTGTGATCTTTCCTTTTTCCCACCAGATTTCTTGCCTACTTTAGCTTTACACTTGCAGTTTTATCCTCACCATTCTAGTGAATTGACTATCTCAAAAGCTACTTTTGCCTTCCTAATATTTGGATCCAATAGCTTTTTCTTCCCTTTTTCTGCCTACACAGTTTGGTATTATTGGACGCTGTCTCCTCCTGCATCCATTTCCTTCTCTTGACTTCTGTCCCATTGCATTATTCTCATTATCTTCATCCTGTTCTGGTTGCTCCTTCTTTACTGCTTTCTTTTTTTTAAAAAAAATTGTTCATATCTTTGTACACCACCTTCATTTCCAAAGGTACTCCTCCCCCTCCTCCAGAAAGCCACCCTTTGTCACAAAAAAATAAAAATTAAAGAGTTTAGCAAACTTGCCAACACATCCGTCCAGTCTCATAGTATATGTAATGTTCCATACCCAGAGTTCCCCACATCTGCATTCTGAGAGGTACGTTTTATCTTCACTTCCTTGGGGCTAAACTTATTATAATCATATAAAATTCAGTTTCTTCTTTGTTTTTATTCTTTTGATTTACATTGTTTTAGTCAATGAGTATATAATTTTTCCTGGTTCTGTTTACTTCACTTTGCATCAGTTCATATGTCTTCCCATGGATCTCTGTATCTTTTCACACTCATAATTTCTTATGACAGTCATTTCCCATAGTAATAAAAGTACCACATGTTTATTTAGCCATTTATCACTCCATGGGGATCCATTTTGCTATCAATTCTTGGTGATTTTACTTCTCTATTCCTCCTCCTTTTCCCATCTCCGAAATAGTGAAGTCATTTCTAAGGCTCCCTGTATTAGATTTTTCTTCTTTATTCCTCTCCCCGGACATTCTCCATCCCTGCTTGCCACAGTTTTACTTATTCCCTTTATGTAAATGACATTCTCCCTCTCTGTCTCTCTGTTTCTGTCTCTCTCTGTCTGCCTCTCTCGTTCTAGGTCCATATTTCCACCTAGATGTGGCAACCTGAAAGTCTCTCCTCAGACTTCACATCTCCCACACTGAACTCATCACCATCCCACTCAAACCGCCTTCTCCTCCTGGCTTCTTAACTTCTTTATTTCTATTAATGTGCCCCCACCTTCTCCCACTCACCCAGGTGCCTTTTACTCCTCCTTGTCCCTTGACATTCATGTGCAATTGGTCACCATCATGTCCTGTCTATCCTATCCCCATTCCCACAGTGATTACTGTCCTTTCTTTATCATCTTAGTTTTTCAGTATCCCAGTTCTGGACTTTATTACTTCTTTCCTGGCCTTTTTCAATAGCCTCCCCACGAGTGTCATTGCCCATTGTTGTATTTTTCACCTCCAGTAACTCCTGTTTCTCGCATCATCTACCAAAACATTCCTGAACCTTAACTATGGCCTTCATGGCCACTGAACTTAACAAGATGGGATTGCTTCAGCCAAGAGCTATATGGACTTATTCTGGTTTGACATGTCACAGCTTATAGCTGCAAACTGTCTTCTTTGTAACAGCTACATGAGGTAAGCAGTACAAATATTATGGATCCCATTTTACAGATGAAAAAAGCCCGAGGTTCTAAGAGGTTAAATAACTTGTCTATGGTGACCCATTAACAAGTAACAACTGATATTTGATCCCAGATTTGCCAACCATAACCCTTTTCTCTTCTGACTATGTTAGAATGCTTAAGAGCACAGGGAAAAGGAGCCCATTAAAATTGTTCCTTGTTGCATTTGCCCAACCAACAGATTGTCCAGCTTCTGCCACTTTCTAGCTGGCTCTTTAGAATCCACTGATTCTGTCCAACTTTACCATACTGTGTACTTCCTTGGTCTCTCACACTGCTGACTGGCACATTTCCCACAAATATGTTTTATGAAGCCTTAGAAGTCTCTATTACCCTTTATTGCTATCCCTTATTAGATTAGATGGGCCCCAAGGCAATTGCTGTACCTAGTCTAGCTTTGCAATCCGTGTTTTGTAGAGATTCTATGTTTAATACTAGAGCTATCCTCTAAGTTGTTAGAAAGAATAAGCAGGTAGTTACCTAGTGATGTGACTCTGGGGATTAAGGAGCCTTTGTCGTTTTCCTCCAAATAAGTGATAATTTCTGAAATTTCACCCCTAACAGACTCACTAATTTAATTCCAATGATATCCTTTTCTCCTACCAGGAAAGGGGTAACTTGAGGAATGAAAAAGGAGTATATGTGCAGGAGACGAAGCAAATCCAAACTTTTTGCACATCTTTCTTGGGATTCCTGGTCAGGGAAATTGCAAAGATTCCTCAGAAATGGGGCATCTATGTAGAATAGTTTCATTTGATCTGCATTTACTGGAATGATTTTTATAAGCATAAAGTCTCAGGACTGGCTAGAAATCAGTGTTAGATGAGGAACAGGATCTTCCTCATTCAACAAAGGATAAATTGTGGTCACTATAAATATGCAGCAAATACTAAGTAATGAAGATTCACATCTGAGATGGTACTGATGGAATCAAAGGGGTAGCAGATTAAAAAAAATTCCCCAAGTAAATTCCCAAAAATCAGACAGATGGTATCTTTACTGATATCCAACATTAAAACCTATTATTTGGATCTTGACTTAGATGAATGGATACAAAGACAATGTCAATTCACTTTCATCTAAGCTCTTTCTTTCTTTGAAAAGGAGTGTTTCTTACTTAGATTTCAAAGCCCCAGAACAAGGACCTCGCCCTTAACTCTAGTCGGGGCAATGATGCCACATCCTCAGATTCTTCATGGGTCATTGACGCAATGGTTGCCATGTTCTGTTTCATCTGATGTTTCTTGGGCTAAGGACCCTGAAGGGAAGTTCCTTTAAATAAGTCTGTTCCTGTGATCCAGCATGGAGAGTTGCTTTAGCATGTCAGTCAGCATGAAGAGGAAGACATCAGGTTCCTATTGGGTATTGTCAAAATGACTTCCATCAAAGATGTTCCATGGACAATGAACATTGCAGTTAAATAGGGAATCAGTGAAATATATGGGAATTGATTTACTTAGAAAAGATTCCCCTTCACCCCTCTCCCTTGTGGCTCTAAATTTTATGTCTCCTTTCAATAAAATCCTTAAATGGTTTAACAAAATATATAGCAAGTTGCTAAACTTCATTAGATAAAAGTACATAATTGAATTAACAGGAAATGGGCTTAACTAGCCGAACACTTCAATCAATAAGAAAAGAAATATTTGAAGGTTTCAGAGCAACTAGAAGGAAAGAAAATCATTATGACTATTACAGCAACTACTAGTACTACCACCACCGCCGCCGCCGCCACCGCCACCACCACTACTACAACTACTGCTGCTGCTACTACTGCTTATAGGGATTGGACTTTGATTTCATTGGCATAGGGAACTCCCTGGCAGGAAAACTCCCTCTACCAATTTAGGTTGGCGCCTTTTCTGCAACTTATAGTCTTAGAAAGTTGTCTAGAGCGCTAAGAGGTTAAGTGACTTACCCAGAGTTACACAGCTGGTAGGTGTCTTGAACCTAGGTCTTGGAAAATAGTTCTATATGTACTACACTGCTTCAATAATAATTATAACAGATTCTACTTATATTATGTGTTTGCTCTACATATTTTATCTCACTTGATCCTCATAAAAGCCTTATGAGGTGTTATTAGGAAGATATGGAAATTTCTAGAGCAATAAGACTTTTTTTTTATAATAATTCCTCCTTTGAAGAGGTAGCTAGGTGGCACAGTGGATAGACCACTGGGTCTGGAATCAAGAAGACTCATCTTCCTGAGTTCAAATCCAGCGTCAGACACTTACTAGCAGTGTGACTCTGGTCAAGTCACTTAATCCTGTTTGCCTCGGTTTCCTCACATGTAAAATGAGTGGGAGAAGGAAAGGGCAAACCACTCCAGTGTCTTTGCCAAGAAAACCTCAAATGGGATCCCAAAGAATCAGACATGAGTGGAAAAACAAACAAACTCAACAACAATAGTTTCGTAGTAATTGTCTTTAAAAGGATAAACCTCTGGCCAGATACATACATACATACATACATACCATACATACACACACATATATGACATAATTCTTACTAATGTTGATTCTAGTAGTTTGCAAAGTTCAATTTCTGAATGCTTTAAACTTTTAACTTTTTTTGAATAGAAAGAATGAGAAGAATTTAATGTAAACTATTACTCTGAACCGAGGCTATTTCGAGAGCTTAGAATTGCTCCCAAATTAACACAAGATTTTAATAATTTCTAGTAAAGCAATTTTTTTTTGCCCCTAAGAGGCATACATGAGAAATAGGAAAGGACTTACCTATTTGAGTTCTGTCATCTGGTCAGATTCATCACTAATCTTGATTGCAACATCAGTTTGAAATTTCAATATCACTGCTAAAGGTTAAGCAGAGTTCACGCTTCTTGTAGTTTTCTCTCGATGCCATCCTGTGGCCTCTCTCCTCTTTTTGAGAACTGATATTGAAGGGTTGACCCTGGGTCTGAACCCCAGGCTCCAACTACTCTGAAGAAAGCCAGGAAGTTATCAAAGGGAAGAGATTAGATAAAATGGACAATGGAGTTGCAGTCTGTGAAAAAGATCAATGGTTTTAAGTGAAGACATCAAGCGAAGGGGTGAGTATCGTGTCAAACATTTGGTTAATGGTTAAAAAAAGAAAAAGGAGAGAATGCAACCTAGAACGTAATATAGACTACTCAGCCAGAGGGAAATGAATGGTGAACTCAGAAACAGAGTTTTTAAAAAAATGGCAGGGAACCATTACATAATAGAGAAGGAGGACTTCAGTTACCTGGAAATCTATGGGAATACTCTCTACTAAAAGCACAGTAGGAAATGTTATTTTTTAAAATTATTGATTTATATATATATATATATATATATATATATATATATATATATATATATATATATATATATACACAACAGGCATCCCAAGAGAAACTCAAACCACTGACAAAGTATTTTCCCCCAAATGGTTAATAAAACAGTATAAGAGAATAGTTTCCCAAGTAGTAAGTGGTATACAAGTTTCTACTTTTATTGTTTATTGTTGGTTAACAGAAAGAAAACTATATATCCTTTTACTTTAATAAATTGGTGCCAGATCCACAGGATCTCAGAAATGTATGAGAATTCAGAGGCCATCTATTTTGACTCAGAACTGAACAAGAATCCCCTTTATAGTAATAAGGCAAGTGGTTTCCCAGTCTTTGTTGAAGACTCTTGAGGGAGAACTGTAGTTCAATGTAATGGGGGAAAACCCCCTTGCCCCCCAAAACAAAGCCTTGATATGATGTCAAAGGACTTGAGTTCAAATGTCATCTCAGCCACTTACTACTTGTATGACTTTAGATAAATCACTTACTCTTTCTATCTCAGTTTCTTCATCTGTAAAATGAGGAGGTTGGAATAGGTGGCCTGGGAGGTTCTCTCCAGCTCTAGGTTCCTATGGCAGCCAATTCTGCTTAGATAATTTCCTTACATCAAGCCTAAATTCTCCTCTTTGTGACTTTCATTCATTTTTCTTACTTCTCTCCTGTGGGACTAAGCAGAACAAATTTAATTTCTCTTGTACTTTATACTGATTCAGTTATTAGAAGACAGCTGTCATGTTTCCCCTTAAGTCTTCCTTCCTACAGACTCAATCTTGTCCCTTGTATCTTATTAGAGTTTTGTCACCTTTCAAAGTCATTTGCATTTACACGGCTGCAGTTTTTGCATATATTCTTTCAGCTCTGTTTTATTCACTCTAAAAGCTCTTCATAAAAACCTCCCCAGGTTTCACTGAATTCTTATCTGTCATCCCTTCTAGTGAAACTATTTCAAAATGTATTGCTTCCAATTTCTTGCTGTTAAAATAATACTATTATAAATGTTTTTGTGCGTATGGATCTTTTCTTGCTGTTAATGACCTCCTGGTGACATAATGTCAGTTGTGAGCTTGTTGTATTAAAGGGTATGAAAATTTTGATGACTTTCTCTCTATGGTTCTAAATAGTTTTCTGGGAAGTTTGGACCCATTCATAGCTCCATCGAAAGTGAATTGACATGTTCCTCTTTCTACAACTCACTCATCTTTAAGTTTTCCCTTTTTTTGCCAACTTAACAGCTATGAAATGATATCTCAGACTTGTTTTAATTTGCATTTGTCTGATTATTGGTAATTTTCAACATACTGATTTTTTTTTTAATTTGAAAACTGTTTGCTCATCTTCTTTGGCCTTTGCTCTTTGGAAAATGTCACTTAGTCTTTCAGATTTGTGTTGGTTATCTAAAAATTATGGATATCAGACATTGAAAGATGATTAATGCTGACATTCTCTCCCAGTCCACAGTATTTTCTGTCATGATAGATGAATTAATTTTGTTTACTCAAAAGTATTTTAAAATATTTATACAATTAAAGATATCTGTTTTATGTTTTATAATACTCTTTATATTGCAATTGTTATCAATTCTTTTCCTTTGTGACTATGATATAAATAACCTTCCATTCTCATACTTTAAAAAAGGTGTCAATTTTTATATTTTATATTTTGTCCACATAGGATTTATTGGGATGTGTATGGGAAGGTGCTGTCCTAAATTTATTTTCTACCAAATTACAATACAGTCTCCCTGGAAATTTTTGTTGAAAAAAGAGTTCTTTCTGTAATATTTTGTGTTCTTGGGTTCATCAAAGACTGGGATATTGAATGGATTTCTTTCTCACTTTTGCATATATGATCTATTCCTGTATTCTGTCTCTTATCCAATACTGGACTATATTGGCAAAATCTGCTTTTTGATATAATTTGATTTTCGGTGATGCCAAACTAATTTCATTCCTATTTTCTCATTATTTCTTTAATATTCTTGGTCTTTCATTCTTCTATTTGATTTTTATAAATTATTTTGCCTAATTCTATAAAATATCTCCTTGAATTTTTATTGTTGAAGCATTAAATCTATAGATTAAAATGTCTTGTAATGTCATTTTTTTACCCTATTAATGCAGTTTAGACAGGAATGTTGACTATCTCACCACTTACTCTTTATTTTTAAAATTAAATTATTTTTAAATTATTTAAATTTAAATATTTAAATTTAAATTATTTTTTAAATTAAATTTTGCTTTTTTAATCAGCAGCTTTTTTAATCTTTCATTCCTCTCTATCCCATACCTGCTCAACGCTGAAAGAAAAAAAGAAAAACTTGTAACAAATATATGTGGTCAAACAAGACAAATCCCCAGTTTGGCTTTGTCCATCTATCTCTCTGTCTGTCTTTCTCTTTTCATCTATCTCAGTCTATATCCTGAGTCCATTTCTCTTTTGGTCAAGAGGGGGTTAGCATAAAAATCATGGGTCTTCTGTAATTGTGGTTTTTTCCTTCTTTAAAAAATTATTTATAATTATAGGCATTTATAATCCATCCCACCCACTGTCCCCCCCAAATGAGCAATAAGAATAGATAAAAATAAAACCCCTTTCTTAAACATATATTGTTAGTAAAATAGATTCCCATATTGGCTATGTGTGTGTATGTCTGCATACACACATGTACACAGTCATACACATACTCAAATATATGTGTATATATGTATATACACATGTAGACACATGCTCATATATATGTATATATGTATGCACACACACATATATATGGAAATGCATGTGTGTGTATATGCCTATATTTATCTAACTCTTTCTGCATTTCTCTATTTGAAGAGGTTTCATCTTCAGGCTTTTGGACTTGAGATGTATCATGACAACGAAGTTCTAAAGTCTTTTAATGTTTTTTCTTTGTCATGTTGCTGACATTATATATATGTATATTCACATATATTTTTTCTCCTAGTTCTTCTCACCTCACTCTGCATTAGTTCATGAGATTTTCCCAGTTTTAGAAGATGTGCTCCATTGTATCATTTCTTAGATCACAGTAATAGTCTATTATGTTCACAGGACATAATTGGTTTAACCATTCCCTGATAGAAGGGCTGGGCAGCTGGGTGACATAGTGGATAGAATGCTGGGCTTGGAGTCAGGAAGACCTGAGTTTAAATCCAGCCTCAGACAATTATTAGTTGTGTGACCCTGGGCAAATCCCTTAACACAGTTTGCCTCAGTTTTCTTCTCTGTAAAATGAACTTGGGAAGGAAATAGGAAACCACTTTAGTATCTTTGCGAAAAAAAAACCCAAATGGGAGCACAGCTTCTGAACTTGTGAGTTTTGGAAGGTCAGGGGGTCACCCTGGTGTCCCAGATTTCTAGAGTCTAGATTTGTAGCTAGAGCAGCATTGATACCTGATAAGCAAGGAACCCTTGAGAGTAGTCTTCTTGAACAGCATTGGCAGAGATTGAGATGATGACTCATCTAGCTGTCTGACTAATCTAGACATGAATTTGGAGGGACCAATGCAACTAAGCAAAGGGTTTACTCTCAAGGAATTGGGGGAAAATACTTGTCTTTATGCTGTTAGCTCTGAAATTAATATTCTTTTGTAAAAGCTAATAGAGGTTAGCTGGTTAAATGGAAATAGAGTACTAATTACTGGAACCTAACAGTTGGGGGAATGGAACTGGAGCATTTGGGGATTGAGCCAATGGCATTAGAGAAAAATAACACCTCAACCCCTTAGGGCACCTTAAAACTCTGAAGGGGAGATATGGCCTCCCTGGATCTGGGAGACAGAGCCAAAACATACTTGCTACTTCTACATTTAAAAATATTATTCTGAGAAGGGTTCCTCAGGCTTTACCAGACTGTCAAAAGGGTCTATGATACAAAGAAAGTGAAGAACTCCTAAGAATGATAAAATTTTTTATGTAAATCCCATATAATTATTATATAACATCATAATTGTACATTTGTGTATATGTATATATACACACATATCTATATATCTATACATCTATCTAGGCTGACGGTTTAGGGGATAGTACAAGCTAATTAAAGTTTGTAAGGATTGGAGATGGTAAGTCAATTTAATGGAAAAAGGGATAGAACAGGTAGAGGCTGAAGATTAAAGAACTGGGGGATGATTTAGGGGCCAGCCTTGTGGAGAAGAAAGGAGAGTGTGTGATCAAGTGTAAATGGTGAAAGAGTGGCCTGGGCAAGGGGAGGGGCTGCTTCATCTTCAGAGGCTGGAGAATTGGGAGGATGATGTCAAGAGCTTTTGATTTTTTTGTGGGGGGAGGCAATCAGGTGAGGTGACTTGCTCAGGGTCACACAGCTAGTAAGTATGTGAGGATGGATTTGTACTCAAGTGCCCCTGACTCCAGGGCTGGTGTTCTATCTACTCTATTGCTGCCCCATGGCAAGAGGTTTAGCAATGAAGAGAAGGGCAGAAGCAGTAGCTTGAGTAGAAGGGCCTAAATTCTTTCAGGAAGGTGAGATCATCAGAAGACAGATGGTGAAGCATAATTCCAACCTCTTGGCAGAGACGAGATGGACCATAGGTGCAGAATAAAATGTGCATTTTTTAGACACAATGAGCATGTGAATTTATTTTAACTATAGTTTTTGTTATGAGAAGAATTTTGATTAGAGTGGATGATAGGAGGGAAAGTGAAGGATTAGGGATTGTGATGAAAAAATAAGAAAAGAAATTTTAAAAAGCATCACTGAACAATTTAAAAGATACAGAAAAAAGAGAAGTAAATTCAAAAGAGGACACAGACAAGCAGAGTAGTGTTAGTACTTTCTTGTTAAATTTGATATAACCTTTGAAAAATCAGGTTGGACATAATAGATTCATTATTTCCTATAAAGTTCTCTTTCTGTGTTCTTCCTTCTACATGGAAACATTGATTTTTTAAGATAAAATTTAAAGAAAAAATCCAAAGAGTATGATATCAATTCCATGCAAAATTAATGTTCTTCTGACAATTCCAACAGAGAGATAAAAACATTTAGGCTTGAGCAAAATATTGGGAAAAATTGGATTTGGTTAAATCTAAGAAAAAGAATCTCAGTAGGAATGTTAAAGTGTATATATGTACATACATAAATATAAATACTCTAACATATAATGGAGGATATGTACTTTGACATACATACGTGCATACATATATATGTATATACATACTCTCTAACATCTATATTTGTAAATATATGTGTGTATGTATATGCACATATGTAATGCTCATACTGAAAATTTAACAATTGACTCTTACAAGCTGCTATAAGCTGGCTCTAGAAAATCTTTGATATATACATTCATAAATACATAAAATATGTGTGTGTATATATACACATGCATGTACACACAAATATATGTATGCACACATAAAATATATATGAACTTCTCTTTTTCAGTGGGGTACAAATTCCTGTATATGGAAATATCTAAACATATAGATTATATATGTATGAATTTGTATCCTAGGCACTTAAGGAAAGATTGTGTATATATATATATATACATATAATATATTCATACATAAGCATATGTGTCTATATGTACATAGAAACAGATATAGAGAGGAGAGATTCATGAGAACATGGGAGAAAGAACATACAGGATGTCATTAGCAAGATGTATGAGCAGAAAAGAAGTTTTTCCATTCACATAGCAAGAGCAAAGGACAGCCAATAGAGAGCTAGGAGGGGCCATGGTATCCCCCAAATATCAAGAGAGTCAGAGGAGGGCCCCCAGTACTTTGAATGGTTCCCCTGGAGGAAGGTAAATGAGAGGACATGAACAAGTGTGGCACTAGATGTGCAGGAATAGATCGGAGATGGTAATACCCACACCAGGGGAAATCACAAAGCCTTGGATAAGTATTGCGGTATCAAAATATTCACCAACTGGTCCAACAAATGAGTTCCCAGTGCTATGCAAAACCAGCCCTTGGAAAGCAGATGTAAGGACTTCTCAGGATGTGTTCTTGGGCAGAAGGTCAAAATAATGGCAGGGCTGTATAGGGTGTCCAGCTAAGTATGTTCTTAGGTACAGGGCCAGAAAAGTCTTCAAGGGGAGTCAGACCTTTACAATGGCTCATGTGTTTCTTTTCTATAGGGAAATCTGTTCTGACCACTTCACATTACTGTCTGTCCTTCTAGGGGGAGAGGTCTACATTACAAATGACAGATTAGTGTGAGAACAGAGGAAAATGACTACTTAGACTCAGTACCCATAATGAGTTGCTTTAAGCCCGCTGAGGAAAATCTGCAGAGTTGAGGAATTTGGAGACAAAGAAAAATGAATGTCTCCAAGGCTTTTTCTTGCAAGTTGTGGCTAGTGAGGTTGAGGCTTGTCTGGTTATAGTAGGCTCGTTGCTTGAGTAACATGGCAAATAGTAAATGAAGTGAATGAGACATGGCAAATCTAAATTGGTTGAGAAATATTTGAGAAAGGCTTCAGTTTTGTAGAAGACAAACTGCTTCTTAACCTGTAGAAGAACTCTGCTTAGCCTTGCTGGACCAAAATGAGGGACAAAGGCTAGAAAGTTGCAGAGGAGCAAATTTCTGTTTAAAATAAAGAAAAAGCTGTGTAAAAATTAGAGTATCCCCTAAGTGGAATGAACTAGTTCATAAGGTAGTGAGTTCTCCATCAATGATAATCTTCTAGCAGAGGCTGAATGACTATTTGTTGGGGAATATTATTTTGTAAGAATCTTTAACTTAGGATTCATGAACTTCTTAAAAAATTTTGTGCTTCAAAGTAATTGATATTTTTTGCAATCCTACATATTTTATTTCTTGTATTTAAAAACATAATTCTGAGAAGACCTCCATGGGCTTTACCAGACTAACTGTTGAACAGGTCCATGACACAAAATAAGATGGAAAATATCTGTTTTAGAAGGAATTCCTGCTCAGGTATAGATTGGACTGGATGACCTTTGAGGTCCCAGACTTCCCTGAGGTTCTTCCAATTCCAGACAAGGGTGTTTATTTGTAAAAGCAGTGCAGGGGGCCTAGAATAGCCTTTGCCATCATAAATCCTACAGCAGGATGTGGATGTCCTTGGAGATCTCATCTTCTGCCCATGGCAGCCCGGGGTTCTTTGGCTACTCCTAGCTCTGCTTCAGTCTCATGGAAGCATGTTGTCTTTTCATGTTAGACTGTAGGACCATATTTTTAATAAAATAACTTTCAGACATATTTCTAGTAATTTAACAGGTTTTAAAATTAATTTTGTGGCTCCTTAAAGTGCTTTAATTATTAAGGCTAATGATTTTATTTCAGTTGTTATTCTTCTAAGGCTACTTGTGTGAATATGTGTGTGCAGGGGGAGTGTTGGAAATAAAGAACTAATTATTTTTAGTGTGGTTTGCAGCTGCCACTTAAGAAATAAGAAAATAATTGGGTTTCTGGAAATCTCTTAAGTCATGTGTCCAATTTAGCCAGGTTAAATAGCCAGGAGAGACTAATGTAGTTTGGTAAGAATGGAAAGAGTATAGCAATGTGTACATTAGTAGTTAAGTGAAGGACTCTTAAAAAATCCATTCAGTCTAAGGGAATTAAGAGACTTATAAAACGAGGAAAAATGTGTTTATTGTTTTTTAGAGGTTTTCAGACCTTCATTCTGTAACTGTATATTTAAGATTATATTTGAATTTAATCAGCCTGGCATTCCACCAAATGTTCTACACATGCTTGCCAAATAAGTTTGTTGTTGATATTATTGTTGTTATAAATATTAATAATGGCTGACATTATATAGTATTTTAAGGTTGGCAGGCACTTTCCAAAGATTGTTTCATTTGAGCTTAACAAGAACCCTGTGAGGTTTATGGGATGTGTGACCTCATCAATGTGGGTGCTCCCTCTGGCAATGTGGGCTCACAGGCTCCTAGTTTTCAAGTTAGGAGGGATCTCTAAAGATCACCAAGTGTTGCTCCTTCATTTTACAGGTGGGGAAACTAGGGCCCAGAAAGTTTAAATGAATGGTCTATGGTCTCACAGCTAGAAAGTGTCTGAAGTAGGATTTGAACCTCGGGCTTTCTGATTGCATGTCCAAATTTATCCACTATACAGGGTGGGCTAAAGATCTTTAGTGTATTTTAAAGTTACTAAAACTACACTAGGACTTTTGGGACATCCTTTAAGTCGTGTCTATGACAATTATTCTATGGCTGCCAATCTTGGGGTGAATCTTGTCCATGTCCTCCTATAAATTTGCTTCAGGAGACTGATTTAATAAATATGCTTCTTATTTGCTTCTACCACTTCAAGAATAACATGGGGAAAATGGTTTTTTGTCCTTAGACTTAGAGATAGAGCGAGAGATAAAGTATGGGACTTGGAGTCAAGAAGACCTGAGTTTGAATCCTGCCTCAAACACTACTTAGCTGGGTGACCTTGGGCAAGTCACTTAATTTTTCTTTGCCTCAGTCTCCACTTCTATACAATGGGGATAATAGCACCTACCTCACATAGTTGTTGAGAGGATCAAATGAGTTAACTTATATGAAGATCTTTTCAAACCTTAAGTGCTCTACAAATGCTATCATTCTTCCTTTATCTTTGCCATATTACCAGCCAGTTATCTTTTGTTTATGTACTTTTTTGTTAAGATCCCTTTGTGTGTGTGTGTGTGTGTGTGTGTGTGTGTGTGTATAATTGGGGCTAAGTGACTTGTACAGTCATGCAGCTAGTTACTGTCTGAGGCAGGATTTGAACTCAGGTCCTCCTGACTCCAGGGCTGGTCCTCTATCTACTTTCTCATCTAACTGCCTCTTCTTTATCTTTTTTTAATTCCTTGTTTGTAATGGGTTGCAACCCGCTCGCACCCACCATGTCTCTCTCTACTAAGCAATGCCTTTTCTATGCTTTCTGATTTAAATTCTTCAGTTAATATAGTATTTTATGATTTGCAGATATAAAACAAATCTGGAAGGAATGTTGGTATTAAAAAAGATGAGGTAGAGCTATGTGTATTCTTATGTCCATTTGGTAGGTGAGGAAATGTAGTGAGGTAACTCACCCAGGATTGTTGTGAGTTTATAATGAGATAATAATCGTGTTTTGTGAATTTTAAATACTATAAAATGCTATTATTATTATTATTTAGCAAAGTACTTGGGTCATCTAGTATTGAGAAGTGTTCATTGAATAGAATTTCTGTGGTTCACCATATTGTGGTCAGTCCATTACGCTGGCCCAGTTCTGTCATCCAAAGTGTCAACTATATCACCTTCTACTTTTATGTCATTTGTAAATTCAGGGAGTCTGCCATCGATGTCTTAATCATAGACAGAGATTTAGAGTTGAAAGGGACGTTTGGTACCGTCTGTTCCAATCCCCTCATTTTACATATGAGGAAACTGAAGACCAAAGGTGCGATGTGAGTAGCAATTAAGAGAAGCATGTTTGGAACCCAGATTCCCTGACTCCGTATCCAACACTTCTTCCACTGAACCATGTCTTTCTTTAAATGACTGATTAAAAATCTGGTGGCTCAGATATGTTTAGATTAAAAATTTTCTGGCAAAATCAATAAAGGGATTATTAGGGAGCGCTTGGAAATGTAAGCAGTGACAACTATAAGAACAAATTGTGCCAGACGGACATCTTTTATTGTTTTGAGAGAGCTTTGAGACCTGCAGGTCAAGAGATTCCAGTAGAAAATAGTGTAACTAGATTTCAGTAAGTCTTTGATTTTTTTTTCATGATATCTTTATGGACAAGAAAGCAAACTGTAGCCTGGGTGATGTCAGTTTGTTTTATTTGGAAATGACCTACTAGACACCACAAGCAATGAGTAATAGAAGAGCTCAGTAGAATGCTCCTTGTTTTCATTTTGTTCAACATTTTAATTAATGACTTTGATAAAGCCATAGTAACATGGTAACATGGAGCTAGGGCACATGCTAGAATCAGGATCCAAAATGCATAGACAATTTACAATGGGGTGAATCTAGCAAGATAAAATTTACTTGGGATAAGTGCAAAATTCTACACTGGAATTAAAAATTAATTGGCACAAGATCCATATGGGGAAGAAATGGATAGAAAAATGTTCATGTGAGAAAGACCTATGGGTTTTAGTTGACTGCAAACTCAGTATGTCATCAGTGTGACACACTGCTGAAAAAGATAACCAGAGTAGCCTAGAAATAGAGGGCTGAATATAGATGAGAAATCATGGATCCTAATCCTACCTCTAACTCTCACTGGCTGTCAAAAAATGGACAAGTGACTCAAATTTGATGATGTATGTAAATTGTTTTGTAATCTTAAATACACAATACAGACACTAGCTATTGCAGCCTGGTACCCAGAAAGTAGGAGGTGGTTTGTTATTATTATTGTCCACTTGTGTCCTATTCTAGGTGACCCCATGGACCATACTGTCCATGGGGTTTTCTTGGCAAAGATATTGGAATAGTTTGACATTTTCTTCTAAAGTGGATTAAGGCAAACAGAGATTAAGTGACTTGCCCAGGGTCATACAGCTAGTGAGTGTCTGAAGCTAGACTTGAACTCATGTCTTTTTGACTACAGGCTCAATGTTTTATCCACTGAACTAGCTAGCTAGCTAGTAGGAGGCGATAGCCTTGATCAGAACATATTCTTAATATTGGACAGAGCTTTGAGAAGAGAGTGAATGTGAGGGGATTGTAAGAGGATTAGACATCATGCTATGGAAGAATTAATTGAAAGAATTGGTGATGTATTGTCTGGAGTGGAGAAGGCTTGGGATCAAGTATTTGCAGAAATGCTATATATATATATATGTATGTTATTCCATTGTTTCAGTCATTTCTGAATCTTTGTGACTCCATTTTGAGGTTTCCTTGGCAAAGATCCTGGAGTGGTTTGCCATTTTCTTCTCCAGCTCATTTTATAGATGAGAAAACTGAGGCAAACAGGGTTAAGTGACTTATTCAGGGTCACATAGCTGGTCAGTGTCTGTATTTGAACTCTTAAATATGAGTCCTTCTGATCCTAAGCCCAGTGTTCTATTCACTGCAACTCCTAGTTGCCCCGCTTAACTATTAGAGCAGTCCATAAATGTGAAAGTCTGCCTAAGGAAGAAGATGGCTGTCCCTTCCTGGAACTGTCCATTAGGAAGCTGTAAGACCAGTTGTTTGGGAATGTTGTAGATAGAATTCCTGCCCATTTTTCCTGCATTGAGATTTTGTAACTCAGAAGATATTTGCTTATGGAGACTTTGCTCCAATGAATAGTTTCATGTATGACAGCAGAGTCTAGGGACCCCTAACTTGAGAATTTTTGTCATTTTAGCTCCTATTCAGAGGTAATGTGATGGGCTATAAGTTCGCTGCTCTTCAGAGTTCAATGGAAAGATGAAGACAGGATCGATCAGGGCTACTTTGGAGTCATTTTGGTAAATCCTTCTGCTTTATCCAGAGTGGTTGCAGAAGCAGAAGTATTTGAGACTGGGTTACTGGTCATTCTGTGGTCAATGATGAGCAATTAATATTTCTCCAGTTATTTATATCTGTCTTTATTTAGATTAAGTGTTGTAGTTGTATCCATTATAGTTCCTATGTGTGTCTTGGAAACTATTTCTGCAACCTGAACAAGATTTCTCTTTAGAAGACATTTATTAGCCTAGTGAATAGCCTCAGTCCCTTTGATTTCTGTGCGCTTGAATGCTCTGCAAAACATATTGTTGTCTAGACCCCAATTCCAGTGTTTATGTACTTGTTTATATATCTGTCTGTCTCTTTCCCTGTGCTAACACGGGTTAAACTGATTTTTTTGTGATCAAGACTCAGGCTGGTTCATTTTCTAGATTTTTTTTTCCTGGGAATTTTCTTTTTTTCCTCTTTATTTATTTTTAGCTTTGAACATTCATTTCCACAAGATTTTGAGTTCTAAATTTTCTCACCATCTCTCCCTTCCTCCAACCAAAGACACCATGAACTCTGATTATCCTTTCCCCCAATCTGTCCTCCCTTCTGTCACGCCCCTCCCTTCCCTTATCCCCAACTTCTCTGTTTTCTTGTAGGTCAAGATAGATTTCTATACCCCATTGCCTGTATTTCTTATTTCCCAGTTGTATGCAAAAACAATTCCCAACATTTATTCCTGAAACTTTGAGTTCCAATTTCTCTCCCTTCCTCCCTCCCCACCCATCCCCCACTAAGAGGGCAAACAATTCAATACAGGTTATACATGTGTAGTTATACAAAAGATTTCCATAATAGTCATGTTGTGAAAGACAACTACATTTCCTTCCATCCTATCCTTTCTCCAATTTATTCTATTCTCTCTTTTGACCTTGTCCCTCCCCTGAAGTGTTAACTTCTAATTACATCCTCCTCCCATTTACCCTCCCTTCTATCATCCCCCCCCCATTTCCCACTTATACCGTTCTCCCTTACTTTCCTTTAGTGTAAGATAGATTTTCATACCAAATTGAGTGAGCATGTTATTCCCTCCTTAAGCCAAATGTGATGAGAGTAAGCTTCACTTTTTCCCTCTTACCTCCTCTCTTTTCCCCTCCATTGAAAAAGCTTTGTCTTGCCTCTTTTATGAGAGATAATTTGCCCCATTTCATTTCTCCCTTTCTTCTCCCAATATATTCTTTTCTCACCCCTTAATTTTCTTTTTTAGATATCATCTCTTCCTATTCAACTGACCCTGTGCCCTCTATCTATCTATCTATCTATCTATATAATCCCTCCAAGTACCCAAATACTGAGAACAGTCTCAAGAGTTACAAATATTATCTTTCCATGTAAGAATGTAAACAGTTCAATTTTAGTAAGTCCCTTATGATTTTTCTTTCCTGTTTACCTTTTCATGCTTCTCTTGATTCTTGTGTTTGAAAGTCAGATCTTCTATTCAGCTCTAGTCTTTTCCTCAAGAATACTTGAAAGTTCTCTATTTCACTGAAAGGCCATTTTTCCCTTGAAGTAGTATACTCAGTTTTTCTGGGTAGATGATTATTGGTTTTAATCCTAGTTCCTTTTCAGGAACATCACATTCCAAGCCCTTCAGTTCCTTAATGTAGAAGCTGCCAGATCTTGTGTTATTCTGATTGTATTTCCACAATACTCAATTTTTTTCTTTCTGGCTGCTTGCAATATTTTCTCCTCGACCTGGGAACTCTGGAATTTGGCTACAACATTCCTAGGAGTTTCTCTTTTCAGATCTCTTTCAGGAGGTGATTGGTGAATTCTTTTCATTTCTATTTTACCCTCTTGTTCTAGAATATCAGGGCAGTTTTTCTTGATGATTTCATGAAAGATGATGTCTAGGCCCTTTTTTTAATCATGGCTTTCAGGTAGTCCCATAATTTTTAAATTACCTTTCCTGGATCTATTTTCCAGGTCAATTGTTTTTCCAATGAGATATTTCACATTGTATTCTACATTCTTTTACATTCTTTTCTTTATGTTTTGTAATTTCTTAGTTTCTCATAAAGTCATTAGCTTCCATCTGCTCCATTCTAATTTTTACAGAACTATTTTCTTCAATAAGGTTTTGAATCTCCTTTTTCATTTGGCTAATTCTGCTTTTTAAAGCATTCTTCTTCTCATTGGTTTTTTGGACCTCTTTTGCCAGTTGGGCTAGTCTATTTTTAAAGTTATTATTTTCTTCAGCATTTTTTTGAGGTCTCCTTTATCAGACTGTTGACTCTCTTTTCATGATTTTCTTGCATTGTTTTCATTTCTCTTCCTAATTTTTCCTCCACCTCTCTTACTTGATTTTAAAAATCCTTTTTGAGCTCTTCCATGGCCTGAGACCATTGCATACTTTTTTTGGAGGTTTTGGATGTAGAAGCCTTGACTTTTATGTCTTCCTCTGATCATATGATCTGTTCTTCCTCATCTAAAAGGATGGAAGAAAAAATCTGTTCACCAAGAAAGTAATCTTCTCTGGACCTCCTAGCTTTAGAGTGATTATCAATAGTAACTATTGCTATTTCCCACCCAGTCTGATGTCTTTCTTTTTCTTGACCTCATTAAAGGGGCCATGACCTGGCTACTTCTTAAACAGGCCAATTCAATGAATGGACATTGCCTCACCCTAAGTGAGCACCTGCAAAGACCTTGGCCTAAAGGGCCCAACATCTCCCAGTGCATCCTGGGTCATCTCCAGTCATCCTGAGGAATATCAGATCATTGGATTCAGATGGCTCTGGAGGAGAAATGAGGCTGATGACCTGAACAGTCCTCCTTCACTCAAAACAAAGTCAAGTGTAAGCCATGTCATTATTTCTTTGATGGCATGGTCTTCTTAGGCTACGAAGGATGAACACAACAACCTTCTATAGTCTTTTTTTCCCCCTTTTTTGGGCATTTTCTCAGCCAGTTTCTTGACTTTTGAGTCCTTTGTCAAGAACAGAGTATACTCTGGGGGCCTGCAAGTTCTCAGTTCCTCCAAGGTGGCACAATCAAGGGAGAAGAGTTTACTCCTTTCCTGGCCTGTGCTCTGGTCTGGGAGCAACCATAAGCTTTTCTGCCCAGGATCTGTGAGTAAGATTCCCTCTCCAGAGCCTCCATAAGCTCCACCATGTCAGTGCTCCTCCTTATTCCAGGACTGCTATTCAGGTCTGAGATCCAAATCAGCTTCATATCCCCCAGTTCTTTAGGCTGAGGGCTCCAAAAATGGATGCTGCTGCAGCAGTGACTGCTGCTGCCCTGAGGTCAGATCCCTTCTCACCCAGGGTGAAAGAGCTTTCTCACTGACCTTTTAAGGTAGCTTTTGCATTTGTGGGTTGAGAAATCTGGGAACAGCAGCAGCTACCCGTGATTCCATGCCCTGAAGCCTGCTCCAGTCCTGCTGCTTGGCCAAGGAAGTGCTGTGCTCCACTCTGAGCCCTGTGTGATAGACCTTTCCTGTCAGCCTTCTAGGCTGCCTTGGGCTGGAAATCTCTTTCACTCTGTCATTTTGTGGCTTCTGCTGTTCTAGAAATTTTTTAGTGTCATTTTTTGCAGGTATTTTATGAGCTATGGGGGTAGGGCTAGAACAGATCCATCCTGCTCTGCCATCTTGGCTCCACCCATTTTCTAGAGCTTTGTGGAGAAGGTATAATGGAGACCTTGGCTCTACTTATTTCTATTCCACCATCTTGGCTTTGCTCTTCCCCTCCCTCCCTCCCACTAAGAGATATTTTGCACATAGGAGGGGTTTAATGAATTTTTGTTGAATTGATTTGAATTTATTGCAGTAAAGCAAGAAATATATTAACAAAAAAAAATCATATCCCACTGCCTCCTTTACTGGTCTAGACACCAACAGCAGAGTGACCCTTCATCAAAAAGCTCCATTTCAGTCAAAGATGAACAAAGTATCATAGTGCCCTGTGACTGGGCCATCACCATTCCTAGGTTATACAAAATTCCCTGTTGGAAAGGAGAAACTCTGAGCACAGCTGGAATATCATCTCTAAGGTAAAAATGAAGAATAATGACGAAACATATAATATTCTTCTCTGGGAATCTGCTCAGACTTCACTTCAAATGAAATCCCTTTTTTCCTTAGAACCTAGTTAGTAATAATAGAAGCAGTTACTTGGTACAATGGATAAAGTATTAGAGCTGGGAGCAGGAAGACCTGAATTAAAATCCTACCTCAGCCACTTACTGGAGTGAGACCTAAGTTGTTACTTACTTTCTCTTATGGTCAGTTTCTCCATTTGTAAAATAAGTATAACAATAACAACTACCTCTCAGTGTAGGTTAGGGTCATTAGGATCAAATGAAATAACATATAAAGTGCTTTGCAAACAAACTTCTGTATTAATGCTATGGGTTATTATTTCATAGGCCATATATCACTCCAATTCTATGTTACAAGATTTGCAATTATTATTGACCATATTATATTGCAAAGGTAGAAAATATGAAAATATATTTGGGTTCTCAAAACCATAGTCATTGAAAGGAAATATAGTCTCATATTTATTACAAGAATCCTGATTTATCCCAAAACTGCTGAAAATTAGTTTCAGAGAATCCTGGACATAACAGATCCATACATGGTGTGCTTGAAAACATAGCCAAGCAGATGAGTTCTGGGAACAGGCTTGCTTTCTATGGGCTGAACTCATTTAATCTTTGTAGTTTTTCCACAAAATTGCCTAGACATTGGCTCTTTCAAAGCCCTTTGTCTTTAAGTTTGCATGGGGTTTAGAGGAGTTTATGTGCTGGATTGGGATTCAGTTGTGGGCTGTTGTGATGCTAATGGAATGTTCCATCTCTGCCAATGGCATCCTTTGCATTATTTGGCCACATTCCCTAAGACTCCCTGAAGGAGCCTAGAGTTTGCCAGAGTTCCACGTTGTCATCTCAGAGGACAATGTGCTCAAACTGCACAATCCACTCCTAGCATGTTAATCTAGGGCTATTTGGCTGTTTAGTGGAAGTTGATTACTTACTAATTTCCAAGAAGGGAAGTGAAAGTCTTGCATAGGTACTCTCCAATCATTATAAGCTATATGCTTTCAAATTTACTCACTGACTTTCTTTTCTTATTTTAACTAGGATATATAAAGTAATTATTTTGTTTTATAAGTTGCTTTTCTGCCTCTAAGTGATTTTTGGAATTGTAAGTCAGTTTCAAACCCAGTTGATGCTCCCCAAAGTGAGATGAAAGAATCTAGCGTCTACACAGCTGGTATACAGGAAGAAAAAAGATCATTTATCTGGCACAATAGTGAAGATCTCAATTCTCAAACTAGGCAGATTTTAGGATCCCAAAGTCATTAAGCAATAGAGTTGGCACATTAGACCATGAGAAGAGGTGAGATTAAAGTAGCATCCCACAAAAGTGCTTAGGGCATATCTGACTGCCTCAGTTGGAATAGTCCACAGAAGGAAGAAAGGAGACGGAGCTGGAAAGAGGCTCATTTTCTTGACATACTGTCCAAGTATTCAATTGCTATTGCCTGTTCTGGTATACTTGTCCCAAGATAAGTAAAGCAGAAGTAGGAAAATAAAAGACATTAAATTTCTTGTCCAGGGCAAGAAACTACTCGAGTTTCTCTATCCTTCCTGGAAGAAATGGGAATGTGAAGGAAATGATGCTAACCAACTATCTACTTCTTTCATAAGGGCCAGTGAGGATTGGGAGCACATGCATATCTTGGAGATATTGTGGTTTCAGTTCCAGACTACCACAATAAAGTGAATATTGCAATAAAGTGAGTCACATGAATTTCTTTGGTTTTCCAGTGTATATAAAAATTATGCTTACACTAATCTATTACATGTATAATAGTATTATGTCTAAAAAATCTACATATCTTAATGAAAAATACTTTATTGCTAAAACATGTTAACCATCATCTGAGCCTTCATCAAGTTGTAATCTTTTTCCCGGTGAAGGGTCTTGCCTTAATGTTGATTGCTGCTGACTGGTTGGGGTGGTAGATCATGAAAGCTGGAATGGCTGTGGAAATTTCTTAAAATAAGACAGCAATGAAGTTTGCTGCATAAATTGACTCTTCCTTTCACTTGAACACTTTGAGGCCAGTATAGGGTTATTAATTAGCCTAATTTCAATATTGTTGTGTCTCAGGGAATAGGGAGGCTGGAGGAGTAGGAGACAGATTGGGAAATAGCTTGTTGGTGGAGCAGTCAGAAAACATGAAACATTTATTAATCATGGTTCATAGAGCCCCAAAACAATTACAATAAAAACATCAAAAATCACTATCAGAGATCATTGTAACAGACATAATAATAATGAAAAAGTTAGAAATATTGTGAGAATTATAAAATGTGGCACAGACACATGATTGTGAGCTCATTCTGTTGGAAAAACTGGTGTGGATTTGCTTGATGCAAAGTTGCTACAAACCTTCAATTTATACATACATACATACAAACATACATATATGTGTGTATATATACATATACATAGACATGCACATACATACATACACACACAGATATATATATATGTATCTATATATATATATCTGCTTATAGTAGTAAGGTCAGTAAGACTTACAGGTGAGATAATTGGGCTCCAATTGGTGTAGGGCTGTTCAGAGAAGAAAGGTACCTCTAGTGTGAGGGCTGTTGATTCCTTTTCAGGACTGCTTTCCATCTTTGGTGTCTAGCTGATCCATCAAACTCTCACCTATGGCTCCAAAAAGCCACATTCCATGATTTTGGCAGATGTTGTAACACATGGACCCAGGCATGTACAGGAGGGCCTGCTATACAGGTTCTTAGATCTGCTTTTCTAAAAAGAAAGCAACTTTTGAGGGTTCAATAATCATTTTAATCAAGCACATGTATCATTCACTTAGTTCAAAGGAAAAAGTCAGTACCTTCAACTTCAAGGAAAATATAAACAGAAATTACAAGCAGAAATTTCCAACTGTCTGACCATAGACAATATATACAGCATTACTAGAGAAAGAAGCACCAACATCTGAGTTTTCAAAGCTGGAGGGCTCCTTAAAATGACTGCCCAGAGTCTCATCTGGCACTCAAACCTTATTCCAAAAAGTAAGCCGCAAAGCAAACCTCACCTCCAATATATATGCTCTTTTTAGGACTGGAGGGCATGACCCTTGTGAACTTGTACCTCATTAGAAATTAACAAAAAGTGTCTGAGTCTTATTAATGGGTATGGAAGATGTTTAACTCTTCCCCCCCCCACCACCACCACCATTAACCTTACATTAACCTTACAGATGTGCTAAACCTGGTGGCGAGTAACTGAGTGGTTTCAAACCCATTGGTGAGTTGGGGATGGTGTCTACAATGTGAAGATTTCTCCTGGCAGAATGGGAAGATGAGGGCAATTTGTTCCAATGGCCAAGAAGGAAATTCAAGCAGGTACTGTTAGACCTACTTTTTCTGTACAGCTTGGTTAGAAGTTGAAGATGCCAAGGTCATCCATTGAATCCTGAGCCAAGACTAGTTGTGTTAACTTTTGTCTTGCTACTAGACGTTAATGACTCTGGAAGACAGTGAGGTCGATGAGTTGGTGCAACTCTGCTTCACTTAAACCCAGTTTATGCACAAGTCAAAAGACGTTGGTCATACCATTTTTACCTTCTTCAAAGTCCTGTGACAACAGTCAACTGATGAAGTAGGAACACACTGAAGCAGTAGATACAACCTTTAGCACAAGTACTCTGGGCCATAGGGTCATCTTCTTAGTGGACTGAAACAGCAGTGGGAATTGGCAGTCTCCTGGGTATCTGAGCAGTTTTTTAAAATTTTATTTTCCTAAAACTTAAATATACAATATGAAAAGAAAAGAAACAAATTATAAATGTAAATATGAAAACTTAAATACAAAATAAGAAAAAAATGTTTCCTTTTCACTTTGTTTTTTCCCTCTTCCTCGCCTCCCCCCCAGAAGGCTACAATTAAGCATGGATACATTTACATAGAGATATATAAGTACACACACGCACACACGCACACACACACACAAACCTATACTTCCCCTAATAAATTTTATTCTTGATCTTTGTTTTATGCTTGTGCATATCTTTTATTTTCTATCCCTCCTGACTTCTCTTTATCACTTCTGGCTGCTACTTTTGCCTTCCTATTACTTAACCTACCTCCCCTACCTCCAAGGATCCCTCCGTTATTCTCTCATTCTCCATAAAGTTAAACCCCCTTTTATACTTCTCCTTTGACATATTCCCTCACTTTCCTCCCTAAAATCCCCTCCCTTATTCTCTCAAGAATCCCTCCCTTATTCTCCCATTCTCATTAATCTAAACACCCTTCTATATTCCCCTTAACCTATTCCTTTATCATCCCCTCTGGAGATCCCTCCCTTGTCCTCTCCCCTCTCCCTATCCTTTTGGCATTTTATTTCTTTCAGATTATAGAAGACTTTTATACATATATTTCTCTCTGTGTGTGTGTGCATACATATATACACACACATATATGTAAGTATTGTTCCCTCTTGAACCCATTCCTGATGAAAGTAGGTTGCCAGAGTTAACAGCCCTCCTCTCCCATCTAATTCCTCTGTGTTGTTTCTTCCTCTTGAACCTCATTAGTATAATTACTCATTTTAGCTGTTCCTAAATAGTTTTATTTTTTAAAGTTATATCATACTCAGGTCTATCCCTGAGTTCTTATGAACTACCCAATTACTAATAACAGTCTTAGACATATGTTTTATATTTTACATACATAAAAGGTAAAGAGTCTGTCCTTATTGAATCCCTTGTAATTAGCTTTTGATATGTACTTTATATTTCCCTTGGCTCTTGTGTGTCAAATCTATTAAGTTCAGTTTTTTCTTACAAAGTCCTGGAGGTCTGACAATTTGTTAAATGTCCATTTTTTTTTCATTCAGGATTATGATTGGCTTTTCTGGGTATGATATTTTCGGCCAGAGCCCCAGGTCTTTTGCTCTTCCATATGCAGTGTTCCAAGACCTGCAGTCTTGTAGTGTCACTGCTGCTAGGTCTTGTGTGATTCAAATAGCAGTATTGTATGAAGATCAACTGTGAATAACTTGGATATTCTCAGTAATAAAATGATTCAAGACAATTCTGAAGGACTTATGATGAAAGGTACTGTCCATCTCCAGAGAAAGAACTGGTAAAATCTGAATATGGATTGAAATACACTTTTTCTTTACTTTATTTTTCCTGTGTTTTTTTTTAATCACAGCACAACTTACGTAGAAATGTGCTTTGTATGACCATACATATACAATCTGTATCAAATTGCTTACCTTCTCAATGAAAGGGGAGGGTAGGAGAGAATTTGGAACTCAAAATTAGAGAAAGCAAATTGAAATTGGTTTTACATGTAATTGGGGAGAAACAAAATATTAAATTAAAAAAATAAAAACTAAACTAGTCAACAAGCTTGTATGCCTACCTAAAGGAGTGAATGACAGGCTTGTGACAATGGAATTGCCACTTGCAGGAAAGCACCATGCCACCATCAGTGGTGTGTATGCTCCCACTATGATGAATCCTGGTGAGGTCATTGCATTCGAACAAAGCAGTAACTCCAAGGGAAGATGACTGTAAGAAAACTTAATATCAACAGAGTAGAGCACTTTTCTGAATAGGAACAGTTCATTGCTAATGTGGAGGGAAAGCTGAGTCGATACACATTTGGCAACAGGGAGTAGAAAAGAAATGGGTGGCTTTCACAGATTTAGTACATAGCATTGCATTTGCTCATTTTGGCCAGAACACTCCCAAACATCAATATTGGTTTGAAAATATGATGGGGAAATTCAGAAGCTGTCAAATGAAAAATGAGAATGCCACAAGGTTTACTAGTGGAATGGTTTCTCCATTTCTAAGAAGGCAATATTTAATTCCATAAAAGTAAAATGCTCTTGGCTCAGTAAGAAGGCAGATGAAATTCAGTTTTACACTGACAGTAACAATCCAAAGCACTTTTATGACGCCCTGAAGATTATTTATGGGCCAAAGACTTATGACAGATCTCAGTTCCTAAGTACTGACAGAGCCACATGGATCAGTGATAAGGACATGCTTCAGGAAGGATGGACCAAACACTTCCATAGTGTTCTCAACAGACCATCATCAATCAATGTTGAAACCACTGACACTATACCACAGGTTGAAGTCAATCTTTCTCTAGTCAAACTTCCAGTTGAAAAAGTTTTGAGTGCTATTAGGTTTCTCTCATGTGGAAATGCACCCAATGCTGATTTTTATTCCAGCTGAGATTTACAAGGCAGGGGGTCCACTGTTCATACAAAAGCTGACTGATATTTTTCATGTTATATGGCAAGAGGAGTTTATCCCCTAGGAGTTCAAGGATGCCTCCATTGTCTATCTCTATCAAGGGAAAGGAAATAGATTGTCGTGTGCCAGTCAGGGGGTGGGGGTGGGGAAATCTCTCTCTCTCTCTCTCTCTCTCTCTCTCTCTCTCTCTCTCTCTCTCTCTCTCTCTCTCTCTCTCCTTGCTGGCAAGATTCTTTTTTTCAAATTTAATTATTTGCATTCAGTTTTCAACAATCACTTCCATAAGTTTTAAAATTTCTCCCCTTCCCTCTCCCCTCCCTCCTTGAGAGGGCATGCAATCCCATACAGTCTCTACACATATATTCCTATCAAACTTATCTTCACATTAGTGATGCTGCATAGAAGAACCAAAAGAATGGGATGCTGGAAAGATTCTTGCCAGAGTTCTATAAAGGCTGATCCTTCACCTGGAAGATGGTCCTCTACCCCAGAGCCATTGTAGCTATTACTCTGGAATAGCCCAACAACTCCAGAATAACTGCCAGGAGCAGAACAGAGGTCTGTACACAATGTTTGTAGATCTGACCAATGTCTTTGGTCAATCATGTCAGTCATGAGGACATTTGGAAAATCATGGCAAAATTTGGTTGCCCAAGGGAGTACATCAGCATTGCATGTCAGTTTCATGATGACATGCTTGCATGAGTTTTGCATGATGGACAATGCTCTCACATTTTCCCAGTCACCAATGGAATGAAGCAGGTTTTGCCCCTGTGCTTTTAGCATGATGTTTTCTGCAATGTTGTCAGATATCTTTGATGAGGACAAACATGGCATCAAGGTCAGCAACCACACTGGGATAAATTATTTAACTTGCAAAGGCTGCAAACCAAGACCAACATGGAGGGAAAATTGATATGTGAATTTTTGTTTGCTAATGATTGTGTTCGTAAAACAGCCTCTGAGGCTGAGATGCAACAAAAGTATGAATCAGTTCTTTGCTGCTTGTACTAATTTTGACCTAACAATTAACACCAAGAAAACACAGGTTTTCCACCAGCCAGAAATATGTAATCCATATGTGGATTTATCAGTTATAACAAATAGAGAGATTTTGAGTACTGTGGATAAGTTCAATTACCTTGGCAGTATACTTTCCTGGGATGTGTACACAGATGATCATGTTGAAGTGCACATTGCTAGAACTAGGTCAGTGCTTGGGAGACCTCAAAGGAAAGCATGAGAAAGAAGAGGTATTATACTGCTTATCCAACAGAAGGTCTAAAGAGCTATTGCTATGACCTCATTGTTGTATGCCTGTGAAACCTGGACAGTCTACCAGTGCCATGCCAGGAATCACTTCCATTTGAATTGCCTCAGGAAGTTTCTGAAGGTCACCTGGCAGGATAAGGTACTGGACACGGAGGTCCTTTCTTGAGCTGAATTGCCAAACATTCAAGCCCTACTCTGCTGTGCTGGCCACATTGTTGGAATGCTAGATGTATGTTTGCCTAAAAGACTATTTCATGGAGAACTCATACAAGGCAAGTACTTGCATGGAAGTCAGTAGAACAATACAAACATACACTCAAGGTCTCCCTGAAAACTTTGGAATTATTTTAAGACATAGGAGACATTGGCACAGGACAGCCTAGTATTGCATGGCCACATCTAAGATGGTGCTGTGCTCTTTGAACAAAACAGAACTGCAGCAGCTCAGAATAAATGTGAGATGCACAAATTTAGAGACATCTCCACTCCAAATGTTCAAGTGGATTATTTGTGTCTGACCTGTGGTAGAGTCTTCCAAGCTCCTATTGGTCTGATTAGCCACAATTAATACCTTGACCCAACACAGTGATGTCATTTGGGTCCTCTTAGAGCATGCAGTATAACAACAAACCAGATACAGATAGGTAGATAGAGAGATAGATATCCATCCATATTATCTATCTATCTATCTATCTATCTATCTATCTATCTATCTATCTATCTATCTATCTATCATCTATCTATCTATCTATCATCTATCTATCTATCTATCTATCATCTATCTATCTATCTATCTATCTATCTATCTATCTATCTATCTATCTATCTATCTATCTATCTATCTATCCCTTTCTTATCATACTCTACTCTGCATTGTGATTGGTATTTGTTTAGGACAGTCATACTTTTTCTTCTAGATTTTAACTGCCACAAAAGCAGAATCTGTGCCTGAATTATTTTTGCTTTTTCTCAGTATATACTATGTTGATTTGCACATAGTAGACATATAGAGATTGATAGTCCTGACTCCATGCACATGGAATGATTCTAGTCCAGCTTTAATTGTTTTTCACATTAGCCTAATAAGGGTAACTTCCTTTGCTCTTTATTAACTTCAACTTTATTGATCTGTTTTTATTTATTATCTTAATTTGCAAATATATTTCTCACTTTTCCTCAATATAGAAACCTGTTCCTTGCATCATTCATTTATTTATGTGTTTATTCTCTCATTGATCCATTTATTAATTTTTTATTTATGTGTTGATCAAATCTCCCCATCTTGCTCAGGCTAGCAAGTGCAAGGGTCACTCGGTCATTCCCAATACTGATTGGAACTGAAGCTTTAATCTGCTCAATTTTTCCAACCTGGTCATGTTGGCTCCTCCTTAGTCAGCCTGGGGACTACAGTTATGCACCAACCACCATAAATCGCCTATTCCTTGTAATAAGGGAAGAAAAAAAGAGAAAAAAGTAGTTCAGCAAAGTTAGCAGCAAAATCAGTTGACTGCGATTGTATACGTGATGCTCTATACCCACAGTTTAGGCAAGTAGGTAATGCAGTGGATAGAGTGCTGGGTCAGAAGTCAGGAAGACCTGAGTTTAAATCAAACCTCTGACACTTATTAATTATGTGACCCTGGGCAAGTCACTTAACCTTGTTTGGGTCAATTTCCTCATCTGTAAAATGAACTGGGAGAAAGAAATGGCAAACCAGTCCAGTATCTTTGCCAAGAAAACCCAAATGGGGTCATGAAGAGTTGGACATGACTGTGATGACAACATACCCATAGCTCCACATTTCTACAAAAAAGAAGCAAGGAAGTGAATTTTTCTCATTTCTTCTAGGATAGGTAGATGGTGCAGTGGGTCACCCTGGACCTGGAGTCAGGCAGACCTGAATGCAAATATGGTTTCAGAGAATTACTAATTGTGGAAACTTAGGCAAGTCACTTAACCTTTGTTTGCTTCAGTTTCCTTGAATATAAAGTGGAGATAATAATAGCACCTACTTCAGGAGATTGTTATGAGGATCGAATGAGATGATACCAATAAAGCACTTAGATCATGGCACGTGGTGGACAATAAGTGTTTGTTCCTCCCCATCTCCTTCTCTGGGATCACTCTAGGCCATTTTAAGAACACAGTGAATACTTTTTCTTTCGGTCTATTTACATTCTTGTAGAAATGTAAATTTTCCTAGTTCTGCTCACTTTGCTCTGTTCACGTCTTCTATGCCTTTATGGATTATTATACCATCACTTCCTATGATGTGATAACACTATACTACAATGTTTTTAGCCATTCGGTCATTGATTCTTTAAGAAAGAGTAAAAGAGAAATGAGTGGTGGGGAAAAAGGAGGAAGCAGTTCAGCCAAACTAACCAGTGCATCAGCTGATTCTATGTATATTATGTATACACACACACACATATGTACATACAATACATATATTTATATATATACACATACATACACACATGTGTATATATAAAATATCCATACCCATTATCCCCCACTTCAAAGAAGGGAGAGGGGTCCAGTTTACCTGGGTACTTACCTGAAATGCGTTTCTTAGCTTCACAGTATGGAGTGCTTCAGTGCACTGACTTAAAGCCCTTGCTCTTGCAGAAATATCAGAGATAGAAAGAGGAATCTTAAGTTATAAACAGGAGAGGCCAAAATACAAATGGCTACAAATAAAAATCAGCTTACATCAAAAAGTCCTCTACCTGGCATCTTCCGAGCCAAGGCACTTTAACATTCTCCGATGAACAACATGAGTAATACAGAGCTAGCTCCCTGTTTAGCATGGTGCTGCACACCCAGAGCAGAGACCAGAGAGGGGTCTCTCCTCAGTGGCAGCCTGGCTACAAGCTAACAAAGCAGAAAAGCCTGCTTTCCACACCAACAGCTCTCTCCACACCAACCAGTCTCTCAATTCATAGGATCAATTTTCTGAAGGTGATTTAGAAACAGCCTCAGGACTCTTAGTTCCCAGATATTTCCAAGAATTGTTTGAGGACAAGGGTACAATAAGAACCATTAAAAATGTACGAGGTGGTTCAGCTGCTTTCTCTCTAAACCTGAATACTAATATAACCGTTGAAATATAGCCAGAAGTGGAAATAAATAGAAGACAGAGTTAAACCGCAAATGGATATTGTACAACTTGGCAAGGTCCAGCAGGTCTAAAATAACAATATTAATGCTTATGCTTTGTAAGGAATCAGATTTGGAAGGAACCCGAAGAGGTGATAACATCATATTATCAGTGACCCTAGACTGATAGGTATCTAGCTTTTATCTTAAGTACCTTCAGGAAAGGAGATTCCATAACATGTCCTGGAACCCATCCCAGTGTCTGACAACTTTTACAGCCCCGGAGTCCTTATGTACTGTGTGTCTAATCTGCCCTGACTTCTGCTAACTCATAGAATAGTAGAAGGGTGAAGGGAAAGAGAAATGAGAAGGGAATAAGCATTTATTTAGTGCCTACTATGTGCCAGGCATTGAGCTGTGGTTTAAAAATATTTGAGCTTCATAAGGAGGGAGAGAAGTCCAGCTTATTCAGACACTTTCCTGAGATACATTTCTTAGTCTCAGCATATAATGGGCTTCAATGTTCTAACTCCAGGCTTTCAATGCCCTTACTCACAGAGAAATATCAGAGAGATGTTTTGGAGATAGTTGCTGTTACTATTCCTGTTTTCCATCTGAGGAAAGTGAGACAAAACAGAGGTTAAGTGACTTGTCCAGGGTCAGACAGCTAGGGAGTCTCCGAGCCTGACTTTGAAGATGGGGCTTCCTGAAGTCTAGGCACATCACTCTATCTCAACTCTAGCACCACCTAACTGTGTAGCAGAAAGAACTTAAAAGGATGGATATCCAGCACATAGGAAGCCCTGAACAGTACAGTCACACCACAGAGTTATTGTGAAAGAATAAATAGCATATGAAGATAATGGGACTCATGGAGTGCTCTAGAAGGAGGTAGGGTGAGGAGCCCAATGGGAAGTTAAAATGAAATAGACCTTAAAGAACAAGGTTACTAAAAATTTTGAAGGTGTGTAGCAAAAGCTTTATCAACATTCAGTAGGTTTGATCTTCACCTCCCCTCTCCCACCAATCCCATGCAGAGCCATAATTAGCATCTATTGTGCCTGGGGTAAATACTACCAATCATCACTGGTGTAATCAATGGGAACCGTGCTCTTAGTTGTAGGGGGCAAGATGGGATGGAGAAGGAGGCAAAACCAGCCCACACCTTGATAGCTTTTAATTTTAACTAGTTATTTTTGCTAAGTAATGGGTAATAGGCTCTGAGATTTCTATATGTTGAAGGACTGAAAATGTTGTTGGCACCTGTTAAGTGTCCTGTAAGTTCATCACCCTGAAGCAAAGCCTTGATGACTCCACCCTGGGTATGGCTATGGCACTAAGTATAAGCAGCTAATCCTACAAATGAATTCACTAAAAATGAAACTACCAGAAAAACCATCATTGTCATTTTCATTAATACATGGTAATTGTAACTTTCCTCATCACAAATTAACTCCTGGTCATTTCAAACTGGATGTCCTGTAGGCACTTCAAATTCAATGTGTAACAATAACAGTTACTAGCATTTATACAGTGCTTAGAATGTGCCAGGAGCTTTACAAAGATCATTTCGTTTGCTCCTCAAGATAACCTTGGAAGGTAGATGCTACCATTGTTCCCATTTTGTAGTAAGTGTCTAAGGTCAGTTTTTGAACTTCATTCTTCCTAACACAAGATCCAGCACTCTGTCCTCTGTGACATCCAACTGCCATGTCTAAAATACAACTTATTATCTTGTCTCCAAATTTCCCCTTCTTTTGAATTCCCTATCACTGTCAAGGGCAGACATCCTGCCTGTCACCCAGTCTTTCTTCACTTCTCCTTCTCTTTCACTCCATTTATTCAATCAGTTGCCAGACCAAGTTGGTTCTGTAACCACAACATTTCTGACATCTGTCCTCTCCTTTCCACTCCCTAAGCCTTCATTCTCCTTTAGGCACTTATAACTTCTCACTTAGACCATCCTAACAGCCTCCTGTTTGGGTCCACTGTCTCCAGCCTCTCTCTACTCCAATTCATCCTTTACAAAACTGTCAAGCTGATTTTTCTAAAGTGCCACTCTGACTATGATACCCCTCCACTTATTTACCTCCCTATTACCTCTAAGATCAAACATGAGCTCCTCCTTAGCCATCTAAATCTCTTCAGAGCTTGGCCAGTTCTATCTTCTTAGTCTTCTTATGCATTGTTCCCTTAGACACACTCCCTAAGCCATCAGTTCTGGCCTACTCATTCACACGCACACACACGCACACACACACACGCACACACACACACACCAAGCACACATGCACACACACACGCGCACACACACGCACACACACACACGCACCCACACGCGGGCGCACACACGCGCACACACACATGCACATGCACACGCACACACGCACACGCACACACACACACCAAGCACACACGCACACACACACATGCACACACACCATGCACACACAGACACACACGCACACACACATGCACACACACACACGCACACACACGCGCGCGCACACACGCACACACACACGCACACACACGCACACGCACACACACACACACGCACACACCACGCACACACACATGCACACACACACGCACACACGCACACGCACACACACACACACGCACACACCACGCACACACACATGCACACACACACGCACACACGCACACGCACACACACACACGCACACACCACGCACACACACACTCTGCTCCATCTCCCTTCCCTGCTTCTTTCCCTTGGCTGTCTCTCATGACTAGAACCACCTTTCATCACCTTTGCTCTTTGAATCTTTGATTTCCTCCAAGGACTCAGCTCAAGCAGCGCCCTAGCCCTCTTCTGAGCTCCCCAGCAGCTAGGGCCTCCCCTTCCCAAACTAACTGGTATTCGTTTTGTATGTATCATAAACATGCTTGTCTGAGTCTATGTTGTCTCCCCCATTAGAATGCGAGTTCCCTGGGGCCAGGGACTTCTGGTTCTGTACAGACAGCACTTACTATAGTGCTAACATATAATAAGTACTTACTGACTGCTTCTTGATTAAATTCGCAGTTGGTCCTTTGGTTGCTGTCCCTCGTTTTCCAAGAGGACCGATATGAAATCACAATGTACAGCGTGTCTGACTGTGGCTGATCAGACCAATGTGAGCTCGAAAATAATCCATATAAACATCTGGAGTGGAGATGTCTCTGAATGTGCGCAGCTCATGTTTCCTTTGAGCTACTGCAGTTCTGGTTTGCCCATAGAGCATAGCACCTTCTTTAATGCCCCAACTCCAGGTTGACACTTAGCAGTCTATGGGTAAGCATACTAAAGGCTCAGCCCTGCCTGAGGGTCAGATATCCACTAAAGTGTCAGGTGGGGTTCCTTGCTAGCTCCTGGGTAGCTGAGAGTGTTGTCTTGGGGTGAAGAATCCTATCCCTGAGTTTAGAACATGAAAGAACATCAGGGAGTTTGCTCATATGACCTTAACATGACATTTGGGTTGGAGACTCTCATGAAGCTGGATCATACCTTCTGATTTTGCTACTGAAGATGAAGAGGTACTGAGAACACAGGGGATGACAAGGAGGATTTCTGCCTTTCCTTTCTCTCTGCACAGATTAGGGAATGCTATGGGAAAGGAAACAGCCTCCCTAAGCAGAAATCCCTAGTCTGGCCTTGCATCACTACAGCTCTGATACACTGCAGGAAGAGTTGTAACTCCCACCAGGCTAGGAAAGTCTTAAGGATTTCCCCCCCCTTGCCTTGATGTCAGAGTGTCTGGTGAAAGACAGAAAACTCTGCTGATCTTTTTCCTTTTCCTGTCTGGTGAAAAGTTTCTAAAAATAGCTGTATTATGTAGACAATGATACAGTCACCAGCAGAAGACAACAGATGAAGCACATGAGACCTATGGAGGGTCTTAAAGAAGCCCTTACAATTTGGGACTCTCAGGGATTAGAGGTTACACTGCGAATCTTGAGACTAAATCTTGCTATTCGAGTGTTCTAGTGTTTCCATGTTTTTATTCAAAAGGACTTTATTCTGTAATATGATCAACTATGAACTGAGAGGCAGCATGGTATAGTGGAGGCAGAGAATCAAGAAGTCTTGCTTTTGGCAGAGATTGGTCATACAATCTAATTAAGACATTTACCCTCTCAGTACCTTGGGCAGCTCCTTAACACTTTAAGTGGCAGAGAGGGCTTCTGTACATTGGTAAGAATTTCCTCATCACAGTTATAGTCCTCCTCTCCACTCCATCCCCTCATATACATACAAGCTACACACAGAGAAGGTGGAAAGTAGGTAAATTGGTTGGTTCTCAAAGAGGATCAAAATGACATGGTTACATTACAGTCATTACAGTTTGTCCTACTGCAGGTGACCAAATCAATACAAGATTAGAATGCTCCACTACAGGTCAGGTGCAAATAATCAAGTAATCAAATAATGTGTGCCCATTTGGGATGGATTCTCTAAATTTGTGCATCTCATGTTTTATGAACTACTTCAATTCTGCTTTGCTCACAGAGCACAATCTTTCTTTGATGAGGGCATGACATGCTGGGTGGTCTTTTGCCAGTGTCTCCCATGTTATTCAATGAGTTCCAAAGTTCTTCAGAGAGAACTCAAATGTTCTTATATTACTTCTTCTGACCAACATGTGAGTTCACCTTGTGTGGGTTCTCCATACAATAGTCTTTTACACAAGGGTACTTTTGGCATTTGAATAATGTAGCCAGCCCATCAGAGTGGTGCTATCTGCAGTAGAGGTGGAAAGTAACCCTAGAGCAGAAGGTTTTAGCAGGTAAGCAGGGGCTGCAGGTAAGGGAAACCTGTGTCCTCGTGGCCACATGTGTCCTTATAGGCCCTTGGGTATGGTCTTTTGACTGAATCCAAGTTTGACAGAACAAATCCTTTTATTAACGGAATTTGTTCTGTGAAGTTTGGATTCAGTCAAAGGGCTGTACTTGAGGACCTAGAGGGTCACATGTAACCTTGAGGTGGAAGGTTCCCTACCCTTGAGCTAAGAGAACTGGCTGAGGTCTGTTCTGGAAGCTGGCAACTGAGCTGAGTTTTGAAAGAAACTGGGGAATTTAAGAAGCAGAGATGAGGAGGGAGAATACTCCAGGCATGGGAACTTTCAGCTAATATAGAGACACACAGATGGAAGACAGAGTGCTATGTATGCAGAACTAGTAAGTAATCCAGTATAACTAGATTAGAGGGTGTGTGGTGGGGAGCAAAGCACAAGAAATCTGTTTAGAAGCTGTTTCTGTCATGCTTATATCAAGAATCACATCTGCTCTTTTTTGGTCTTGCTTCGTCTCACTTTTCACTTTATGAAGACTATTGTAACATACATACACAGAAGGACCTGCTATCACAGGTTCTTTGATTTCTAAAAGGAAAGCAACTTTTGAAGGGTCAACAATCACTTTAATCAAGTACATGTATCATTCACTTAGTTCAAGAGGAAAAGTCAACACCTTGAACTTCAGAGAAAATACAGAGAAATCAAAATCAGCAGACATGGCTTCCTACTGTCTGACATAGGCATTACATACATCACAGATCCACAGACAGATCCAACTGTCTGACTATTACATATATACTTAGTTACCAGAGAGAGAAGCACCAGCATCTGGGTTTTCAAAGCTGGGGGGGCTCCTTAGTGGCTGCCCAGAGTCTCATCTGGCCAAATAAACACTTCCAATGAGTAAGCCCCAGAGTAAAATCTCACTTCAGAGTATTACACATTTTTCAGAGCCAGAGGGCATCACAACCTGAGAACCAGTGCCTCACTAACAAAAGATGTGGGCCTTCCAACAAATCTTACTAGGAACATTAATGGGTGGGGAAGATCTTCAATCACATTATTCAATCAGAGGTGCTTGACTATACTAAATTAAAAAAAAATGCATTATCAATACAGCTATGCAGGTCACTAACTACCCATTCTCTTTTTCATGGGGATTGTTTCCTAACCAGCCCCCATACCCTGTATTTATATGGCTGATTTTTCTCCCCAACTCTGAACTTTACATTTACATCTTATTAGATGCAGCCCATTTGTTCTAGGATGTCAAGATATTTTTGAATCTCACTTCTGTTCATGACCTACCAACTTCATATCACTTATGAAGATGATGAGCATGCTCTCTACACAGTCACACAAAATGATTAATAAAAGTGTGGAAGAAGATAAGACTGAGGAGAGATTCTTGGGGCATTCTGCTAGAGTTCTAGCTCAAGGTTGAAATCAAATCATTATTCAATACCCTTAGGGTCCTGTCATTCAAATAGTCCCAAATCCACTTAAATCAACATCTTTCAAACCTGTGTACAAAGAAATTATGAGAGATCTTTTTCAAATTATATGGCAAAATCCAGGTGTTCTGTTTTCTTGATCTATCAATCTAGTAACGCTGTTAAAAATAGGAAACTAGATTGTTAGGGCAGAATTTATTCTTGAGGAACCCATTTTATTTCTTAGTGACCATAATTTCCTTTTCTAACTACTTATGAACCATCTTATTAATAATCGGTTCCAGAACTACATCAATATATCAATTAAAGTATATTGGCAATATTTTGAAGATTTTATCTTTGCTTTTTTGAAAATTGAAAGGATATTTTCTGTCTCTGATCTTGCAATATCTTTCCTGTTCTCCATAACTTTTCAAAGGATCATTGCTAGCATCTCAGCAATCACGTCTGAAAGTTCATTTAGTGTTCTGGAATGTATCTATTTGAGTTATTGATTTGAATTCATTGAAACTGCTACTTGATTTCTTACTATCTTCTTGCTTACTACCAATTGTACTGTCCAACTGAAAATCATTGAGGATAAATGTACTTACATATTAGATACCAGACTTCTAATTTTAACTGCTGTTTTTGCCATTTTATTGCTGAAATAAAAGAAGCAAGTAGCTAGTGGTGAGGGGTCAGAAGGAGAATTTCAGCCTGCTTGATTTAATGCAGAGTAGAGAAATCATGCTCTTCTCTTACAACCTCTTTTTTTGAAACCTCTTAAAAAAAAGAAAAGTATTTACATTTACAACATAGATTTGGGCACTGTGATTAGGTGCATATCCAATACTGTTTGGTCCCATGGTCTATTTTTCCTTTGACAGTCAGTTTGGTTCTTGGCAGAATAGTCTATTTCAGGGAAGCAGTGTTATTTAATTAGTCTTCCCCAGAACCTTTGGCTCTGCTTAGAATCAGTGGAGATTCTCTCTAGAAGGCCAATACTTGATTGACTTTTGAAATGATCCATTTGTTTTACTCTTTTATGAGCCAGAAGACAACCACTGTGACGCAACTCCTGCCAAGATCCAGGGAGCCTGGATGCAGGAAATTGAGAGCTGTGCAAAACCATTTGCATTGGGAGGAGTGAGTTTCTGAACGAAATGATTTTATGGATGAAATAGGTCATTGTATAATGAAAGGTTTTCTTCCAAAATAGGATTATTCCCTTCGTTGATTCTTTGATTGATACATCAGTTCAACAAAAACAACCATTTGGAATGGACTCATTGCCTTGATTTTGTTTAAAAAGACTGTAGTGACACTTCCTGGAAAACTTTATAAAGCATTTGGTTAGAAAAATCATGTCTGTGCATTGCTGATTGGAAGGGTGTTCCCTGATGTTTGTCATTATTTAAGACCTCTGCTAGAGGAATAGGATCTCTGAGGCTTGGAAGTACTTCCTTTTCTCATGGTTGGAGATTTTCTGTTCATTTTCATGGTCACTGATGCCAACCAGAAGTTGGCTTTAGTGCCATCGAGTTTGCTCTATGGGGATAGTTTTGGTCTCAGTTACATAAAGGTAGGCATAGGGTGAGAGCCTTCTGTATCTATCTTTCAATCTCTTCCTGTATGGTGTCTACTGTGTCCAGACTACATGAGAACCTGCCTCTCTGTCCTTTTCTAATGCGGATCTTTGTACCTCTCCCAAGGAAATAGCAAAGGAAGGGCTTAGTTACAACTTCTATATCCTTTAGAGGGTGATGAAAATTAAGGCCAAGTTACGGTACTGGACACTGGCTAAACTGTGACCTAGTAGAAGTTTATCTTTAATAATCTAAATTATCAGAAGATCCTAGTCACAACTCATTTCTTTGAAACGCTTTACAGTTGACAAAGTACTTTCCTTACAACAGCCCTCTGAGGGAGGCAAAGCAAGCATTTGCTGTTGTTTCTCAGTTCTTTAGTTACCTTCAACTCTTTGTGATCCCATACAGAGTTTTCTTGGCAAAACTGCTGGAGTAGTTTGCCATTTCCTTGTCCAATGGATTAAGGCAAACAGAAGTTAAGTGACTTGCTGGGGGTCACACAGCTAGTATCTGAGGCCAGATTTGAACTCAGGTCTTCCTGATTCCAGATCCAGTGTTCTCTCCACTGAGCCATCTAGCTGCTTCTATGCTAACATCGTCATCCCTACTTTACAGAGGAGCACACTATGGCCCACATGTGTCCTTTGCCATACTTTCTAACTCATATCTAACCAGGAACCCAGTAATTTCATAGATAGCCTTCTGGATGCCCATGCTGTAGACCTGTCCCTTTTGTCCTCCATTAATACCAACTCTGTGTTCCATTATATCAGAAGACCTGTCAACTGCTATGATAATCTAATGTAAGATAGTGTTAATGGTTGACAATGACATGTGTTACTTTTTAAGATCAGCAAGGAGGTTCTTAATATATGCCAGACATTGAGCTAAGTACTAGAGACACAAAGAAAAAGCCAAAATAGTTTCTGTCCTCAAGGAGATTAAATTTTAAAGGAGGAGACAACATACATGCATCAAAATATGAATAAAAACTATATGAGAAGTAGCCTTAGAGGAGAAGCTGAAATTTATGTTTTAATATTAACCTTTGATACAACAATTGAAAGTAGTGAATAGGATAGAAATTTTAGCTTCTGGAGCTAGTATAGGCATTTCTTTTTCAATTGGAGCCTTTCCAAGAGCTTTTCAGGCCATATCACACGGCTGACTGTCTGCTTAGAGAGAAGGTCAGCCCTTTGGAGGTACACCTCATATCATGCCAAGAAGTTCCACAAATTCCAACATTGCCCCTATTAGACCAGCAGGAAAAATGGACTAGGTAGCATCATTCAGTCCACCAAATGTGGACTTCCCTTTGCTGGAATAGACACAGTTTGTAAAAAGAGTCCTATTTAGGATTTTGGAACTGGATACCACTGGAAAACCACCATGTTTTGAAAAACGTCACCAAGTAGAGAAAGTTCTTTAAAGACAATAGGCTTAGGGAGACACTGATAAACTAGGAGCAAAATCAGCAGTATGCCAATGGTCACAACTGTCCAATGTCATGTCAATGAAGGAAGCTCTGATCTAGATTTCTTCTAGAATAATATCAGCAGAGGCTACTACCTGAAGTGCCTTAAATTTATATTTTAAACAAGGTACAGTGTTGTATGAATCATCTCCCCACACTGACAGTGATTTGGTATTTAATGAGTGCTACTATTCTAGACTGCAATGTGTCATTTGTCAGGACTGGTGTTTGGTTCTTTTTGTGAAGCCTGGGTCATAGCAGATGTGGTTTCCAGCATTGGTAAAGGCCAAGAATGACGTCTCATGGGACATTATGAGGAAACACACACGATTTTCCCAACTCACTCAGGGACACTTTGCCATGCCATTCCTGTGCATTTAGTGGATGGTACCTCTCTAAAGTAGCCCAACTCAAGAGCTAGTGGGAAGTATTGGAAAAGGTACTACAATGGAACCAACCTGGGGTTTGATATTTCACTTTTAGCCTTATCTTCCCTGGATCCAGGCTTTCCCAGCCATCTCCACTCCATACCTGTGTACTCTTCCCTGCTTCCTTTCTAAGTCACTTTTTTTTATATTGTCGTCCCCACTGGACTATAATCTCTCTGAGGTCTGAGATTATCTTCCTCACTTGCCTTTGTTTCTCTAGTGCTTGGCACAGAGCCTTGCCTGTTGTAAATAATTAATCAGTGCTCTCTATCAATCTGTCTTTCCATCTCTCTCTTCCTCTCCCATTCCTTCTCTGTCTCGTATTTCTCTCCATCTTCCTCTTCCCTCTCTCCTGACCTCCTCTCCCCATCTCATCTATCTATTCATTGATCTATCTCTCCACCTCTCTGAAAGTCAGAAAGCTTGAATTCAAATCCTGCCTTTGACAATCACTAGTAGTGTGATTCTGGCTCCGTCACTGATCTATTCTATCTATTCATCTATCTATCCATCTATCTATCTCTCCACCTCTCTGAAAGTCAGAAAGCTTGAACTCAAATCCTGCCTTTGACAATCACTAGTAGTGTGATTCTGGCTCCGTCACTGATCCTCTACATGCCTTGGTGTTCTCATTTATCAAATGAAAAGTGATGACATTTTCATTGATTACATCATGAGTTCAATATGAAGAAATCATTATGTAACCTTTGAAGGATTTTAAAGAAATGGGAGTTACCTTCATGATTCTCCACATGAGTATGGTACAGTAGAAATGGCACTGGCTCCATAAACAGAGGGTATGGGTTCAAATCTGGCCTCATGCTTTCTGTTGGTATGACCTTGCGCCAAATAGTTACCCTCCCTGAGCCTCAATTTCCTTGTCAGTAAAATCTGGTGGTTAAGGCAGGTGGCCTGAAGTCCTTTCTAGATCTTGGTTTATGGTTCTATGCTTAGGATGCCAGTGCTACCAATGCCAATTTTCATAGCTGAAGACGATGCCAAGAGAGTTGTGAGGAGATGTGTGGTCTTTATTTTTCCAACTCCCCCCACCCAGGTCAATGTTATCCTCTTATTCTTCATGAAAAAAGACCTTTCCCTCCTCTAAATTCACTAGGGTCATTCTGTTTCTTCTCTATAGGCATTTTTATTTTCTCCTTTCATGGTTTGGACCCAAATCTCTCAAGGAATAATTATCTCCCCTAAGACTCTTCGCCATGTAGTCCCCCAAGTTTTTAGCTCTTGACCCACTGTCTTGTTTATCTTGAGGTTTACCACACCCTTGCCCCTTGTCTCCTTCTTCCCTTTCATCTCATAATTTCCCAGTTATCCACCCCAGAACAGAGCTAGATATCCCTCACATGTGGCCATCCTGGCAACGTGTCAAGCTCTATCCTGCCCACTCTCTATTTGAGTAAAGTAAAACTGGTTTCCTCTCAATTTCTATCCAGGGTGTTTTGAAAGTGAACAAAAGAGAGTACACATTAGCCCAGCTCCCAAAGAATGTGGTACGCCCCAGAATCCATGTCAAGCCAAGTGGAGGCATGGTGATGGAACAGGCCTCCCAGGGGCAAAAACCACGTTGGATTGTAGGGATCGTCAAGGGCAGAATTATTATTAGTAAGAAATAGTAATATTCCTGGGAACAATAGGGATTATCGCTACTTATACTTATTAGTTACTTCTGCCTGAAAGGCTTGAGCAAACTTGAGCTGGGACTGTCTATTCTTCTTACTAAATGGAGGCAGAGTTCATCTCCACAGGAGACCAGATGCCTTGCCTTTCATGTTACCTAAAGCCCCTGCTGGAGCAAGCCACCTCCAGACCCCGCAGTGCTGCCAGCGGAGTGGGAAGCAGATGGTGCCTGATGGATGGCTCCCTTCCCGTGGGTGCGTAGAATCACTCCCAGCTCCCTCGTTCAATCCAATTCAATAAATGCTTATCCAAGCTTTGAGTAAAATTATAAGATCGTAGAAGTGATCAGCTAGGATAATACCATCCTTAATTGTACAGAGAAGGAAAAAGAGCACATGTATTGTCATTACAATATTATTATTTGGGAATTGTGGGGATAAGGTAGTCAGTTGGCCAAAGTGACCTACAATAAAGAAAACAATACAATAAGCCTTTATTATATGCCTGTTATGTGCAGAGTGCTACATGAAGGGCTAGTAGAGATGCTCAATTGGGATAAGAACAAATAATAAAGTTCTCATATTCAAGGAGATTACAAGTAGGAGGAGAGTTATTACATACAACAATATCTGAGAAGTGGATTAGCCAGTTACAAGTATATAGTTCCAGCAGTGGAATCATTGGGTTAGACTATAATCAATTTTAAGTTCTTACTATTATCATATTTCACTCCAAGTTATAGTCCCGTAAACAATGTAATAGAATGCCTGTTTCTCCATCATTCTGCTAACACTAAATTGAATTATTTTAGCTTAAAAAGTAATTCCACTTATAAGGAGTCAATGAGAGGCTGCATGGTGGACGGCAGGTTACAGTCAGGGGATTTAAGTTACACTTTTGACCCATGCTGGCTGTGGGGCTCTGGGTAAGTGACTTAACCTCTCACTGCCCCAGGCAACTCACTAAGATGCTGCAAAACCAATTGTCTGTCCTCTTTGGCAGAGGGATGCCATCACAGCAAACCACTACAAAGTGGCAACTTAAAATTATTTTAACTTTTATGTCTTTGTTTCTGGAGGATGTAGACAACTTTCTAAGACGTTGTCCTTATATTGTCAGATATTTTGTCCTTAAAATCTGTCAGTTCATGGTAGCCTGGCACAGTGGACAGAGAGAGCAGGGGAAATCTTTGGCCTGTCTTTGAAGCCCCAGGGTTTAGCACAGTGCCTGGCGCTTAGTAAGTGCTTAATAAATACTAGCTCTATCTATGTGTTCATGTGTTTATCTGTCTAGTCTGTCTGTCTCCATCTGTCTGTCTACCTGTGTCTCTTTACCTACCTGTCTGTCTGTTTGTGTCTGTCCTCTCTCTCTCATCCATCTATCTATCTATCTATCTATCTATCTATCTATCTATCTATCTATCTATCTATCTATCTATCATCTATCTATCTGTCTGTCTGTCTGTCTGTCTGTCTATGTCTATCTATTTACCTGTCGTCTCTCTGTCTGTCTGTCTCTTTATCTATCTCTCTGGTCTGTGTTGTCTGTCTGTCTGTCTATCTATCTATCTATCTATCTATCTATCTATCTATCTATCTATCTATCTGTGTCTATCTATTTACCTGTCTTCTCTCTGTCTGTCTGTCTCTCCCTGTCTATCTGTCTGGTCTATGTTATCAGTCTGCCTGTCTATCTATCTATCCATCTAGCTATCTCCTATCTATCTACCATCTTTTAGGTGATAGTGTGCTGGTCCTGGTGTCAGAAAGACCTGAATTCCAATCTGATCTCAAGCATTTACTAGCTGTGTTCGTCCTCTATCTGCCCCAGTTTCTTCATCTGTAAAACCGTATAATAGCAGGTACTTGCCAGAGTCGTTGCGATCAAATGAAATAATGTTTGAAAAATTCTTGGCACTTATTAGGCACCATATACATGCATCTCAAATTTGGCCTCAGACATTTACTAGCTGTAACCTACCCTTGAATACTTACTTGTGTAACCCTGGACAAGTCACTTAACCTTGTTTGCCTCAGTTTTTTCATTTATAAAATGAGCTGGAGAAGGAAATGGCAAACCACTTTAGTGTCTCCGCCAAGAACAGCCCAAATCAACTCATGAAGAGTCAGACATGACTGAAATGACTGCACAGCATGTATGGATCACTTATTCAATGCCAGGCATTGTATTAAGTGCTGGACATACAAAGACAAAAGCGAAATAGTCCCTCCTTAAGAAGTTTACTTCCTATGTAGGAAGATAGTATGCACGTATATAAGTCTACGTAAAGCAAACAAATGAAGGTTTAGGGCACTAGCAGTCAGGAAAAGTCAAGAAAGACTTTAGGCAGAAGGTGGTGAGATGAGTTTTGAAGTAAGCAAAGGATTCTAACAGGGGGAGGAGAAGAGGATCTATTACAAATACATGGGGAAGAGAAATAGAGTGTTATGAGTCAGGATATATTAAGAAGGCTAATTTGGCTGGACCACAGAGTCAAGGGAAGAGGAATAATCTATGTTATTACTACATAGGCTGGAAAGATAGAATGGGACCAAGTTGTAAAGGGCTTTAAATGCCAAATGGAGTAATTTACATTTGATCCTAGAGGTAATAAAGAGCCATTAGAATTTATTGAGTATGAGAGACACGATCATTCCATCAAAAAGCATTTATTAAGTGCCCACTATGTACCAGTCAGTGTATATTTTAGGAGAATCATTTTGACAGTTTTTTATGGTATGGGTTGGAAAGGAGAGAGACTTGAGATAGGGAGATCAATGAAGTGCTCATAACTGTGGATCTGAAAGGGGTGGTGAGGGCCTGAGCAAGGGTGATGGCTGAATAGAGATGGTGGAACAGAAGTGAAAAAAAGGTTGTAGTGGTAAATGCAACAAGATCTGGCAACTGATTGGTTGCCATTGGTTGGGATGAGTGAAGTAGAAGAGTTGATAATGCCAAGTTTGAGGATCTGAGTGACCAGAAGGTTGGGGAAATCCTTGAAAAACAGAAAATTTCAGAAGAAGGATGGGTTCGGGGGAAGGATAATGGGTTCTGTTTTGGACATGGTGACATCCAATTTGAAATGTTCAATAGTCAGTCAAAGACGGGGTATTGGAGCTCAGGAGAAAGACTGGGGCTGTATATATAAGTCAGTGAGTCATCTACATAAAAATGATCATTGAACCAATGGAATCTGATAAGGTTACTAAGTGAAAGGATGTAGAGAGAGGAGAAAGAGACTTAGGATGAAGCCTTGGGGTACATCCATATTTAAAGTGGTATAATAAATCAACAAATCTTGAGAGAGAACAGTTAGATAGAGAGGAGAATCAAAAGAGGGTGTTGTCATGACAACCAAGAGAGGCGAGATTATCCAAGAGGTGAGGTTGGTTAGCAAGGACATATATCTGAAGAATGATTAAGAAAATTGAAGACCAAGGAAAGGTTATCAAATTGGACAAACAGGAAATCACTGGTAACCTTAGAGCAGTTTCAGTGCAGTAATGAGGATGGAAGTCAGATTGCAAAGGATTAAGAAGTGAGAGGTGAATATAGACTGTTTTTTGAGGAGATGGTAAAGGTAAAGTGAGGGATCATGAAAAATGGAGAAGATGGGTAAGTTTGTAGGCAGCAGAGAAAGAACTGATGGATGAAGGGGAGATAGTTATAGGGGTAGTTCACAGAAGGCAGGAGAAATGGTTTCAAGGTGCATGGCTTTGGCGAGATGAAAGGCCACTTCTTAATCAGAAACTCGAGTAAAGAAAGAGGTAGTGGGAATGATGGACAGCTAGATGGCACAGTGGAGAGAGTACAGGGCCTGGGGTCAGACTCATCTTCATGAGTTCAAATTCATCCTCAGAGAGTTACTAGTTGTGTGACCCTGGGCGAGTGACTTAACCCTGTTTGCCTCAGTTTCCTCATCTGAAAAATGAGTTGGAAAAGGAAATGACAAATCACTCCAACATTATTGCCAAGAAAACCCCAAATGCGTTCACGAAGAGTCAGACATGACTGAGCAACAGCAAATGGGGAGGACATCAAAGGCTTTTGAAATGTAAAGAAGGGAAAAAGAGTTCGCATGGAATGGCCTCTATTTCAGGAAAAATCTATTGAAGAGAGAGTGTGGGAAGGTTGGCTTGAGGAGTAAAGAAATTTGTAGCAGCCCCTGTGGGGAGTGAATAGAGAATCAATTAGAGAAAAGATGAAGGATTGCTTTGCTGGAGTGAGGCTCAGCTAAGATTAGATGACATAAATCCTGTTCAGGAGCATGTGGATAGCAGTGGAGTAGGCAGATGGTGGGAGTCATCCAGGGCTGGGGTTTTGCAAGACATGAGTTGTGATGGGATAAAGGGGCAAAGTATTTGAGAGTAGAGGTCAATGTAGAGAAGAACTGCTTAGATACAAGGTTGGTACTGGAAAGTGAGCCAAGTGAAGTCACAGCAGGAGTGATAGCAAGGGAAAGCACTGAGAGATGTAGGGATTGGAGGTCATAGTAAGGATGAAGAATCAATGAAGAATCATGGTAAAGATGAAGAAGGGTGAGACAACATGAAAGATTAGAATGACAGTATATGATAGGATAAAAGAATTTCAGAGTTTTTAACTATGGAAGTAAATTACTTGCGGGAGAACCAGTAAAATGGTTTAGAAAATTCAAGACTATGGGTTCTAAAGGTATTGGCTTCTCAAGTGAATTTCACCAATCCCTTTGAAGCAAGGGAAAGCAGTTTTTTTTTAAAAAATAGATGCACAAGATAACTTTAAAAAAAACTCATGCCATTTAACTGCCACCAATTAGCTTATATATAAATTTATTATACTTTATAAAATTTTCCTTTTTTCTATTCAACAGATTAAAAAAGCCACAGTGACTTCCACAGCTGTGAGCTCTTCACTCAAGAAGAGGTTTTAAGTTAATTTGTCATTATCAGCCAATGAGATGTTGGGGAGTTTAACACATTCCTCAGCAGCCTGTTCCTATGTTGGTTGTTGCTATGAATAACACTGCCTTACTGCTTTTTTGAGAGACACGATGGGATCCAAGAAATCAGAAAAGGGAAATCAAAAGGAAGGAAAAAAAGAGAACACACATCCCTAGTTGTTGTTGTTTTTTCACCTAATAAAGACAAATGGAAGGCAGACTCATCAATTACTCTTGATAACATGCTAGAAGACAGAAGACAGTGCAATCTTTCTCTATAACTTCTCCCAAGTAATATTTTCTGGCATCTATATCTTCATGTCCCAGACCTAAAAAAAAGTGTGTGACACTCCCACACACTTTTTCCTTTTCTTTCCTAGAATGCTTTGGAGTTTTGACTGGTTCAAAAGTGCTATATGGAGAACATCCATAGTTGAATTCATAGCTGAGTTAAATTTTTATACCAAGAGCATCAGAGTGAGAGACTGTGCCTGGATAAGAAAGAAAATGTGTATATCTTAGAAGTTTTTCATTTAAACTCTGCCCCTCTCCGTCATGTTTTGTGTAAGCTTTCATTTTATCTTGTTATTTATGGTATAGGAAAATGGCCTCCAGTACTTACTTATTACATAGTTACAAAAAAAAGGAAATTTTGCTTTTTTGAACAAGCTAGTCATCTGATTCATCTGAAAGAAACTGTGACAGAGGTTCTTAACTCTGTGTGTGTGTGTGTGTGTGTGTGTGTGTGTGTGTGTGTGAGAGAGAGAGAGAGAGAGAGAGAGAGAGAGAGAGAGAGAGAGAGAGAGAGAGAGGGACAGATCCTTTTGGCAGTCTGGTGATGCCTATGCACCCCTTTTCAGTATAATGTTTTAAAATGCATAAAATACATAGGATTACAAAGGAAATCAATTACATAGAAATAAAGTTATAAAGATATTTTAAAAATACATTCATAGACCCCAGCTTAAGAATCCCTGGTCTATGTCACTTGTGTCAAATTTCTGTTATCTGAATTATGTTGAATAACATTTGAGTTAAGAAATAACCTGCCCTCTCAGGAGCCCTTGCAGACCCTGGTTCATGCCATGCTCTTGAACTTATGAGGTGTTTCTCCTATTTTTCTTCTGCCTTCCTCGTTGTTCTTTCTGGCTTGTAACCTCATCTTTATCCTCTCCTTCCTTTCCCTGGCTGCTTCCATTGATTTGCTCACTGGCTGGTTAGCATATTCAGTATCGTGAGAATACACTGCTCCCTGTCCTGGCAATGTTTTCCACAGAAAACATTTCCTTCCACTGTGCAAGCCAAGCTGCTGCTTCCATGGGGAGAAAGCTGGAGCAAAGATTGGAAACACTTGCCTAGTGCTGTTTTGTATTTGGCTCACAGGCAACAGGGAATGGGAGCTATAGGAGCGAGGGGTTTTCCTGGTTGAGAGGTAGTTCCCCCATCTGCTTCTTATTAGGAATGATGTTGCAAAGAGTTTTGAGAATTAAATCAGAAGGGAAACAATGAAATTTGCTCTCACAATGGCCTTTCCAGAATACTGTACAGCAAAAATGAGAGGCAATGTCTCTTCTCCACAGCAGCCATTACTTCTGAGAAATTTTTGTATCAAATAAAAAGTATTAAGGTGTCACCAGATTGAAAACTATCCTTGGGAATTCTAGGACTTTTAGCAAATTGGGAGATGGATCCAGAGAACCTGGAACACCCTGTGGCTGGAGCATACATAATACCATGACCCCTGATTATGATTTTGGGCATCCTGTGTGATGCTGACACCTGGACAAGTTGGTGTTTAGACAGTCTGTACTAGCTGGGTATTGGTGCTGTGGTAGCAGACCCTAGAGAAATAGGCATAACAGCAATTGAATCTTGGGTGGAAGCTTCTGGAGATTCTCCAGGTCTTTTTATCCCTACCTCTGTCCATACAATCCCATGCCCTTTTTATGACTGACTCAGGAAGGTAATATCCCCCTCTTGAGATGATGGTGCTCTGAAACACAGTCCCCATGGTCCTGTGCTAAATAAGATCTTTTGGAAATTTCTTCACTAATTGGGAAAGGGAAGCCTTGTTCTGACCCTTTTTAAGGATATGAATTCAAACTTTTGATAGGAGTAAGGAGGCAGCCCAAAAGACACTGTCAGGTTTTACCCATCTCTAGATTTTGCTCTCATGGCATAAGCCTGATGTTCTGACTCAATATATAATAGTGACTACCACTATCCATGTAACAGCTGGCATCATCCCATTAACAGCTCAGATGATAAGGAATTCTACTGTATCCACACCAAATGTCTCTAACTCCCGTGATGATAAATATGAACATCTTAGGGTTGCCCAATTCTGTAATATCATTCTTATGCATTTGGTAGAAAAAATATTGACCTCTAGGAGTGGGAAAGGAGAGGGCAAATGGCTCAGATATTGCTGTATTTGTCCTTTGTTCTCGAAGAGGACCATATGACATCAAGATGATGACATGACTTACAGTTGACTTTGATTTGAGTGAGGGAGGGCTGTGCAAGGTCGCCAACCTCACTTTCTTCTCCTCAGCCATTTTGTCCAGTAGCCTGTTATTCTTTAAGTAATTACTCAAAGGATGGCCCCTTTAATAAAAATAAAAAATCAAACTGGGAGGTGAAGACCCTCAGGGTTCCTGGGTAAAAGAGAAACAATTACTATATGGTAATAACATTCACTCTGTGCTAGGTGGGTGGGGACTTGTCCAGTCTATGAGCTCCAGAGTGAACTGGGTTTAAGGCTTGTTCTTTGAGCATGAAATGTAGCCATTAAACCCAAAGGAAAACACTCGCCCTTTGGTCATGGAGTTTACCTTCCCCTGGGTAGAAAATCAGAGGAAAGAGGAAAGGAGAAACGAGAAAAAGAGAGGAGAGAAGAGGAAAAAGAAGAGGAGGAAGAAGAGAGAGATAATGAAAGTACAATGCAAGGTAAAGAGAAGAGATTGTGTCAGTTCTAGAGTCTATTTGAAAGAAGGAGCAGAAAGCTGTTCAGTGCATAATCTAAAACAGGTAAGGGACTGATATTTATTTTCCACACATAAAAGAAATTCTCAAAACAGGAAGCTTTCACAAGTGCACACCAACAGAAAAATAAACAGTCCCAAGTAGCAATAACTATTGTAATAAACTTTCAGGGGATTGATCTATTGACCTATAATCATAAATACATAAAGCTTTTGCTAGGACTGCTGAGTAAGTAGTTTTCTATTTCACCCAAGTTCTTCACTGTCCATACTTCCTACAAGGTAGATGTCTTCCCCAAAGCCAAGACTTCTGTTCATCTTCTTGTCATCTTCTCAGAAGCAGAAGCTCCCATGCCACCAGTCAACTCTGACCAGAGGAACTAGAATCTCCTGAACTTTTGTAATCATGAGTTTGTCACTGAGGCTGGACACACCCATCTTGAGCTCAGTGTTTGGTTACTTTGATCAAGAGAATGAATTGAATGTAGTGCCTGCTGAATTCTCTTACAGCAAGAGCTGTTTGTCTCTCAGGTTTATGGGATTTCATGCTGTCCATAAGCATGCACACATTCCACGTACCAGTGGTGAGTGGAACTTAATCCTGGGTGAAACACGGCTGGCAAAGAAAGGCCAGCATACACATGTTCTCTGGAGTGGTCACCATGGTGAATGGTGCCATGAAACAGGCATAGGTTTCATAATTAGATGCAACCTAATTAGCAAAAGGAGTGAATGGCACAGGAAAGTGCCACAGTATCACCATTAGTACATATGCTTCTGCCATGATGAACCCTGATGAGGTCAAAGAAAAATTCTGTGAAAACTTGGAGACCTTCATTATTAATGTGCCAAAAGAGGACAAGCTTATAATTCTGGGTGATTAAGTGGACTCTGTTGTTTTACATATACTCAAAATGAGTGGGGTTAGAGGATGTGAGTTCTTTGCTACTGATGATGATAAAGTGGCTAGGGTAGTGTCTGCTGATAAGAGGTAACTTCATGTTGGTTTGTGTAGCCATATGTGTGAGCGCATGGTTATGAGGTTTAACCTGTGCCTAAACAGGAGAGGAATCTCCCTAGGAAGAATGAATCTCCAAATAGAGGATCCCAAAGATGGGCATATTTTATACCACTTGTCAAAAATGGAGAAAACCAAACAAACAAGCAAACAAATGATGGTAGATTCTCCAAACCATTGACTGGAAAGTCTTAGTCTGACAAAAGTCTAGAATGGGTTATTTAGAGATAGTTTGTGAGCAATCATAAAAGAAAGAAGTCATCTTTAAAAGCTAGCACAGGTCCACACACAGACAGACAAACACACACACACACACACACACACACACATCATGACTATCTAATCCTCTTTCCCTTTTTTTTTTTTTTTTACAAAGTTTCTTCATAGCAAGCATGCTTGGGACTGGGTCTCCCAGAGTCAGGCTGCTACATCTCCCTCTCAGCGTTTTAGGGGTACCCTCATGGGTTTTTCTTCTTTAATGACATTGGCTCAAGGTCCTTCCAGTTGTGCTCCCTTTGCACTTAGGGTTCAAGGAACTGCATCTTCATTTCCATTAATCACTTGCCATCAATTAGCTTTTACAAAAGAATCTTTTCTTCAAAAATACAGCAAGAACAGAAGTTCCATCTCTTCAACTTCAGTGCCTCAGTGGCACTTTCTCCCACATCTCACCTTGGTCCCTAAGGAGAGTGAGCTCAGACTTAGCTCAATTCCTCTGCAGCGTTATCTCCACCAAGTTCACATCCAAATATAGTATTACAGAACTTAAATCTGTCTCAGCTACTATAGCTGGGTCTTGGGTCTATAGCTTGGGTATTGATACTGATCTGGCTATAAAACTTGGACACTAAGAAGCCGGGACACCTGGAGGCTTGCTCTTCTGACTTCTGACAAGGTCAGAGTTCACTTAAAATGAAAAAAAAAGGACAAACATAGAGGTCAAGCCTGAATTCTGTTTCATTGGGCCACGTGTCTGACAATGAAAGAGTCAAAGTAAAAGAGTAGCTGGAAAGAGAATGAGGCCATTCCGTGTTTAGCAAAAGGGAATCAGTGACAGAATATCTGTGCCTATTCAAAGGTTTCTCTAAGTCACTTCCATTACCTGTCATTGTGCCTCTCCAGGAAACAGGCTACATAGTCTCTTCCATGTGGAAAGTAGCATTAGAGGCACTGGACACAATTGCCAACCCTGTTGTACCAGAATGCTTTAGACACAGTAAATCTAAAATTCTGCACGGTTTTTGACAAAGACTTTGCTGATTTCCCTGTGGACAAAAAGAAAAGAATGTGCCTTGGATAATGATAGAGTTAAGTGGATTTACAGGTTGAACAGCCGTACCCAGAACAGTACTGATTTACATGTTGACATTAACCTGGGAAAGGCTATCTAGTGGAATGTTGGATAGCTTTATATGCTTCAACAGTCTGATCAGTGACTTTGGAGCTAAAGGCATCATGTTCAATCTGTTTGTTTCAGTTGTGTCTGACTCTTTGTGATCCCATCTGGGGTTTTCTTAAGATGGATACTGGAGCAGTTTGCCATTTCCTTCTCCAAACTCATTTTACAATTGAGGAAACTGAGGTAATCAGGATTAAATGACTTAAACCAGGGTCATGTGGCAAGTAAATATCTGAAGCTGGGTTTGAATTCAGGAAGATGAATCTTCCTTATTCCAAGCTCAGCACTCCATCCACTCTACCAGCTAGCTGCCCAAAGGCACCATGGAATCATAGAAGTCCAGATTTCCAAGGGATATCAGAGGTATATTCAAGTAGATGTTGAACGTATATTGTTCAACATCTACCTCAATAATAATCCACTATGTAGCAAACTCAGTAAATGGTCATCCAGTCTTTGAGTGAAGACCTCGAATAAGGCAGAACTTGCTGCCTCCCAAGGCAGCCTATTCTCCTAGTGTACAGAATCTGAGAGTTTAGACAAGACTTCATAAGCCATCTAGTCCAATCCCAAGTATAACATATTGAACAAGTTATCATCTGGCCTCTGCTTAAAGGAAGAGGAACCTTTAAGGCAGTCCATTTTATTTCCGGATAGGTCTAATTGTTAGGAAGCTTTTTCTGACATCAAGTGCAAATTTATCTCCTTGCAACTTCTGCCCATTGTATCTTCTAGTGCTATATAGAACAAGTCCAATTCCTCTAATACATGCCAACTCTTCAGATGTTTGAAAACAGCTATCACATCCTGTCTGCATCCATGCCCAATATGCCTGATTCTTCAAATGATCATCATATGTCATGAACTCAAGGCCCTTCATCACTCTGATTGCCCTTCTCTGGATAGTCTCTATTTCTTACTTCTGGACTTCACCTCCATACTGTAAATTCTCTCTTCCCATTCAACTCTCTTTTGTAACTGTCTTCTGTCAGTAGATTGTAAGCTGCCTGAGGACAAGAACTGTCTTTTTCTTTTATTTGTATCTCTAGACCTTAGCATAGTGCCTACAATATTATAAATGCTTAATCTATCCATCTTTATCTATACGTCTGTCTGTCCATCCATCTATCCATCCATCTATCCATCCGTCTATCCATCTATCTATCCGTCTATCCATCTATCTATCTATCTATCTATCTATCTATCTATCTATCTATCTATCTATCTATCTATCTATCTATCTATGAAGTACACTGCTGCTGCACTTATAGATCTCTAGATCATCCTAATTCCCAAGGTCTCCTACTCAGAAAAAGAAACATGGAGTGCTCAGGATGACCAATAATTCCTCACCCTCCTGGTTTCATATCATGTCACCTGAAGAGCTGGAGCTAAGAGGTCAGGCTGGAAGTTATTTCTTTTAACAAATATAAGCCTCTCCATCCTCTCCTCGCAACTCTGGGACAGTTACGTGGCAGGGGAAGACTAAGGTACTACCCAGGGTTTACCACATCTTTCTGAAAAACCAGGCTGCTTCCTGGAAGCAGCTGGGAAGTTCATAATTTTTAAAATTTCCAGATGATGAATCATTATGTTTTTGGAGTTTCCAGGGAAGTTCTAGGCACATGCTTCCTGAGGATGGGAAATGGCCCCTATCACATCCTACTGAGATCTGGAATTTTTCTCCATGTCTTTGCTGTCTTTCACTCTAGATACCTTGAGAATGAATCCTTCAATGAAATCATCTCTGGCACGGACCTCTGCTTTACAAGGCTGGTTGAGTCTAACTTCTTTTCCCATTTCTCTTTTCATCGGTGACATTTCTACTTCCTCCAAAAGTGTACTCGGGGCTGTGATATAAGAGTTCAAATTGAGTGGCTCCACTTTCCTTTGTGCTGAAAAGATTTTATTAAAAAAACATTGTTGTGAATCTACTGTTTTCAGTTGAATACAAGCTTATGAGGTATCACTGTGATGTGCCAGCCAAAAAAGCTAATATCCTTTTGGCTTCATTAATAGAACATTACCCAGATTTTGGGGGAGCTAATTGTCCCCTTTTCCCTTGCACTGATATCATATCATGTGGAGAGCTGCAACCCTGGGCTCTGGGGTAGTTTGCCAAGCTCTCCATTTTCTTCTATCCTCCTAACCAAGCCTTCAGGCTTTGGCCTTTATTAATTCCAGTTTCCTGGCATCCACCTCTTCTGTGGAAAGGGAAACAGGTTTCTGACATCTACCCTGCCTTGCTATCTCTCAAATAAGCATTTCCTTTGGGGTTAATAATGTTTTTTACTGTTGGCAGCTACAATGAAACAAAAAAAGCTTAAAATAGTAAATAAAAGAAAAACAATATAAAATAATAAACTTCTTAAAAATGAAATCTGGACTTTTCTAAAAGTATAGTGGGAGATAGTCCTTTGTCTTGTTTAGCTTTCTGTAATGGATTCTCTTTTTCATTACATGACCTGAAGCCAGAAAGACCTGAATACAAATCCTGCCTCAGACACTTAAAGCTGAGTGACCCTGGGGAAATTACTTAAGTCCTCTTAGTCTCAGTTCCTCATTTGTAAAATAGGGATGATAAAATCTAACTCACAGGATTGTTGCAAGATAATATATGTGAAGAGCCCTTTTAGCTATATAAATGCTAGTTATAAATAATAATTAATAATAATATTCTCAATCAGTCTACTCAAAGATTCTGTGTCCTGACCATAAGATTAAGCTATGAGATTTCAACCTGGAAAAGACTGGCAAGGTTGTTAGGATCCTTAACGTTTCCTGGAAACTTATTCAAATTTATATCCATCTCTGGGAATCCTATGATGAGGAAGATACTTCTATCTGATCCCCAGGGATTCCGCTCACATCTTTAGGTCTAAAGACCCATAGACATCCTGGAATTGTCCTAACATCATCATGTTTGAACCAGAAGAAATCTTGGAGATCATCTTTTCGAGGGATTTTTAATCCGAGGTCCATAGTCAAAAATTTTAAAATAAATCTATTTTGATATAATTGGTTTGTTTTGTGATTGTCTGTTTTATTTTACGCATTTAAGCACATCATTTTGAGAATGACTCCATGAGCGTCATCAGACATACAAAAAATGTCCTGTACACAACAAAGGTGAATAATTTTTGAATTAGATCAGCACCTTTATTTTACAGAAAAGGAAGAATGAGGTCCTGAGAGAGAAGAAGTCACTCAAGTAAATTAACATAATCAGTGGCAGTTCAATTCTCCTGACTTTCAATCTGGAGATTTTGTTATGAAACCATGCTAGTACTCAATTTACTTTTAAATATGTTCTTCTCTGTCCTGGTTAGTTTGCCAAAAGCAAATGAAGAAACAAATCTTTATCTGGCCCTTTTGGTGAAATCCTCTTTGATAATAAAGGACAAACACAACAACAATTTCTTATCTATCCTGCGTAGAGCTTGTTTGTACATATTTTTATTTGCTTTTTGTCTCCCCTATTAGATTTTTACCTCTTTTTGTATCCCCATTCCTTAGCACAGTGCCTGGCACACAGTAGGCACTCAATAAACGTTACTTTCTTGCTTGATGCAGCGTATGCACTAAAGCCTTTATCAGGTAAGCACCCACCCGGGAGATATGGCCTGGCAAATGCTTCTGAGGTCACTTCGGCCGCAGTTAATCGAAGTTCAGGGAAAAAAAAGTTCTCCCAGCCATTGTCCATAACATTGCCAAGTGCCATCAGCAACTGATAAGATTTAATTCATGAAAATTATATTAAAGAAGATTCATTGCCATCTGCTTTACCTCTAAAACCTAAGACCCATGGGACCTTTCCATCCAACTTGAAGAAGAAACCTTTGTCTTCCCTCATTAGAATGTGAGCCACAGGAGAGCAAAGACTGTCTCCTATTAAGTGCTTAAAATGCCTTTTCATTCACTCATTCATTCATTTATTCACTCATTCATTCATTCATTTATTCATTCATTCATTCATTCATTCATTCATTCATTCATTCATTCATTCATTCATTCATAGTCAGGGTTTCAAATGGAGCATTTTGTGAATTGTAGCTTGCCCACAATTCTGAACTGGAGGAAGGAATGATTACATATTGCACTGTGTGAAGGATGGAGCTGTTGCATGAGCTTTGTAGATGAGAGAGATTTTTTTTTTCTGTCATGGCTCTAAGCCTACATCTCTAGCCTACAGTCTCTTCTGGTGGACACTGGTTGGAGAGAAGTGGTTGCCCTAAAGAAGAATTAGCATCATAATGTGTTCCAGATAGCTCACCTTCCTAAAGACTTTGAGAAATTTCCTGGTGGGTGGGATCTCTTGGTTGAGCTTTATGGTTGGATAGCAGTTTCCTGATGCAGCTCCCTCCACACACACACATGACCACCACCCCAACAACTTCCTTTGGCCCCAGCTTCCCTAATGTCTTTCTTGGTGTAGCTCCATCCCACTCCCCAAAAACAAACAAGCAAACAAACAAACAAAAAGCCCTGATTAGTTCCAGCCTCTCTGACAAAGCGTCCTGGCCTCGGACCAAAAAGGCCCAAGCCATGTGGCCTCTGCGTCTCAGAGTTGGTGGGTGTCCAAGACCACAGGAGTCACTGTGCCCTGATGACTGCCTGACCAGACTTAAGGAGGGGGATTGCTAATCATCACTGCATCTGGGATGCATGTTCTTTTTGTGTTAGGGCAAAGTGAACCTCCTTTGCTAGCTTTTCAGTTCCTTTAGTGAGCTAGCTCCTCATTTCATCCCAACATCAAACCCAAACTGCAAGGGTTCTGGATTTAGGGACCCCTCCCTCCGACAACAAACTATGATGTCTTCCTCCCCAGCGAAAGAGCTCATGCACTCTGGTCTTTTTTCTTACATATTCTAGTCCAGTGGTTCTCAATTATTTTAGTCTTGGGACTTTTACATTTTTAAGTATTAAGTGTCCTCAATGGCTTTTGTTCATGTGGACTATGTCTATCAATATTTATTGTATTAGAAACTGAAATTTGATAAAATTGTAAAAGGTTTATTAATTCATTTAAAATAACAATAATAAACCCATTACATGTTAATCCAAATTACATTTTTTATTTAAAAGTATGTTTTCCAAACCAAAAATAGAAAAGTAGCAGTGTTTTATATTTTTTTTTTCAAATCTCTTTAAAGTCTGGTTTAGTAGATAACACTGGGCAGCTAGGTGGTGTAGTAGATAGAGCACCCAGCCTGAAGTCAGGAAGATTCATCTTCTTGAGTTCAAATCTGGCCTCAGATACTTACTAACTGTGTGACCCTGGGCATATCAATTAACCCTGTTTTCCTCGGTTTCCTCACCTATAAAATGAGCCAGAGAAAGAAATGGCAAACCACTCTAGTATCTTTGCCAAGAAAACCCCAAATGGGGTCATGAAGAGTCAGACACAACTGAAAGATGTGAAGAATAGAAAATAAAAAAATCCTGTTTTCTCATATCTGCTTCTACAGTCAATCTCTGGTAATACACTGTTTTGATTGAAGCCTGTGAGGAAAATCTGACCACACAGATATTTCGTTGGAAAAGGGAGGAGTATTTAAAAATTTTTAAAATTCTGTTGTTGTTCAGTCATACCTAATTTTTTGTGACCTCATCTGGGATTTTTATGGCAAAGGTACTTAAGTGGTTTGCCATTTCTTTCTCCGGCTCATTTGACAGTTGAGGAAACTGAGGCAAATAGGGTCAAATGTCTTGCCCAGGGTCGTATAGCTAAGAAGTGCCTGAGGTCAGATTTGAACTCAGGAAGATGAGTCTTTCTTATTTCAAGCCCAGTTGCCCATCTATCCACTGCACCGCATAGCATTATTAGGAGAATAGCTTTGACCTTCCTGATCCCCTCAAAGGGTCTTGGGGACACCGATAGGTCTTTGGGACATATTCTAAGAACCATTGCTCTAATTGGTAGGCATTCTCTTATTTCCCTTTGTTATCTGCTTGGATAAATGTCATTCATTTGCTTTTTGTCATTTGTCATGGTCTTTGGTGTAATTTGATAGGAAGGAGTTAAGTTTGGAGGTTTAAGCTTGGAAGTATCCCTTCCCCTTTAAAGGATAGCAATTAAGAAACAAACAGTTTGAATAATAATAAAAATAACTCCCCTAGACCCAAAATATTTATAGAGGCATGTATGATAGAATTATGGTTTGGTTCTCTCCTCTCAGAGTAAAACAGAGACAGAGTGGCCAATCCTATGTCCCTTTTCCTGCTCTCAAAGTATGGTCCACCACATAAAAAGCAAAGTCTTCCTTAGAGAAGGGTAGGCATGATTCCAGAGATATTTTATCAATCTCTTCCTGTAAGTCATATTTTGACAACTTATATGGACATATGTAATCTTCATTGGTGATACTCACCTTACGCATTCATTCATTCACTCATGAATTCATTCATTCAGAAACTGAATATTCATGTCTTTACAAGCTTCAGGTTACCAGCAACACCGACTTACCTCATTCAAGTTCATGGATGGATGAATCAACACTCAGGCGCCATTCTCGTTCCTTCTCTCTGCCAAGGGGAGAGGTTTTATAGAATCCTATGATTTCAGTTTGTAATATTATAAAGTTACATTAAACACATAGTAATAATAAGAGACAGCTCTTATAACCAGTAAGAGAAGGGTCATTTACCCATAACTAGTCAGACCACATTTGGAGTATTGTGTTCAATTCTGGGCAGCACACTTTTTAAGAAAAGGATTATTGACAGCTTGGAGAATGACCAAGATAGTGAGGAGTCTGGAAACTACATCATCCAAGGAATAGCTGAAGGACCTGGGGATATTTAGCTTGGAGAAAAGAAGTCTTAACAGAGATGGGAATTGTATTCAAATATCTGAAGAGCTATCATGTGGAAGAAGGATGAGATTTATTTTGGGGAGTTCCAGAAGGCAGAATTCAGGTCAATAGTGGGATTTACAGGGAGACACAGTTCAGTGCATTGTAAAGAAGAATTTTCTAATAGTCTGAACTGTATAAAGGATAGAATAAACTGCCTGCCTCCTGATGTGTGGAATATCTGTCACTGCAGGGGCTGAAGGTGAGGCTGGACCAGGGTGGGAAACATGTGGCCCTCTAGGTCCTCAAGTATGGCACTTTGGCTGAATCCAAAGTTCACAGAACAAATTCCCCATAAGAAAAGGATTTGTTCTGCAAAACTTAGACTGAGCCAAAAGGCAGCACTCAAGGACCCAGAAGGGCACATGTGGCCTCAAGGATGCAGGTTCCCCATCCCTGGCTGGTGAACCATTTCTAGTAAGAGAAGATTCTTTTGTTGCCTATAACATTGGATTAGGTGACTTTCTTTGGCCTCTTTTAACTAGGATTCTATGCTTTGGGGTGGTATTATAAGTCGTTTAAAAGACTGGAAAGGACCTTAGAGGCCATGTAGTCCAAATCTCTCATTTTACAAAAGAATATACTGAGACACAGAGAGACTAAGAGCCTTTTTCAGGGTCATTCATCTTAAAAGTGCCTGAGGTAGAATTCAAACTTAGGTCTTCCTGATTCCAAGTCCAGCACTCCATCCACTAGGCCAGAGGTCAGCACACTATATACTCTTCCTGTTTTTGCATGGCCCTCAAGGTAAGAATGGTTTTTACATTTTAACACATAATAAAATTGTATTTAAAACAGGAAGTTGTCCTGATTTGGCCTTCTTTGCCAAGCCCTACAATAAACCATATAATTGCCTCCTACTACAATGCCACCAAGGATAATACTAGTAAAATACTTGATGTAGTAAGTACTTGCTACTTTTTAATTGATTGATTGACTTCTCTAGTTTTCTCTCTGAGTGAAGATCAAAATGTATGAGTGTTTAGCAGTTGACAGTCACGCCTTATCCTATAACTTGGTTCCGTTTGGGGTCTAGAGCAACTTGTGCTATGGACTCCATCAATGGCCCTCCCTTCCCATCATATATATTTGAGTCAATGACTGGGGGGAAAAAGGCATTTGGAACAGTTTCATCCTCTGTGACCCACCTGTTCCCTCTTCCAAACCCAAAGTGCCTCTTCGAGCTTTATGTAAACTTGCTTGGAAAGATAAAATTTTAACACAGCAGTCATTCAGACACTCTTCCTATTGCCTTTACTTGGAGAACATTTTTTCAAAAGTTAAATCTAACCATTTTTAGGTACATTTTGTACGTGCAGAAATGTATCTATCGTGATCTGTATTTGTGTTTCCTAAACAGTCACAGAACAAATTTTGCCCGAGATGGGCTCTATAGTCATAATAGTCAGTGTTTATTAAATGCTTGCTAATGCCAGACATTTATTAAGTGCTTTTTAATTATTATTTATTAAGTACTTACTACATGCCAGACACTGTGTTGTCTTGTGACCACATGACCTTGGCCTTACAGTGGCTCATCATTTTCAGTTCAGAGTCTGTAAGGTAGAACAAATAGCCTGAAGGCTTTGGATCTGTGATGCTGGCCTTGAAGGGTGAAGGATTGGGGAGGGAAGGGTGGCAATAAACTTTTTGAGTTTTCTGGGAAAACAGAATGTTGTAGTGGAAAGGGTGCTTGATTTGGAATATAAAGATTTATGTTCAAATCTTAGGTTCAAAATCCATATGCAAAACTTTGGTTTTGAACTTACTTGCCTGTGTTACCTTGGGCAAGTCATGTAACTCTTTAGAATCTCATGTTCCCAATATACTAGTGATGTCAAATTAAAATAGAAACAGGTCCACTAAACCATCCACAAAGATCCCTGCAGGCATATATCGGCTTAGAAAATCACATATTCATATTATCTGTGTTTTATTGTATTTTGATTTTATTAAATATTATTTATTAAAATATATTATTAAATATAAGTAAATTATTAAATATAGTTTATTAAATATTTTCCAATAACATTGATTCTGACTGGTTAGATGTGTTATGAACTACATGACCTCTGGGCTCCCAATCTATAAAACTCTTGGAATAACATACATTATGATCCTATGTTTCTATCAACCACAGAGAGTTAAAGAAAGAAGAAAAAGATCAAGTAAGGCGATGGAACTTGAGACAGCTGAGGTTCCAAAAGGTATGGAAGAAGCCTTTTAGTTTACAAAAAATTCATTTTTTAAATTATGAAGTCTATCTCCCAGTCATACCTGAGACAGTTTGAGAACACACAGTAATAAATAAAGCACTCCCTGACAAAGAGAATTATTATTTAAAAATTGTTTTCATACCTGAACTTTGATTGGTTTGCCGGAGGCAGCTCCTGGTGAGGCAGTTCTTTCTGCCGATGCAGGTCAGCACCTGCTCTGCAATTTTCAGCCGCAGAGAGCAGCCTGGGACCCTGAGAAGTTAGGTGCTTTGGCCAGGATCACCCAGCCAGTGTGTGTCAGAGACAAGACTTGAATTCTGCTTCCCCTGACTCAGGCTAGTGCTCCGTCCACTCTGGGAGGATAAATGGCACTGGCTTAAAGCTGAATAATACGCCAGGGGGATTTAGATAAATTCATAGATGATGGTCATGAATAAGTATATTGAAAAAAATCAGGGTGTGTCCCCTAACATTTTTAGACTTAGCAACCCTAATGTCTTCTTATAAAGTACTTGTTAGTGTCACTGGCAACAATGGGCATGAATGGACTGTCCCTGACCCATTATACTGGATCTTGCTTTCTTATGTAATTTAGTTCTCTGTGACTATGAGATGGTAGCATAAAGGTAGAAAGGATGAAACTTTCACTAAGAGTTTCTTAATCTTTACTCAGTTAACTTTACCTCAAGTAGAGAAGAGAGTTGTCATCATACCCTCCTTCCTATCCATAAATTTAGGGTATCACAATAACATGAAACAGCCAGATGTCACAGAAAGAAGCTAGAGTTAGGCTGGGCTTTTATTTTCTGCTCTTCTACTAGCTTTGGTTAAGTCCCCAGTTCAGAAGCCAGCTCCTGTTTTCTATAAAGTAGGGATAATAATGTTTACTTCAAAGGGATGTTATGGAAGAGAACATATATAAAAATAATAAAATTCTATACAAATAATAATAACATGGAAAGGAACGTGAACAATTAAGGATGGGAAGTGGGAAATGCTACTGGTGCTGGTGAAAGTGAGAACCAAATCCAAGACCATTGATCACCATGACTGGTGTTCGTCTTAAAGTTGGGGTGGTTGGTTTGGAGTAGAATATCCTGTTTTCATTGAGCTATCCAAGCTGGTTGGATGAAGCATTTTTTCATCTATCTGGGGTTGAATACACTGACATTAGCAGAGTTGATTACTTGAGAGTTAGGTAGAAAATGGGAGTAATGGCTTAAGAAAGTCATGGATCTTTAATGAGGTCAAGAAAAAGAAAGACATGCCCTGGCTACTTCTTAAACAGGTCTATTCAATGAATGGGCATTGCCTTACCCTAAGTGAGTGCCTGCAAAGACCTTGGCCTAAAGGGCCCAAAGTCTCCCAGTGCATCTTAGGTCATCTCCAGTCATCCTGAGGAATATCAGTTCTCTGGATTCAGATGGCTCTGAAGGAGAAGTGAGGCTGGTGACCTGCACAGCCCTCCCTCACTCAAAACAAAGTCAAGGGCAAGTCATGTCATTATTTCTCTGATGGCATGGTCTTCTTTGGCAACGAAGGATGAACACACACATATATTCTAGTCAAATCTGGTTAAAATAGGCATCAATAGTTACCTTGAAGGAAGAAGCAGGGAGTGATATCACAGTATTGTAACCCACAACCTTCAACTTGTTTCATTGAAAAGAGGGAAGTTTTGTTGTAGGTAATTCCACCCCCTCCATTTCCAGTTTAGCGGGTTTGAGCACCTTAGGTTTTTTTTAATTTTTTTTATTTTAGCACCGTTTATGAAGTGCTAATGTCTTCTTTTCTTATCCATTATTTTTCTGATTCATCAATTGCCTGGGTCTCATAGCAAGATGGAGTCCCTAGTCATCCCAGTGTGTGATAAGAGAGATATCTCTGATAGTAGCCTTGTCTGTACAAGTGAGAAGGTGTAAGGTTGCCTTTGTGGTAGGATAACTATTCCTTTACCAGCTTTTTTTTTAGTTCTGTCACATTTCTATTGAGAAAGTTCTTTCTACCTTTTCTTAGTTGGTTAGCTAGACTACTAGATTGGACAAAAAATAATGGAATCAAAGGATTTAGAATTGGAACATATCTTAGAGATAACCTCCTAACCAGCCTACCCTCCTCATTTTCAGATGGGGAAACTGAGGTCAAGAGATATTAAGTGACTTTTACAAATTCATAGATGTTTCAAGTGGCAAGACTACTCAGTGTTCCAACCCTGGCCTTCTGATTCCAAGTTCAGTAGTCTTTCTACTACATTTTACCTCATAAGTCACACCAATCAAATATAGTCTAATTTTAAATTATGATCCTCCAGGGGTTCTTGGCCAACTTTCTTCCTTGCCAGACGGAGTAAGTCACTTTCCCCTTCCTCCTTCTACTCACTACTCCTCCAATTCCCAGCCACCTGGTCTGAAAAACCAGGTATAAAAAAGAAAAATGCAGGCCTTTTCATCTCTTAGCCATGAATAATAATTCGGTCAATGGAGTTTCCATTATCATAAAATGTTAAAAATTCTGTTTTCCACATTTTTATAGATGATTATGTTCACTGTTCACAAAGACCCTTTATTCTCATCATTTAAGTGATTGCTATTTCTCTAAAATGTGACCTGTTTAATGGAGTTTAACGAGACCAGGTAGAGTTGCTATTTGACTATTGGCACGTTTGTTGGCAGGAGCAACATGTCAAGTAGGCATGGCTGCTGGGTTCATAAGAAAGGGAAATGAATTCAGATGAACTTGAACTTTCAGTTTGCAAATCTTTGCAAATACTTAGGCTCTGGACTAGGTTGTATAAGGAGGCAGCTAGATGGCACAGCAGGATTTGGAGTCACAGTGGTCAGAAAACTCCCTCTTTCAACCTCAGTTTCCTGTAAAATGGGGGTAATAAAAGCATTGACTTCACAGGATTGCCGTGAAGATCAAACGGGATGATATATGAAAAGCACTACCTAAACAATAGCTACTCTTGTAATTATACCCTATATTAGAGGGTTACTCTTCCCATGGGATTTTCCATACAGTTGAAACCTAAGAGTACTTTCCTGAAAGCAGGTTTTCTTACAAAATTCCTAAGTCAAATTGGTTTGGAAAAGGTTGGTTGCATTTCAAAGTCAACATCTCAACTTCTAGATCCTTATCTGCATGACCTCTTGGGGTTCATACATTACTCAAGGGAGATTGCTTTGCTTGGGCGAATGGAGTTTGCCTAAACTTTTGAACAATGATTCATCTTTGGGTTGAGTCCAGGCATGGAAAGTTTCCATTTGAGAAGGATGTCTTCTAAAACCTTTGTCATCCTTAGATGTATAAGGGACTAGAAGGAAGGCAGCTAACTAGTCCTATCAGGGGTTAATTTATCAGGAGGGTTCTATAAGTGGACAAGGGTCAAAAATCATTTCTTTTCACAGAACATAAATAATCACAACGTGAATCATATCTATGACTATTTCAAGGCAGCTGTGATACCTACTGTTTATATGACACTAAGTTTTACAAGTCACTGCAATGAAAACTGCATCTTTACAAGGTGAAATAGATTATTGTTCCCATTTTACAGATGAAAAAACAGGTTGAGGGAACTTAAATGACATATGTAGTGTTCTAGAGTTAGTAAGCACAAAACCAGGTCTTCTAGATTCCAAGGTACTACTCTACTCTATTATGCCATACTTCCTGTTCTAGTCTTGTAGTCAAGAAGACCTAGGTTAAGGCCTGCCCTTGATATATGCTAGGTGTGTGACCACTGGAAAATCACCTAACTACTCAGTGGTACCAAGTAACTCTCTAAAATTATAAGATGCAAATGCACCATACTTTGGCAGAGAGATTTTTCTCATCATGTGATCCTTATACCAGTGAAATATCAGTTCTTGTCCACCCTCCTCCATCGCTATAGTTTAACAGTCATCAATATAGTTTACTGTCCACCAGTATGGTAAGAATTCTTATGGGAAAACAGGGCAAGGGACTGCTCTATACCTCTTTCTACTTTCAAGCAAGCTCAGTGAACAGAAAAAATGGCCTGCCACTAAGGTTTACACAATCATGAAAAAAATGTCTTTACTTTGTGGGTGATGTGCAGAGCATCCTTCTTAGAGAAATGTTGACGTCTTGATATTATCACATGGAAGAGATTGGAGATTGACTGATGGCTGGAGGAATACTCCAGGCTTAAATGTCCGTTAAAATAACAGAATATACATCACTAGTAGATGTCTGAGGCCAGATTTAAACCCAAGTCCTCCTGATTCCAGGCCTGGAGTTCTATCTACCACACCACCCAACTGTCTCAAAGTGAAGCAATCCTTCTTATCAAGTAACATTCCAAGGGAGACATTATACACAACCAAACCCACTCATCTCACAGTTTTGGGCTAGCTAAAACGCACATTACATCTTTGAGCTAGAGGGCATCTTAGAGAGATTCCTCATTCTTGCTGCTGCTTAGAGTGGAAGGATGCAGTTTGCAGCTCCTGTGGCTGGCTACCTCCAATAGACCAACTTCATTATTTCACAGGACAAGATATGAGTATCTCAGAGGTTCAGTTTGAAAGGACATGATAATCACATGTAGAATTTTATTGGGACTTCAAAAAATGGAACCCTTGGTCCTCTTTAAAAATAGAAGTACTGCTCCGAGTCCCCGAGAATTGGGAACCTTCATAAATTCATTGTCATAGTTGCACAAAATCAACAATCAATACACAAGCATTTATTAAGCACCTACTATGTACCAGATACTGTGCTAAGTGCTTTGTAAATGTTATATCACAACAACCAAGTGATGTGGATGCTATTATGACCCTCATTTTACAGTTGAAGAAACTGAGGTAGAAAAAGGTTAAGTAAGTTCCCCCAGTTGTCCTAGCTAGTTGGAGTCTGAGATCAGATTTCAACTCAGGTCTTCCCACTTCTAGGTCCAGAACTATATCCATTGCACCACCTAACTGCCTCTAATTGAAGCAATCCTTGCCACCAAGTAGATACCAGTGGAGAAAACAGACATGTAAGTAAGGACAGTGCGGGTCTGGCAAGTGTGTAGATACCACCAACTTACTCAGATGGTATCTCTGTGTGTAGGATGCTATGGAACTGCTTCCAGGAGACTCGGGATGACACGTAAAGAAAGTGCCTTGGAGACACGTGCTCCAGCCCATGTGGACATTTGAGAGCTGATTCCAGTTGTCTAAGAGGAGGCTGTCTGGTTTGGAGGCATTCAGAGAAGCCTTTCTCCTACTCTTTGCCATTCTCTATCTGCATTCTGCAGTTGGGATGAATGACAGCACTAAGTGAAGAACCTTGCTGTCAGGGGAAGGGAGATGCTATCTGTTCCCTAGTGTCCGCCACGTGGAAATGCTATCTGAGCAGGCTAATGAGGTCTGTGCTTGTGCCAGACCCCCATTACAGAAGTCTATACAAAGTAAATACAAAGTCTTTTGGTGCAGGTGGCGGGAGACACCAGCAATGACAAAAGAGACTTTTCCACTCAACTCTCTATCTTGAGTCTATGAAGACTCACTATAAACGCCCATGGAAAAGTTCCTCACAAATGCATGATCACGATGGAAGAAGGCCACACTGGTTCTTCTAAAGTTTCCCATACTCCTGGGTCTCTTTGTCCAAGCTGGCAATTTATTCACTTGCCCTCTCAACATGTCCCTGGGGCCTCCCCAGCTCACAGCAGCTGTTGTGGTCTTTGCTCTAACTGTTCCCTTTGTAAGCTCCCTCCCCATGGATCCAGCCAGTGCCCTCAGGATATTACTGTTGAAAGGTGCTCTATAAATCTGAAGTATTATTGCATTGTTATAAGAAGAGAATGTTGAGTCAAAACTGACATTATGCCCCTTAACTTAAGGACCCATGCCCTTTTTATTACAAGCATGCAAGTTAAGCATGTAGTGTCAGGCTTAATTGAATTTCCTGAGTCTTGTTTCTAATTTAACCCTCTGCCACATTTGGAGTAAAAAAAAATACCAACATGAACATCTTTTGGCCTCTCTTTACTAGCTCTGTCTGTACGGCTCTCCTTTGCTCTTACAGTACCAGACTCATCTTCTAACATGGCAGGTTTTCTTTTTAAGTGCCATTAAAACTGCATTTGTTTGAGTCAAGAGAATGGCTGTATTTCAGTGACGTTATTTTCTTTGTTCAAGATCCAGGTCATTACTCCAATTTTCCAGCCTAGTCACGGCTGGGCGAACTAACATGTTTCAGGCAGTATTTAAGATGGCTTGACTCCACATAAGAAACACACTGTTAATATCATAAAATCTTGTAGCTATTGAAGCTTTCCTCAATGTGCAAATACAGAAGTGCAGGGTAAGGGGAGAGATTGGAAGGAAGGGGCAGGGGTCATGCAAGGCATCGCTTTTCCACCTCACACACAAACACACATATCCATTCAGTAGAAGCCCGATGCAATGGTGTGGACATTGTGAACTATGGAGAGCTTACTTAATCACTTGGATCTCCTACTATTTGTAAATGAATATCAAAAAGAGAAGAGGAGGCCAGGACATAAAATGCGCACACTATAGCATCTTTCCTTGCTTAGGTGCAACTTAAAGTCTGAAGAATGATGTTTTTCCCCCTGATGACACTGAAATTTTGGCATTCACATTTTTACCTGTTTCTTAAGCTGCTTCCAGTAAAGACTTAGCTTCTTAAACTAGAATTACCATAAAGGAGCAAAAAGCATGGAAGTGCCATATGTACACCAAAATGTATGTTGTTTCCCACAGACAAAACACCTCCTGATTTTAAACCCATTCCAGGGGGCCTAGGCAAACTTTAAAAATTCATTCAAAATTCTTCACAGTCAGACATCCCTTTTAAAGGCATTTGGTTACATCAGTGGATGTAATTAGCCCAGATTGTTTGGGTGATTCAAATCCCAAAGGCAGGAACACATCTGCACAACATCCATATTTTTTCTTCTGTACAAAGGCGCCGGTGGTTTCGTTTTTGGGTGGTTGGGGCTGAGAGTGGGGGTGAGTGGGGCAGCGGAATATGTTGAAAGGTAATATACAGAAGAATCATGTACTAAAAATCCTTTTTGAAGCTATCTAGTTTCCTCTTAAATCATGTTTTAAGAAAAGAAATAGTTTGGAATCTGTGAGTGGTCATACTTATTAATACTGGTCATCTTTGGTTTCATTAGTACAGTTTTTATTTCACTTTGAAGGTCTGGCAGACAGCATGGAGTTAGGGGGAGGAAAAGGTCTCAGTCTTAAATCCAGCCGGCAGAGGCTGTGCAACCCAGTACCAAGCCTCATACAGGGGAGGCCGGGAGCCTGTGTTGTAGGAGACTATTCATTTATTGATATTTCTACATAACACAGCTTGAGTGCGTAGACCTGGTAAATTGAGAAGAATGCCTGGTGGTCATCTTAACGGGTTCCTCACCACCAGTCAGTACAGTTCCATTTCCATCGATGGAATTTTTCCATCTATATATATTATATTATAACTATAACAATAGTTATAGATATTTAGAGGGTCTGATGTCAGCTTCCCCAGAAATATGTTTCAGGGCCTCACCTCCAGTGCCTTGCTCTGCCTTATCTGAGTCCTATCGCTGCAGGAGACACCATTTCCTCTTGTTTAAACATCAAAGGAGGTTGGGTAACAGCTGGTCACCATCTTCATGCATCATATCCTCTTGGAAACTTGAAGATTATCAAGCACTTTAGCTTAGAGCAAAGATGGATAAGTGACTTTATGTCAGTTTCTTATCCATCCTTTTTGTAAGCAAAATACTCTCACTTCCTTCCGTTTGTTCCCTTTAAACCCTATTTCCCAACTCTTGAAAAAGTCAATACTGTCCCCTGGGTTCTATGGCTATGTCTTCATGGCAGCAAATGGTTTTCAGGGAACTGATCCATACCCATGGCTGTAGGTATCATTTTTGCCTAGAAACAAATTTTGCTTTATGTGTGTGTGTGTGTGTGTGTGTGTGTGTGTGTACTCTCTCAAGTGGTACAGTTAGGTGGCACAGTGGATAGGGGGCCAGACCTGGAATCAGGCACACCTGAGTTCAAATCCAGCCTCAGACACTTCCTAGCTGAGTGGCCCTGAGCAAGTCACTCAACTCCATTTGCCTCAGTTTCCTCATCTATAAAAGAGCTAGAGAAGGAAATGGCAAACCACTCCAGTATCCTTGCCAGGAAAACTCTAAATGGTGTCATGAAAAGTAGAAACAATTTAACAACAATAAACTCTCTCAAATCTTTGTTTCTGCCATATTAAAGAGTTCCCCAGTACTAAAGTTCTGTTGCTTATCAGGGCCAAGTTTTGTCAAGTTCACAGTTCAAAGACCTATGGTTGGTTGTCAGTGGACCAACTTTCCCAGATTCCCCTTTGCTTTGTCTCTCTCTTATTTATGGGATCATGGATCTGAAGTTGACCTTAAAGGATATCTAGTATAAACCTCTCATTGTATAGTGGAAGAAGCTTAGGCCAGAGATGTTTAGTGACTTACCCAAAGATAACAGAGAGCAAGTTGGAGAAGTAGGATTTGAACCAAGGCCTTCTGGCTCCAGAATCAGCACTCTTTCCAACTGGACCTTACTCTCTCCTATTTTAACCTTGTTATATCAAATGAGATATTTGTAAAGTCCTTAGCACATCGCTTGACATGTTATAGTCCCTTAAATGCTTCTTCCTTTTCTGTCTTCTCTTTATCTCCCTCTCTTTCCTTGTGGGGAGGAGAAAACCAACACGAGTCAACATGGAATCTGAAAAAAAAATATAGGATCATCAGACCCATGCGTCTAGTGCATATTTTACGACCTTGAAACTTGTCATCCCTGCGGGAGCGTGCCCCCACTTGGGGACCCCCTGAAAAACTGCACCAGGTTTGGGATGTTCTGTGACTTCTCACCTACTGAAAATTCTTGATAAGTGAAAAAACTTCAAACAAACAACTTTTTTTATTAAAAAGAAAGTCTCTGCAACTCTTCTCTGGAATGCCAACAAACTGCCTCTATGACTATAAGTTTTCTGCATAGTAATAATAGGAATAATAAAATAATAATGAAAACTAGAGCTTACATAGTACTTAATATGTGCCACACATTATACTAAGTGCTTCACAAAAATGTCTTTTGATCCTGACAACAACCTTGTAAAATTATTACCCCCATTTTACAGGTGAGGAAGCTGAGGCAAACAGAGATTAAATGATTTGCCCAAGGTCATACAACTAATAAATGCCTGAGATTGCCTTTGAACTCAGGTCTTTTTGTCTCTAGGTTCCCAAAGCATCTTTGGGAAATAGCTTGTCTTTAGAGGCCACTTGATGCATAGAGATAAATTTCTTTACATGTCAAATATGTCAGTTACTTCTGTCTGCCTAAACTTATAAAGAATAAACTTTTTACTGACTTGTAGCATAAATTAAATTATAATAAGGTGGATTTGCTTACCATAAGACCAGGAACCTGGATGGTCAAGGCGCAAGCTTGGCTAGGCTGGACCACACGTCTGTTAGAGTGTCATGCTAGTCTTGTTCCTCAGCTGCTCTCTTATAATCTTTTTGGCCTTCAACTTTTATTCTTCTTTAGGGCCAGAGCCTATCAGATTATAAGCTCCTTGAGGTCAGAGAGTGTCCTTTGATTCTTTTTGAATCCCCAGAGTTTAGCCTAGTGCTTGGCACATAGTAAGCAGTTAATAAATGTTTAGGATAATCAGGTGGTGCAGTGGGTAGAGCCCTAGGCTTGGAATGAGGAAGACTCATCTTCCTGAGTCCAAATCAGGCCCAAAACACTACCTGTGTGATCCTGGGAAAGTCATTTACTCCTGTATGCCACACTTTCTCATCTGGAGAAGGAAATGGCAAATCATTCCAGTATCTCTGCTGAAATGACTCAACAACCACAAATTGATTGCTTGGCACACAGTAGGAGCTATAGAAATGCTAGTTATTATTTAGCCGTTGTTATGGCCCTGTATCATCGTTAGCTAGGTGATTAAAAAGTCTTTCCCTGGATAAGAGAGCTATTAATCCTTTAGTGCCAAGTCAAGCAAGGCTTATGCATCAACCCACCCCACCCTTGCAAGCTATAGCCAACAAAAAAACCCAGAAGACTGCCCCAGGTTAAAATAAAATCTATTCTTCTCTTTGTATCTGGTGCTGATTCCAAGTCCATTGTCACATGTAATTATCTGACTTAGGGTTAGAAATTTTTTGCAACTCTTGTGTAATCCCTTATGGACCCTGTACCTCTAAAGCAGTCTGGGAGACTGCCAAAGAAACCTCACAGGAGGTAGAAGGTTGGAGTTAGGAAGCCTTCTCTTCTCCAGGTTAGCATATAAAGGAATCCAGAGGAGAGCAAAAGCTAAGTGAAAGAAGGCAAAGTTATTGTTCTTTCCCCCCACATTCCTGCCTCAACTATGCCAGTATCTGTCAACAGAAACATCAGCAACTGCTTTTTTTGTTGTTGCATTCTGGGTAGTGAAAACCTCATTGCCTTTCTGTACTTTCTATAGAAGTGTAGGGAAGGATAATTCTGAACAGGAAGATGGAGAGCCAAAAAGGCAAAGAATACAAAGAAATATATCCCTGGTTCCTGAATGTAGCTGACAAGTCCAGGATACAGCCAGGTATACTGGATTCAACCTAAAAATATGTTGAAATTAATATAAGGTTTAATTAGCTGTCAGAATTAATTAATTATTAATTAGTTAAGCCAGAACCACAGGGTAGAGAGCTGCTAATATTCCTTCTTCTCCAGTTAATATCCTATCTCCTCCCCCACAAATCCCCCCAAGTTCTAAATGGAATGTAAGCTCACCAGGGACAGTGACTATTCTATTTTCATTTGTGTACATCTAGCTTTTTAGCACAGGGCTCTGTTCAGAGTAGGCACTTTATAAAATGTTTGTGGAATTAAACTGTAAAGGGAATGAGGAAAAAAATGTTTCAATGCTTTATATATAGGAAAGGTATCAGAAAGCTGTATGTAGCCTGGGTAAATGTGGTGTGATTGAAAAGATAAAGTCTATAAGTAATAGAAAATACGTGGTCATTTTTTGTTTAGAAAGCAATGAGGGTCCCATCTATTTCTTGGAACTATTCTAGGTTAAAAGTTAATTTAAAAATCACAACATTGCCCAGATCTCTAGGAATGTCTGGTAGAGAGACGTCTGAACCACAATGAAAGAATATAAAATGTTATAACTTAAACTGGATTTTTTTCCTTTGCTTTCTTTTTAAAAAAGTCTTTAACTGAACATTGACCACATCTTTGAAGTGGCTTAGGGGTCCTTAAGGAAATATCTCAATTCCATGACATTTGTCCAATTTTTCTGAAAGGCAATTGTTTTCCCAGTAGTTTGAGGTCTACTAGGTAAAATTTATTTGGGTTTTTTTTTGTGCTTTTCACTTATTCTCCATTCATTCATTCGACCCATTTCTCTCTTTTCCTGCTTTAATGATTGTATAGGTGCGCCATTACTAGGCCATAACTGTTTAGAATATTAGAGCTGTAAATAGTGTTAGAGGCCATGATGGGACAATTGAAACAATTCTGGATGTGGAGTTAGAAGATGACTTCAGATCTTGCCTTCCCTGCTTAATACCTGTGTAATGGTGGTGAGGTCAGTTAACTTTGGGGAGACTCAGTTTCCTCATTTGCAAAATAAGAGGTTTGGACTAAATTATCTCTGAGGTCACTTCTCTGTTAAAACCTAGGCTTCTAATCCACTTTCTCATATAGTTAGTGGCAGAGTCTGCATTAGAACCCAGGTCTCCTGACTCTTAGTTTAGTGACCCATTTTATTTTATGTTTTGATGACCCAAAGTGGGACTCTAACCAATGGCTATTCCTTTCTTTGAGATAACAAATTCTAAGAGCTTGGAAGTGGGGAATAAGTTGGTGTACTCTATAAAGAACTGAACTTTAAGTCTGGAAGACTTAAACCCTGCTTCAGGCACCATCTGCAAGTCATTTACCCTCTCAGCCTGAAGTTTTCCTCTATCAAATACTAAGTGGATGATTTTTTTGAGGTGCCTCCTGGGTCAAGTATCTGTCTTGTTGGTGGTAAATTGTAGTTGATGAGTATGTTAGAGCCCCTCCAAGTCAACTCAACTTTCCTTAACAGTTAAGTTCATGACCAAAGAGTTGTTGAGTATTTCTTCACACTTTCCATTAACTCTTTCCGAACAAATAGGGACATATATGTTCTTGCTCTGCTTCCCAAGTGAAAGTGCTACCTTTTCCTACCAGAAAATCTGTCACCTCAAAATTCAGTTTACACAGGTTAGTGCCCCTGGAGAGCAAATGCAGAGTCATGCTCAGAAATTGTGTAGAGTTTTCTTTAAACAGCTGCCTCAAAGTGATGCCCTCCAGGGTACAAAACACACCTGCACCTTTTGGATGAGGATAACTTGAGAGCCTCTTGCAATCTCTAAGACAGGAGCCTCTAACTGTGCCAACTGTACTTCAGGGTTGTTTGCATTTCACCTGGAAAAAAAGTATACTGCGATTTCAGAAAGGTGGCAACAGGAGATGAAGCCATGTGCAACCACGCAGACTGTCTGAGTATGTTAGAGGTACTCATGCCAAATATCTCATAGAATTTCATTTAATAAATTGCCAGCTGGCCCAGGTGATTGCATTTAGCTAGAAAAAGAGCATTTAGCAGATATAGAGCTATTTTTCTGCAGTTGGTGTTATTTGTAACATGCTTCTCCAAATTAAATTTTGTATGAGAAGGTTTTATATAACAGTGAACTAAATTGAATTCAAATTAACGAACACTGGAGACATTGTGGAAAGAATTTTAGATTTGGTGTCAGAGGTCTTGGATTTGAGTTCCAGTCCCTCCAGTTGTGACTTGAGTGATATTGGACAAGTCATACTTAGGAGCTGTTTCATTTAACCATAATCTGACTCAGTTTCCTCATTTATAAAGTGGGATTAAAAATATCACATCCCTCACAGAGCCATTGTCAGGAAAATGCGAGATAATACTTGTAATTATTGTAATGTAATTATATGTAATGCTTTGTCAATCTTAAAGTAAATGGTGCTCATTGTTATGGTTATTATCTAGCCTCTCTGGGTCTCAGTTTCTCCCTCTGTACAATGATGGGTTTGGATAAGATTTTCTAGTTCTATTCTGTGATATATTCATTACCTACTATGGGTAATCTCAATTGCACCAGATGGATAAAAACATATCTGTTGTTCTAATGACAAACATCACTATCAGAATTAGAAAAACAGGAATTTGACCAATATGGTCTAGTAGAAAAAGAGCTTGGGTTCAGAGTGAAATATCTATAGTACTTATTGCCTTTGTGACCTTAGGCAAGTCACTTGCCTAATTGCCTTATCTGCAAAATGAAAATGTTGCACTAGTTAATTTCCAATATAGTTGAGGATAGAGGCAAAAATTAGGGCAGAGATGAAAGTGGTGTAGTGGATAGAGAGTCAGAAAGACTTATCTTCCTGAGTTCAAATCTGGCCTTAGACACTTACTAGCTGTGTGGCCATCTATATGTGGGCAAGTCACTTAACCCTATTTGCCTCAGTTTCCTCATCTATAAAATGAACTGGAGAAGGAAATGACAAACCACTCTAGTATCTTTGCCAAGAAAACCCCAAGTAGGATCATGAAGAGTGGGACACAATTGAACAACCACAAATTAAATAATTTAAAGGGAATAATAGCAGAATAGCTGGTAGCATCATGCGGTAAGTACTAAATGAGCTGTACGCTGCAAGGCTGTAGGAGTTCTGAAGAGGGAGAGAGCCCTGTGGTCTGAGGTGGAGACGTGGAAGGTATGACTTTAGCATAGTTTGGAAGGAAGGCTTTCATTACAGAAGAAAGGAAAGGAAGCTATTTAGGGGGGGAACCCTGTGAACAGGCTGCTGAGGTAGGGATGTACACTTTGTGTATAGGAGATAGTGAGTGACCAGTTCGGCTTGATGAGAAGGCTAGAGTAGAGAAATAGAAGATAATTGTTTAGAAATAATTTAGAGCTAGATTAATGTAAATTTAATCTAAGTAGATTTAACACTTTCCATAAGAAGCACCTCAAAGATTTTTCTTGTGAGTGGGAAGCAAGGAGTCAGCCTTTACTTGTTCAGCGTCATAAATGGCTTTGTTAATTGGAAATTATTTCATTTTAAGTCTTTTTCGGATAAACATTGTGGATTTTTTGGGAAGTCATCTTCCTCAAACGAACTCCAACACTTCAGAGCTACCCAAAAAAACTTTACGTGCATGTTTTTTTGAAAACTATATATTCATAATATTGTATATTTTAAGAAAATTGCCATTTTCCAGTCTTGTAAAAATATTTATTTTGAGTTCTGAGAAGATGCTGCATACAAATGGAGCATTATCTGGTCTAAGCTCTGTGTTGGCCTTACAAGTTTAACACCTCTTAAATCCCTCTGATGGAGTCAACAGGCCAGTTCTTGTAACCCAGGCAAACACCATGACCATAATACACTAAGCGACTTTTCAACGCTTGCACCAAACTGGAATTATGGCCCAGGGAGTGACTGTTTCATTTTCCAAAAGTGACTTGAAAATTAAAGTTGGCTTAATAACAGGAGTTTGTTATCCTTGCATGATTGAAATGCCAACTTGAAATGTGCCAGCAACGCTATTCCTATGGATTTTTCACCAGGCATTTTAGTTATCTGGCCACAAGAATAACCAGATTTGATAATTAGGAGCATATCTTTAGATCTATGAATTGATGGTCATTTGGTTCCAATGAATTCAAGCACTGAGTTCATTTTAACTTCTGCATTTATGTTTATGTATAGACATACTTTTCCTATTTTACAAGCCATCTATGCTTGCTTTCCAAAATACTTGGTTGAATGGGATCTTAGACCAATCATTTCATCTCTCTGAGTCTCATGGGGGTGTAGACTAAACGATGATTAAAGACTCTTATAGAATTAACATTCTATGGAAAAAAATTCATACAAAGCTTTAGTTAGCTAGATATGTGGTAGTTTGCTGAAATTTCCCCAAAAGCAGTAATATATATGTGTGTGGATACATATTATTCTTACTCTTTGGCAAACAGCAAACCAATTTCAATCCTCTTCAGCAGAACTATTTGAATGTTTTTACATTGACATGGATGGAAATTGTGGGCAGCAGCTACTTCTTTTGCTCTAACTTTTGCTGATTTTCATTCTTTTACCAGAAACTTTATGGTAGGTAACTTGAATAAATCCTTCTCTAAATTTATATGATTTAGCTGCACATATTGTATGAGAATTCATTTAACAAACATTTATTAAATACCTATTCTACACATGACTTTGTGTTAGGAGATTGGACAAAGCCTGTATCTGCTCTCTGTCTACTGAGAATCCTTATAATGAAACTCCCACCCCATTGTCTCCAATCCTAAGGCAGCTTTCTCACCAAGCTTACTTTTCATCTGTGTTTCTTCTGAACAGTAAGTTTCTGATTTGCCCTACTGTTGTCAAGAAGAAATTGATTTTTCTAGGTGAGTGTCTCCGGTAGGATCTAGACTCACGTCTACCCACCATGCCATAATAAGCTTATTCTGGTTTCTTTTCTTCAAAGCTCATAGGCTTGGATATACCCAATGGGTCAATTGCCTGTGTATCTTACAAGCCTAAAACAAAAGGGCTCACTGGACCAAAGTTTATTCTAGTTACTGTTGTTGTTTGGTTGTGTCCAACTCTTTGTGACCCCATGTGACCCCATCTAAGGTTTTCTTGGCAAAGATACAGGAGTGGCTTGTCATTTCCTTCTCCAGCTCATTTTATAGGTGAGGAAACTGGGGAAAAACGAATTAACTGACTTGCCTGCAGTCAAACAGCTAGTAAGTGTCTGAGGTCAGATCTGAACTCAGAAAGATAAGTCTTCTTGACTCCAGACCTGGCACTCTGTGCACTAAGCCACCTCACTGCCAGCTTTCTTCTAGTCTCTGCCACTAATCTTCCATATGTTTTGGAGAGAGTCACTTCCTCTCTCTAGATCTACTAAAGAAGGAAGGAGTTGGATGAAAATAATAAATTTGGAGAGGGAAGTGACTTTAGTGACCATTTAGTGCTCATTTTCCCAATGAGAAAACACAAGCCTAGAAAAGTTAAGGGACTTGCTCAAGGTTATACTAGAAGTAAGTAGCATTTTTGTGTGTGCAGCTATCTTTGAGATGGTTAAGAGAAACAGCATGGTAATATGACAGAAAAGGAAAATGACAAATGTTGGAGGGGATGTGAGAAAATGGAGACACTAATGCATGGTTGGTGGAGTGATCTGACCATTCTGGAGAGCAATTTAGAATTATGCCCAAAGGGCTATAAAACTGCATATAATTGATTCAGTAATATCACTATTAGGTCTGAATCCCAAAGAATTAAAAAAAATGTGAAAAAGGAAAATGGCCCATTTGTATAAAAATGTTTATAGTAGCTCTTTTTGTGGTGGCCAAGAATGGGAAGTTGAGGGAATGTTCATCAATTGAGGAATGGCTGAACAAGATGTGGCATAAAATTGTGATTGGAATATTATAAACGATAAACAGGATGGTTTCAGAAAAATCTGGGAAGACATGAAATGATGCAAAGTGACATGAACAGAACTGGAACATTGCACATAGTAACAGCAGTATTATACAGTCGTCAGCTGTGAAGCTTTTCTCAGCAATACAGTGATCTAAGACAATCCCAAAGTCCTCATGATGAAAAGTTCTATCTGCCTCCAGAGAAAGAATTGAGAGCATCTGAACACAGTCTAAAGTATACTATATTTCCCTTCCTTCCTTGCTTGTTTCCTTCCTTCCCTCCTTCAAAATTTTAAAAAATGTAAAAAATTATTTTTACATATAATTGGGAAAAAATAAAATATTATTTTAAAAAAGAGAAAAAACAAGATGGATGAGATGAAGAATTATAGTTGTCCTGGAACACAGAAGGAAATAATAATTTCAAATCACTAGAGTTTCTGGCTAGGGACTTGACATGAACCAAAGAGATATCCATAATAATTAGTATCCTAACTCCCTAAAAAGCAAGGAAAAAGCTACCTAAGTCGAGACTAAGTGGCGGGAGGAATTTTGGTAAGTAGAAGCAAGAAAAGCCCTTCCAAGTTGGTGACCCTTAGGCAACTTCCTTTCCCACCGTTCCTGTTCTGTAAAGTTAAGGAGCCTCCTCTTTCTTCCTAATCCTTCTCTCTTATACCTGTCTCCCCAAAATTCAACAAGGAAAGTGGATAGAGTGGGCGGTGTGGGTGGCTGGGGGACAGTCAAGAGTGAAATTCTGAAGACATAAAATGAAAGGGTTCTTATTTCAGGGCTTAGCACAATTCCTGACACATAGTAGGCATTTGATAAATACATGTTAACTTGAATGACATGACTTTTAATGAGGAAGAAGGGTGGAGAGAAGCAGTTGCTTTCCTTAGAACAAAGGACAATAACAAATTCACATTTTCTATTTATAAGAAAATAGATAACATGAGGTTATTAGGTGCTGCAAGCTGATACAGGGCTGGGTCCGGAATCAGCAAGCCCTGAGTTTAAATCTAGTCTCAGACACTTGCTAGCTGTGTGACCCTGGGCAGGTCACTCAACTTCTGCCTGCCTCAATTTCTGCATCTGTAAATGGGGATAATAACACCATCAATCTCATAGGGTTTCAAGGACTAAATAAAATAAGATTTGTAAAGCACTTTGCAAACCCTAAAATGCTATATAAATGTCAGCTATTATTATTATTGTTATAGGATCTAGTGGATTGAATGAGTGAAATGGAAGAATGCTGTAGGAGGTCAGGTTGGAGGAGGATCATGAAAGATTCGTATTTTAAGAAGACGTACAGGAGATGGAAACAAGGACAAAGAATGTGACATTTGAGTGAGGAATACAGAGAAAAGCAGCTTGAGGAGAAATATACACAGTTCTTAGAGAAACTGAGAGAAAATTACTAATTTACAAATGACTGTTTTGGGACTTTGAAGATTATAACTGAAAAACTGAAGAATCCTTGTTTTGGGGTTCTACTTTCTTCCCACAGGGACAGTTGTATGCTGACTATTTGTGCACCTTGATTAAAGATGGATTTTTAATTTTTCAGCCTAAGTTGGAACTTATGTGATTGGAGGAGAGCTCTGATGCTGGGAGCTGATTCAAGAAAACAAAATCATCAGCTGCTTGAAGAGCTGACAGAAAAAAAACTGTTTTTCTTGCTCTCTAGCGCCATATAAAAGTGGAGAGAGGGAAAATCTTTTAGTTTCGCCTATGTTGCCCTTTACTAAATAGCTAAAGAAGAGGAAGACCTTCACAGCCCAGATAACTAAATAACTTTGTAGATAACATGCATAAGAGAACAGATTTTCACTTGAAAATGTTTAACATGACCTTAGCACCCAGGCAAGGGAGCCAGCTTGGAAAGTTCTGCAAATCCCAGGTTAAAAGCTGCTGTTTCCTAAAGGAACTTAACATGATTTCAGCAATCCTAGAATGGCAAAGAAATGTCTTTATCCAGCAGGGGAGAATAGGGAGACCCAGGAGGGGAACAATTTTCCCAGCAGGTAACATGGTACAGATTTTTATCAAAGGAGTTAAAGTAGATCAGTGTCTGTGTTCCAAATCTGTGAGATGCCCTGAGCACAACCAGCTTTCTGTAATTTGCTTCCCACTCTCCCTACAGATACTGTGTGCATTGATGAGCAGGTATGACCTTGTTTTATTGGTAGACTATTATGATTATATTTATTTTGGCTTCTGGGAGGAGAAGACCCTCAGGGTTTCTGGCCAGAATCAAAACAATTGTTCATTACACTCACTCTGAGTCATCAATAACCAAATAATGACCAACCGAGGCTTGGGCTAGGACTGCTTACTGGCCAATCAGGGAAAGGTGGAGTGATTTGGATTTAAGGCATACTCAGGTAGTTCTATTTGAATCCCAATTACCAAAGCCTGGTTCTTTCAAAACTCTATTTCAAAAAATCCACTTTCCTTTGGGCAGAGCGAGCACCCACATATAAATACATGATTCCCCATGTGGACAAAAGAAGGAAAGAAAGAAGGAAGAAATGAATGAAGGTAGGAAGGAGCATTGACCAATTGGAACTGGCCAGTTGGGTCTTCAGTGGGGTAGCTACTACTATTCACAGATTGTTGTCTGTCCTTCATTCTCTAAGAGTTCCAAAGGCGACAGGAAGGGGATGTTTTGACTTGCAAGTGAATTGAATTTAAGGATTTAACTACCTAGCTCATCATCCTAAGGTACTGAAAGAACTGGTGGTTGTGATGAATGAGAAAAATTATGAAGAATGAGAGAAATATCTCAGATAGTTGAATTGTAAGTCTCCATTATTTTTCTGATTTGATATTTTTTATGGAGGGCATTTCATTTTATTTATGTATTGCTTCTGACATATACAAAGTTTAGGCTCCTGGCCAGATATCTTAATCCCTTAGTGTTCTAGGCTGTTCTCTAAGGCTGTATCTTGTGTAAAAGCCATCCTTCATTGGTAAAAGAAAATTCTTATATGGATGGAACTACCTGCATCAGTAAAAATGACAATAATGATGATGAAAGTAATAGCTAATATTTAGTATTTTAAGGTTACAAGGAGCTTTGTATTATCTCATTTGATTCTCACAATAACAGTGTGGAGTAGGTGCTTTTTCACTTTTGCTATGCAGGTAAGCAGATCCAGGAAACACGGAAGCCCTTGTCACAGACCAAGAAGGAGAGTCCCTTGAGAAGCAGAAAGGTAGAACTCTTTACACAGCAACTGTAAAGTGTGCCAGCCAAGGGACTCATAGTGCCCCTGACTGGAAGAAGCTGTATAGATGTTATCTAGTAGCTGCATATGACTATTTGTCTTCTAGGTGGGACAAGAGTAGACCCTAACCCATAAAGAAGAAACAGTCAACACTTAAGTAGGACTTCTAATATTGAGACCAGAACAGTGATGTACCAAACAGAATAGTTATGTTCCTTCAATTCTGAGGCTCATCTCAAAGATTAGGAGCCATATAGAATGTTTTCATGGGAATCCTCGCATGGTCCTAAGGTTTTTAACCTAGCATAGCTGCATCTTCATCAAATTAACAAAAGACCCATAGCTAGAAAGGACATCTAATATTTAGAAAACAGAATTAAGATCAAGAAATATCTCAGCAGGCTACAATGATAGATTGAATCTTTGACATTTCAATTGATAAAATATTATGAAATTTAAAAGGATATATGAAAAATTCAATACAGGTTCAAAATGTTAATAATATAAGGAGATATAGATAGGGGAGTTGTAGTTTTATTACATGGAGCTCACATGGAAACTTACTATGAATGAATAGTATAGCATTGCAACCAATAGAGTGAAGGCAATCCAACTGTAGTAATAGAAATTAGTGCCCAAAATCTGGAAAGACTTATATGAACTAAAGATGCTGAGCAAAGTGAGCAGAACCAGGAGAACACTGTACACAGTAGCAGCCACATTGTGCGATGACTGACTTTGATGGACTTAGCTCTTCTCTGAAATGCAAGGACTTAAGACAAACAGAAGATGCACGATAGAAAATGCCATCAACATCCAGAGAAAGAACTAGGAAGACTGAATGCAGATGGAAGCAGACTATTTGCTCTCCTTTTCTTTTGTTGTTTTGTTTTATTTCTTCTTTCCCAAGGTTCCTCCCATTAATTCTAATTCTTCTTTGCATCATGACTAATGGGAAAATATGTTTAATATGAATGTATAAGTACAGCCTGTGCCAGATTGCATGCTGTCTTGGGGAAGGGAGAGGAGAGGGAGGAGAAGAAAAATTTTAAATTCAAAATCTTATGAAAATGAATGTTGAAAACTAAAAATAAATTATATATATTATATATTTATAAAAGAAATTGGTATTCGGAATGAAGGAGGTCATAGTTCTGCTAGACTCCAGACCACATCTGGAATATCATATCCAGTCTGTATTTTAGAAAGGGCAGTGATAAATTAAAATGCATTTAAACCAGGATGATGAAAGGGACTCAAACCCAGAGCTGAAGGAACCAGTGACAGTTGGCCTGGAGAAGGGAAGACTTCAGGTGGGGCAAAAACACCATCTTAAGTATTGAAAGGGCTAACATGTTGAATAATAATAATGGAGACATTTCTATACTACTTGTTCAGCTGTTTTCAGTTGTGTCTGACTCTCCATGAACCCATTTGGGGTTTTCTTGGCAGAGATACTAGAGTGGTTTTCCATTTGCTTCCCTAACTCATTTGACAGATGAGGAAACCAAGGCAAACAGTGTTAAGTTACTTGTTCAAGGTCATATAGCTAGTTAAGTATCTGAGGTCTGATTTGAACTCAGAAAGATGAGTCTTTCTGACTCCAGGCCTGGTACCCCACTCACTATGCTACCTAACTGCCTCTATGTAGTACTTAGAGGTTTACAAAGCTCTTAATATACATGATTTTGTGAAAAACAAGGACTTATTTAATTGATCTCAGAGGTAAGAACTAGGAACAATGAGTGGAAGTTGTATAGAAACTATTTTTGGCTCAATATGAAAAAAAACCCCTTTCAAACAACTACAGTTTTCCAGAAGATGAATGAATTGTTTTAGGAAGTAGTGATTTCTCCATGACTAAACCACCAATTAAGTATGTGTACCAGAGTAATTGCCTTGGGCAAGCCACTCAACCATTCTGTCTCTCCCTCTATTCATCTGTAAAATGGGGATAATAATAACACCTAACTCACAGGGTTGTTTTGAAGATGAAATGAGATAATGTATGAAAGTGCTTCTTAAACCTTTAAGTGCTATGTAAATGCTAGTTATTATTAACTAACTATTTTACTTTAAAAGAAATTCTTCATCAGCTATGAATTGCACCAGAGGGTCTCTTCGGTCTCTTCCATCTCTAGAATTCTGTAATTCAAAATTCAAAATTGGAAAGTGGTAAATGTACTGATGTTTCAAAAAAAAATAAAGCTATTGGGGTGGCCAGATGTAAATTGGTAAGCTTGACTTGGATCCCTGGCAAATTCTAAAACCAATGTCAAAGTGATGGTTTGTAGGCATTTAGAAAAGGAAGTAGTTGTCACCAAGAAGCAGAGTGGAGTCTTCATGCATAAACTATGTCAAACTAAGCTCATTTGCTTTTTTGGCAAGGATGGTAGACTGGTAGATCAAAGGAATATGTGGATTTCAGTGAAGCATTCCACAGTTTCCCTTAGGATATCCTTGTAGAAGAGATGCTGAGATGTGGACTTGTAGTTAGGTGGTTTTGGAAATGGTCAAAAGCATTCATTAATAGACTGATTTGATTATTGACAGATCTCTAGTTGTATGTTCCTGGAATCAGTCTTGGTCCCATGGTGTTCTGCAATTTTGTCAATGACTTGGATAAAGATAAAAATGGCATGCTTATCAAAATTACAGATGAAACATAAAGCTAGAGGACCCAGGTTTGAGTCCTGTTGCCAACTGCTTATATGATCTAAGAAAATTCACTGAGTATCTTTGGGCATCACTTTACTGATCTGTGAACCTATTTTCAGTTTTAGATCCTATGAATGAACAAGGTGGAGAAGAAGAGATAAGTTGGATTAAGTAATCGGGATTCTAAAAGATCTTAATTTACTAGAAGGATGGGCAAGATATCACAATATGAAATTTATAGGAATTTAGTAAAGTCTAAAAATATAAGTTAAAGAAGTGTAGAATGGAGGAGAGATGGCTAGACAAAAACTATGTGGAAAAGAATGGATGGGTTTTAGTACATTAAAACTTGGATGTGATAAATAGTACGATCTCAGTTAAAAGGGGCAACCAGATGGTTAGGACTTTACTACTTCAGGGATACTTGATTTCATTGCTATTGCCAACACCATCATCATCATCATCAGTCATCACACACTCTAACCTCTCCAACCTTTAATTACCTCTATGAATTGTGACTGAAAAGCTCGTTATCTGGTGATGAGTTTCTCCAGACTTACCCATCTGCGGCCTCAGAAAACAACTCTAACATTTTTTTGGTAGATGCTATATTTGAAGTATTTCCAAGTTTGTATTTCCAAGTTTGTCCGAGAGTACTTATCCTGGTGTCATTACTTATCCTGGTTTCATTAACCCTTGGCAGGGGCCCCTTGGAGTCCCAGACAACCCTAGACAACTTTCTAAGACCGGAAGAGGAAGACTAGATTTGCACTGACAGAAGAGCTCCTCACTGGGAGCTTCTTGTATCAATGAAACCACAGGTCAGGGAAGAAAGAAAAACAGGTAGTCAGTCAGGCAACCAGGCAAGAGGAGAAAAAAAAGGAAAGAAGGAAGGAAGGAAGGAAGGAAGGAAGGAAGGAAGGAAGGAAGGAAGGAAGGAAGGAAGGAGGGAAGGAAGGAAAAAAGACAGTGAGGGAGAAAAGAAAAAGGGAATAGAGAAAAGGAGAGAGAAAGAAAGGGAAGCAAATAGGAAGGAAGGGAGGAAAGAAGAAAAGGAAAGAGAAAGGAGAGAAAGAAAGAAAAAAGGAGTGAAGGGGCAGAGAGAGGAAGTGATAGAAAAAAGGAAGGAAGGAAACAAAGAAGAAATGAAGGGACAGAGAATTTTTTTTTGAAAACACTGCCAGTGTCCTGGCATTCCAGGTTAAGTTTTGAAGCTAGCACAGTGTCTAGATCCTAAGGAGCAAAGAATGAATTTCTGGACACAGACCAGAGGAAACTCAGAAAAAGACTCATACAGCAGTCATGTCACTTCTGAACCTGAACTTGGTGGGAGCAACAATCCATAGGGACTGGGTTTTAATGAGCTTATGACCCTCTTGCCTCTCCAAGATTGAGGTGCTATAGGGGAAGGCACATTTAATGTCACTTTGTAAAAGCTAATTAATGTTAACTGGTTGGGGTGCTAGTCACTGACTTATAACAATAGAGGGGACACTGTCAGTGGGGGCTCAAGCCAATGGCAGTAGAGAAGAGACAGAAGAAAGAAAGGAAATGCAAATCCATGTTCATTACAGCATACACCATATTAAGAGACCTTCCATTACAAGAGTCTCCAGGCTGATCCCAATGCTTCTTATCATTCCAATCTATCCTGTCTGCTACTACCAGAATAATATTACTAAGTTGCTGATTTAATAATTTTTGCTCTTTTCTCAAAAACCTGGATTGTTCCCTATTGCTCAAAGGACAAAGTTCACACTCCTTAGCACAGCATTTAAGGTCTTCCATCTTGTATTTAACAACCCATGTTTCCAACCTTATTCTTTACATATTTCCCAACATAAACCTTGTGCTTCACCAGGACAAACCCAAACTCTCCATTGGGTTGCCCGCTCATGCATTCTCTCAATATTTGGTTATGCTTTCTCCGCACCACGCCCTAATGTGGCTAGATTTCGCTATCTCCTATTATATTTCTATTTCGTTTCTTCATCTTTAATATTACCTCCACTTAAAGATCCCCTTCAAGCCCCACCTACTCTACAAAATTTCTCCACCAAAACATTCCAGTGAATATTCTATCTCCCTCCTCTGAACTTCAATTACACATTTTGTTTGCAGTGCACATTTTAGTACTAAATTCCATATTGTCTTTATTATTAATGTTGTGCAAAATTCTGGTAATAGCTAGAATTTATATCATGCTTTAAGGTTTTTCAAAGCACTTTATAAATATTACCTCATTTTATACTCACAAATAGCTGTGGGAAGTAATTGCTATTATTATACTCATTTTACAGATGAGGAAATTGAGGTAGACAGAGGTTAAATGATTTACCTACAGTCAAGTAGCTAGTATGTGAGGCTGGATTTATACTCACTGCTTCCTAACTCTAGATCCAGTGCTCTACTCATTGCACCACCTCGACTATTAAGTATCTTAGGATAGAGATTCAATTATATTTACTTGGAAATAGACATCTCTAGACACCAAACACGGTAAACCAGTGTCGTCAAACTCAAAGAGAAGCAGGAACCATTGATCCGTATGTAAGAATCCTGAAGGTTGCATATTGTTTTAGTTTTCAAATGTAATGCTCTCTGTGTTTTACTGTATTTTTATTTATTTTGTTAAATATTTCCCAGTTACATTTTAATCTGGTTTGGACTGCCCTGTTGTAAACCATCAATAAAACGCTTGAAAGACACTACTACTACTACTACAACTACAACTACTGCTACTACTACTACTACTGCTACTACTACTACTACTACTACTACTACTACTACTACTACTACTACTACTACTACTACTACTACTATATGACATTTATATATCACCTAGGGGTTTGCAAAAGTGCTTTATATATATATAAATATATATATATATTTCTTATATGACCCACATAACAGCTCTGTAAGGTAAATTCTATAATCATTATTATCTTGATTTTGTTTTTTTAAAGATGAGGTCACTGAGGCTAAGTTAGGTTAATTGACTTGTCCATTGTCACACCATTGGAAAAGTCTAGGTTAGATTTAAAACCCTAGTCATCTTGAACCCAAGGCTGCAATGCTACCAAAATTTAGCCATAGTTAAATGAATGAACACTTAAAGATTTAAGGGCTGATGGTAGTATAATAGTAATGATAATAAATAATAGCACTCAGATAGTACTTTCTATCTGATTCAATCCTCGCAATAACCCTAGGTTATAGGTACCGTTATTGTGCTAATTTTTACAGATGAAGAAACAGAGCATGTGAAAGGTGAAATGACTCAGCCAAGGGGGACACAGCTAGAAAGTATCTGGGGAAGGCTTTAAACTCATCCATATGTTAAAATTAGAAAACCCAAGACTCTATGAGAGTTATGACTTATCCATATTCATAGATTTTGTTAGAGAGAAAAATGAGAAAATAAGTTCTCTTCAGCTTTCCAGGCCACCGCTCTTTCTAGGAATAGCTTGGCCTTATCTAGGCTATGCCTCTGTGTTTAACGTTGCACAATGTGCTCTCTTGTTTTGTTTTTGCCAGACATGAGCATCCAGGCCATTAACCACCATCCTTGCCTGGAAACTCTAAAATTATAGTGTCCATTTCTCGTTGCATAGAACTGTTCTGAGATGCTAATTGCAATTGGTCTGGAGAATCCTCTATTTTTACATTTGCATTGTTTCTTTAAAAAATCAAATATCTGAAGTTTTTTCTAATAACACAAAGCTCAAAGATAACATTAATTTCTAGGAAATTATTATAGGATTTTCAACCCAGATTTTCAAATATAAGTGATGACTTTATGAGATAAATTTCTCAGATGTAATTATTATTTTCCAGAAAACTACTCTAATTTTCTCTTTTAAAAATTATTTCCAAAGCTACTAGGAACATTGAGATCTTTAGATTTTGGAGTAAATAGGACCTTTATTAGAATTTGGAAGAGGAAACACTGTTCAATGGCAGAAATGATACAAAGACAATTGAAAACAATTCATTGTGCATCAAAGAGTTTTATTAAATGATATTGATTTGGTGTGATATGGTTGATTATTCACTGTCACAAAACAAATAAAATCAACCCTCAAATATAACCCTGAACTAATTCAAAACAAATATGAATCTAAACAACAGACATATGTGATTATATTATCTTGTTGGAACTGGGAGATTTTAAAAAGCGATAAGTAGATATTAGTAAATCTTTTACTTCTGTTCAGAATAACTAATAGTATACAGAGGTCACAAAAGAAAAAAGTTAAAAAAAAGTTATAAATTCCCACTTACACATGTTATTAAGAGTTTCCCCATAAATCAACGGAAGAATAGACTTTGTCTTTTGAACTAATAACAAAAGAGCTAACTCGGTTCCCCTTATTTTAATGCCAAGTCTTAGTAATTCCTGGAATAATGGGTCTGACAATGCCACTGGGTAGGAGAAAGCTGATCCACATATTTTTCTCACTAGAAGTTGAGTAAGATTTCATTTTAGACTCTTCATCATAAACGTATGGTTATTTTTTCCTTCACCTCTTGGGGTCTTTCAACCTAAAACATCCTTTTGCCCTTCTGGATCTCTTCGCCAACTGTTGAGTTCTTCCTTAGGCCACCATTTTGGGAAAGGGCAGCCATCCTTTATGCTCTCCCCTCCCAGCTCTGTTTCTGACTCTTTGAACTTAACCATTATGATCATCCTCTCCTTTTCTCCTCTGCCTCCTCCCCACTCCATCCCCCTCCAAATTCTTTTTGTGTATTTATTATCTTCCTTCAAGAGAATGTTAACTCCTCGAGAGTTTGGGACTGTTTTAATTTTTTTCCTTTTATTTTTATCCCCCAATGCTTAGCTCAGTTCCTGGCATATGGTTAGCATTTAATAAATCTTATTGCCTAACATGATTATGCCCTGGGTTTCTTGTTATCACTAGAACCCAGAACATCTAGGTCCTGAGTAGAGAGACCCCATCTTAAGTATATAGCATAATTTACTCAGTGCCTCTACTATAATGCAGTGAGAGGTAAATTATAACCCAGTTGTCCTGACTCAGCATTGTGGTTAGAATATACAATAGCACCTCAGTATATGGGGGTATTCTTATTTCTTCAGTTTCATTTGTATATTTTGTACTTCAGTGATATTGTGGGGATGTAGCCTGAGATAAAGAGATTGCCTCTTCAGTCTTAAAAAACTTAGTTTCAGATCTAACCCAGAATGCATAAAGATGATCTCTCCATTCAGAATTTCCAAGGAGGTAATAAGGATATAACATAATAGGTGACTGCAACAAAATGTCCAACCAATTGATCAGAACTATATTTTATTGTTAAATGACCTAAACTTCCTTTCTCCTCTTCTCTTCCCCACCATTTTCCCCTACTAATAGCAGATGAAGAAATAATACTTTGCCCATAGTAGGGGGCTAATAATGTTTTTTGAATGAATGAATGATATTGTAGAGAGACAACTGGATTTAGAAACAGAACACTTGGGCTGCTTACTTGCTATGTGACCTTGAGCAAATCTGGGCCTCGGTTTCCTTATTAATGAGTGAGTTGAGCCAGCTATTACCTCAGGTTCCTTCTCATTTTACATTTAGGATAACACTTTTTTCCCCAAGTAGCCAGAGTAACCCTATGTACGCGAAAAAGAGTACAAAATACCATGGAAACACGTATTTTCCTTTATAGTATGGAGTGGTGCATAAAGATCTGGCCTTAGAGCCAGGAAGGATTGAGTTCAAGTTTTACCCCTGACCCCTAAGAGTTGTATGATCACCAAATCATATGCTCTGACAAATTTCTATGACAGCAGATTGTAGAGAACTTACTGACCGGCCAGGGTAGAGGTAGATTCTGATGAAATCCCAGGCCCATTCTCTAGTCTTATCTCTAACTGTAAAAAGCTGAAAAAAAAGCACCAGACTTTAGGGAACATTGCTTAAGAAAATTACAGGTTACTGGAGAGTGGTTGTTAACATTGTTATACAAAAGGTCACATAGTATTTTAATGGTGAATTGTTTGTAGTTGACAAGTTTGGAAAGGTTGAGAGCCTCTATATAGAAGTCAGATTATTAAAGATTATATTTCCAGTTTATCAGTATGAGGAAAGATGGTCTGCATTGTTAAATTTTTTTATAAACTGTGATGAATGTTGGTGAAAAAGGTCACAAAATCATGCAGGAGTCATGGGGTGAATGTCTGTCAAATCTATTGAAGGTCAATAGATAAAAAACTAAGCTTCAACTCAGTTTTAATGGATCACTTAGCCAATAATTGGTGTTAATTTGTTAGTCACTGACACAGTGACTGTCTCCATGAAGTCTCCCTTGATCCATCCCTGAACTGAAACTGATCACGCTTTCCTTCACTTTTCTTAGATCTCTGTATGTATTCCTCCTTTACCCCTATGATTATCTATGCTGTTCATTTCCATTCAATATCACCCAATTAGATTGTTCCTTCTTTGAGAGAATGTCATTCTCCATTATGGTTTAATGAATAAAGCACTTGACTTAAGAACATCTCAACAAAATGTTGCTTTGGTAAGAAGAAATTCACATTCGACAGACGTTTCCTGTTACTTTCACTTTCAAATCTGCTATCTTCTCCTGGTCACTACGCTAACAAATGGCACCCAATTGTTCCTTTCATGAATGTGACACCTCAGATGGGATATGTATGAAAGAAGTCATGGATTTCAGTTAAATATAATAAGCATTTATTATGCTCCAACTCAGTGCAACATATTGTGGCAGGCTCAGGGGATACAAAAGCAAATACCCTAGACATGCATACAGGTAGGGAAATGGAGAGAAGTGACACTTTCAACTCAGCACCCCAAATCTCCTTGTTTCTGGAGGTCTGGCTTGTCGACAGTTTCTTCCTATTTCTATGTATCGTGGGAACTAGGTCAAGAGTGGATGAATGATGTGCTGAGCTTTCATTTTCTTCACAAAGAAATATCCATAGTCCTTTGTATAAAAATCATCAACAACCCAAGGCAGGACAGGGATCCTTCTCAAATCCTTATTCATTGAACTAATGTCCCACCTTCTTTCCATACCTTGCATTATACTTTTCTTATGCAATCATGTGCCATGTGGTACCAGTCAGGACTTGACCCATGGGGTGTTGAAGGGATACTTTCATGGGGATTTTGTTGCAATTAAGCTGTTTCTGACTCTTCATGACCCTATTTTGGGGTTTTCTTGGGGATGATGCTGGAGAGCTTTGTCATTTCCTTCTCCAGCTCATTTTACAGATGAGAAAACTGAGGTAAACAGCTTTAAGTGAATTGCACAGGGTCACACAGCTAGTAAGTGTCTGAAACCAGATTTGATTTTGTGAAGATGAGTCTTTCTGATTCCAAACCTAGAGCTCTGTCCACTGTACCACCTAGTTCCCCTTCATAGAGTAGCTGCCACCTTTTCTCCTAAGTAAATCCCAGCAGAGGAGTGAAGGCTTTACTGGGGATGGGAGGGAACAAACACTCATTAAGCAACTACTATGTGCCAGAAACAATATTAAGCACTTTACAAATATCTCATTAGAAGCAAAGAGCTACTCTTTGACCTAGGCAAATGGAAGCTCCCCACCAATATTCTGGGAGTTATACAATTTAAGTGGTTTGCCTCCACCTGCCTGGCATTCTCTGTATGGATGGGCTTTCAAAGCTCTTTGCACCCTAGCTTTTCCATCTTCTTACACCTCACTCCCCAGCATGTACTCTTTGATCCAGTAATGCCAGCTCCTTGCTGTTCCATGAACAAGATATTCCACCTTTGGGCTCTGGCTGCTGTATCTGGCTCTCCCCCAATCCCTCTTTCCTTATCTCTTCCTGCCAGTTTCCCTGGCTTCCTTTTTGTTGGTCAGCCAATTAGTTCTGTCCAACTCTTCATGACTCCATGAATCATTCCATTACACCAATACTCTTCCAATACCAATACATGTTGTTTTCTTGGCAAAGATATTGGAGTGGTTTGTCATTTTCCTTCTCTAGTGGATTAAGGCAAACAGAGATCGAGTGACTTGACACACAGCTAGTAATGATCAGCAAATCACTTAAGCTCTCAATGATCTCGCAAATTTCTATGACAGCAGATTGTAGAGAATTTGCTGAGGTCACATTTGAACTCAGGTCTTCCTAACTCCAGGCTCAGTGCTGTATCCACTGAACCACCTAACTGCTTTCTTTAAGTCCCACTTAAAATCTCATGTTCTGCAGGAAGCCTTTCCAAACTCCTATTAACCCTAATGTCTTTCCTCTGTTAATTATTTCCTATTTATACTATATACAGCTCACTTGTATATCTTTTCTGCTTCTTGTTTCTCCCACTGTATTGGAGCTTCTTGAAAGAGGGGACTGGTTTTTGCCTCTTTTTGTATTCCTAGCACTTGGCACAGTGTTTAACACATAGTAGGAGTTTAATACACGTTTTTTGACTGATTGAATGAACGTGGTAGAAGAGAATGTTATTGTCCTGGGAGAAAGTACATAGTCTTTATACCTAGGAAGGCACTTACCCACATATAAAGAGAGAAAACAGAGCCCAGTTCACTCAAGTGGGCATCCTAGTAGGGCCAGATGAAATGCTTTACCACCATTTTAGGGTCAGTGATTGAAGACTCTGATATCCAGTGCTGCCCAAGGAGCAAGCATTCTGTGATTATGTGGGGTTGATGAGAGGGTGAAGTGGGCTAACGGCATGTAGTATTTTGCTGTTAATTCTGTTAAGAGTCATTGAGAGGCTCATATGTATCTGACAATTACCTGTAATGATGTGCTGTGAAATGGAAAATGCTGAGGGGGCCATTTAAGAATCATGTCCTGATAATGTTCTTTCAGTGGATCATGTTTCCGTATAATAACATACAGGAACTAGAAGAACAACTGTTCGTAGGAAGGGCTTTGAAAATGGAAAATAATCTGAGATTTCCTTTGAAGCAACTTCCAGTTTGGCATTTGGAGCCATTCCATGGGGGCATGGAAGGTCAGCTTCACAATCACTTCAGCAACTAAAGCTGATGGAATCTAGTAGAGAGCAAGATGACCTTGAACAAATAAGTTTAATAACCTACCTGGGCCTCAGTTTCTTCATCTGTAAAATTAGGGGAATAGGGTCAGATGTCCTCTGGGATCCCTTCCAATTCTGTCGATGATTCGGTGACTAAATAATACAGTGACCTCATTTGGAAGTGCATGTGACATTCCATACCTGTAGTTCCCCACCTGTGAAGAACTTTTAAAGCATTAACTCACAATCACTTTGTTAGTCTTAGAGGTAACAAGGGTGGAAATGTGTTAGCTTCATCTTTACCTCCATTACCAAATGTAAACCACTTTGCTTACTGTTTATTTTTTTCCACCTCTCAAATTCATTGAAGGAAAAGAGAATAAACATTTATTATGTGCCTTTATTAAGCATTTTTACAAATATTATCTTATTTGATCTTCACAACACCCCTATAAAAGATAGGAAGTAGATATTATTTCTATTTTCAATGGAAACCAAGTTCCAAACCCCTTTGGTATAGGACACTCTCTATGTTGGTAGAAATCAATGCCCTGAGTCTGCGTGAGGTGACAGCATTGGTGAGAATGGGAGAGAGGAGAGCTCACATCTCTTTAGTTTCTTCAGACTTTACAGGCTTTCTGGGAATTTATTGTTCAGGTTTAGGGGTGTTGGGACCCTGATATAGTGACATGTGGGTTCTGCCTGAATGAATTCAACCCAAACCTTCTTTCAGCCAAAAAAAAAACCAAAGTTCATTAAAACACTGTCCAAGGTAGTTGTGATTCTAAAAATCCACCATATTGGTCAGACTCTTAAGGAACCTAAGCATTAGTTAGATTCTAGGAATCTGCACACTTTTATGGAAGCAAGATGAATCTTTTACAGAAGGACTGTGGGATGTTTCTAGGAGTGGCCAAGTGATTCAGAGTGATTGGAGGCAGGGTCTAGGGAGAATCTTGATAGGAATGGCCAGTAGTTTGGGGTGACTGTGGTTACAGAGAAGGGCCAGGAACATCAGGGACCTCAACCAATTGGCCAAGGGAAGCAGGTCTAGATAGGATCAAGGAGTGAAGGTCTAGGGTAGAACCAGGTGCAGACAATGAAAGACCTGTTGACTAGGATGGCTAGATGCCTCAGGAGAGTAACAGACAAGGAAAAGTCAGTTGAGAGGATTGTCCAAATGTCTCAGGCAAACACCAGATCAAGTGGGAAGATTCAAGGAGAGTTGAAGGAGATTTCCAGAACCTGTGCCCCATCACCTATGGCCTCCAGTGCTGAGGGAGAAGATACATAGGATTCCCACCCCTCTTCAGGGCCTTGAAGGGGGAAAGATTTTTGGAAGAAACCAACCTGAGAGGAGCTGGAAATCTCCAGTATTTCCCTATCCTCAGCTTGCTACTCCAGAAATTTCAGGGAAGTTTCCCCTTGGGTGGGATCTGACTCTCTCTTGGTTTAGCTGACTTACCTCACTCCCAATGGCAGAGCTCCTTTGCTCTGTGTTTTCTGGTATTCTCAGTGACTTTGGTTTGTTATCATTTTGGATAAATGAATTTTTTCACTACTTGTTTTGTTTGTGTGGAACTGGCATTTGGTGGGAAGTCAAGTCTTGGACATAGAACTAGGGGTTCTCTTTTCACCATTAATAAATGAGAACCAGGAGTTTAGCTTGAATCTAAAAACTATATCCACTATATTGACAATTTTTAAGGGGAGCAGATATAAAATTCTAGCCTGATACTCTTTCTCTGAGGAAAGAAAGAGTAGCCAGTCTCTGGGCCCCAACCTTCTTATTCCCCTCCAGATAGAAACTTTAAGAAAAAAGAGCCCTGTTGGTGAACCTGTAAAATGCTGTACTTGTAAAATAGCTAGAAGAGTTAGCCTTTATCATGAATAGATGGATGATATACTTCTATAGAAGGCTAGATATGTTAAAACAAAAAGAAATGATTTCATTTTTGGAATAATGTTCTTTATTATTTTTAATCAGCAAGATGAAGTCAAATACTTGTGACTAGTAACCTAATCTTGTCCAAGATCTTTAACCTAATTATCCTCTTAGTAGTTTAAATCTGTTTTTAAAACAATATACCATGCCAGGTAGTTTTATATTGTTCTTAAATATCACTCAAAAATATTTTTCCATCCTGAAACTTGATCAAGCATATTGTAAAAGGCCTTTGCCTCCCTTTCCTCCTAGAAATTTAAATAGAAGTTATAGAGAGTGTTTCCTCTCTTTGTTTAGCTGCTGAAATTGTGTTCTGAAATCCCACAGACCATAGCATTTACTAAATCAGGCCTCCGAATTATCCCTAGTTAGCAGGTACTCCATTTTCTCCGTAATTTACCAATGCCTATAAATATGGTTTCCACAGTTAATAGGTGACCATTTACTGAGCTGAACCACTGTCTCTCTCTAGTACAACAGAGTAACAAGAGACACTTTATACTATATGAAGAAAAGTCCCTCCCCTCCCACCTCCCTAAATTATAAGGTTTTCCTGATTCTTTTTCAGACTCGATGGGAGAGAATTAACATGCTGGAGAAATGCTGGGAAACTTTACACGGTGTCTTCTGGTCCAAAAACATAAATAGGGTGTAAATAACCCAGTGTGTACATAGATATAGCCAAACCCCATGTGAGGTTGCATAATTATACGAAAGCCTTGCCAGCTTTCTAAATACAAAGTGGAGCAATTTTGAAAAACATAGGCCATGTCCATGTGCCATAGATGACCTTAATGGCAGAGCTGGTTTGCTCATTTTCAACCATCTTCATGGTCAGTTCTAATTCCCGTAGCCACAAACATTTTGTAGTGAGTCTCACATTCAGATCACAAAGCTATGATCAGTTTATAGAGATCTGATGATGTTGGTAGATAATATGTTATAAAGAAATTTCAAACTATCTACAGATATTCTTTGGAAACTAGGCTTTGTACAGTAAACCTGGAGTAATTAGAATACTCTGAGAATGAGATTTTTGGTTAATTTCAATTTCTGGTTAACTAATATTTGTTAAAAAAAATCAGTTATAGAAATCCAATGACAGAAATCAATAGCACATCAATCAACAACCCAACAAGCATCGATGAAGTATTTTTAATGTGCCAGGTAAGGTGCTAATTGCTTGAGATACAAAGAAAAAAACAAAAATAATCCCTGTTCTGAAGGATCATCTTACATTCAGTGGAGGAAATATCATATAAAGAAATCCGTACATAAGAGATAAATATGAGTATATACAAGGTAACCGAAGGGGGAAGGATCTATTAACCAAAGGGATGAGGTGGCTTGAACTCAATCTTCAAGGAATCCAGGGATTTTATAGAGTGGAGGTTAGGAGGAAGAGAATTCCGGGTATAAGGAATAATCAATGTAAAGGCAAAGATGGGAGATGAATGTCATATGGAAATAATGGCAAATAGACCAGTATAGAATGGGCATAGAGTTTGTGAAGAATAATGTGTTACAGAGACTGGAAAGATAGATAGGCTAGAGCGTGAAGACATCTGACTGGGTAGCAGTGCAAAAAATTCATTCATTCATTCAGCAACTCTTATTAAGTACTTGTCATGCACATTTGTTAAGTATTGATTATGAATGAATGCAGAGTAGTGGATGGAATGTTGGAGTCAGGGGTTCAAATCTTTACCCAAGTTTACCTGGGTTCAAATCTTGCCCCTGATTCTTACTGTCCACACTCTTTCTGAGCCTCAGGCAACCCTCTAAAACCATCTGCCAAGTTATAGATGTGTTGAATTCTACACCATTGGAAGTAGTTTCCTCACCAACAAAATAATACATCCCTGACTTATTGAATCACGCGCTAAGCATTATGTCATATTAAGCACTGAGAAAGAAAAAAATAATAGCTCAGACAAACCTAGTTCATATAAAACTTAAACTCAGTTCAGCAGATTGGTAAATTCTACTTCTCCTGTTGCTTCTGCTAATACAGTCATCCCTCAACATTCACAGATTTCCTATTAATGGTTTTGATTATTCATAGGTTGGTGATCAATAATTAAATGGGAAGTTTTGGAGATTTGCAGCACACTGCAGAAAATCACAGATGACATGAGTATGTAAAGAAAACAAAAAAAATGTCATAAATATACAAATAGTATATATTATTAATCTATTTTGTAATTTACTACCATACGCAAATTTATTATAAACAGTTCAATTTTGTTAAAGCTACTCACTCCCTTTGATAATGCTTTATCTCTCTACCATCTAGATGTAGTCATGTGATTTTATCCTGCAGTGATCTTTTTATCTGGTGCTTTTCATAAGAGAAGGAAATCCCTGAAAGCAGTTGCTGTAACTACTGCAAAGACTCTGCGTAGTATGCAAGATACTAATCTCCCTCTTGTAGAAAATGCACCTTTTTACTGCATGCAGCGTGTTGTTTTACTTGCTTTTTGTGTTAAATAATATGATTAGGATTATTAAAAATAAAGATTTAGAGAGGGACCTACAGTTATTCAAGGTTTTTCACATTCAAGGAGACCTGAGCCCCCGACCCTCATGAAAGCCAAATAACGATAGATGCCAGTTTTGATAAATATTACAAGATCCACTTCTGAGTAATTGAGCCAACTGGCCAATTCCTTTTCTTCCTTATCCTTTCCTCAAATGTGAGTCTTCTCCAAGACCACGTCCTCAACATTTTCCTCCATCCTTTCAGTATATTAGACACTTATCCCACACCTATGGTTTCTATTATCACCTTGGGAAACCAGAGGACAAAGAATTGACTAGCCTCCAATAGAATGACGCCCCCGTAAGATAGAGCCTTAAAACATTTGCCCATTTTGCTAAATCATCTCCAAAGATACTTGGAAGTATTGGTCTCTTTGCCATAGGTAATTCAAAGATCTCTTTTCCCCTTGCACACTCACTAATTGGGCAGACCCCTGGGAACTGGAAACTTTTTTTCCCAGGTCTGTTTTTCCTCAACTGAATGATCTGAATTACAGAACTATTTGTTCCTGTAGCTAAGTTTTCAAGAAAATATCCATTTTCAGTTACTGGTTCTGTAGAGTTCGTGTCATCCCCATCATGAGCTGGGCAAAAGCAATACCTCTTTCTTTTTTCCTCCTCTATGTGATCAAATTCCATAACATGAGTTATTGTGTCTAAAGAAATTGTTTTGTCCTTCTCAGCTGTGTTCTTGTTATACCACATAAAGCATTTCACTCAGAATTTCCAAAATTCTTTTATATAGTTGACTCTCAAGTTTATTTTTTTTTAATCTCCATCTCTGGTCTTCTGTCAAATTCCAAAGCCACCTTCCTAGTTGCCTGCTGAATTTTCTACCTGCAAGTCCCACAATATGAGTCTAGGCAAGGCACTGAGTTATTCATGCTGGTATTATCTCCCAAGGTTATGTTACTTGACATGGCATCCAACTACCATTTCTCTCGGTAGGCTGATTTGCTCATTCCCAACTGGCACTTCAGGTAACAATTCTGGAAAAGAAGGGATGGCTTCTAGATGGGGGACAACCATATGGTAATAACATACTCATGGGGTTCTAGAGGTAACCTTTGTGTTTTGGGAGTACATTCATACAATTTGACATTATAACTCCTGAGTCCCCACTGGTATTCTTTCCCATTTATATAATGTATTCATGATTACACTGTTAACTCTTGTAGATGAAATGTTTACTAAATAATAAGATAAGAACAACAGTAACCATAACATAATATTTATAAGCTTCAAAATGTGAAAAAGACCCCCAGAAATCTATTAAGTGGAGATAATGGCAGAGTAACTGCTGCACTAAGGCCTGATGAGAAGCCAGTCCTGAGGAATGACCAGCAGTGAATCATCCATTAGCCAGCGTATTTATTGGGTGTTCATCCTTCATTGCTGAAGAAGACCATGCCATCAGAGAAATGATGACATGACTTGCTCTTGACTTTGTTTTGAGTGAGGGAGGGCTGTGCAGGTCACCAGCCTCACTTCTCCTCCAGAGCCATCTGAATCCAGTGACCAGATATTCATCAGGATGACTGGAGATGACCCAGGATGAGGCAATTGGAGTAAAGTGACTTTCCCAAGGTCACACGCAGCCAGCGAGTGTCAAGTGTCTGAAGTGAGATTTGAACTCAGGTCCTCCTGACTCCTGCATTAGTGCTCTATCCACTGCACCAGCTAGCTGTCCCCCAATGTATTGTATATTGCAAGTAACAGAGGAGCTCTCCTATTGGTTGCTACACCCAGAAATACACTTGTTCAGGGAAGAGATTGATAGTCACCACTTTAAGTTTGAATCTCCTCTTCCTGGGGAATGAGTTGGCAGAAGAGATTGGGCTTCTTGTTTTGGAAATTTTTTGTACTTGAGTTCTCATATTGTCTCAGTAACGATCCTTTTGTAAAAGCTAATTGATATTAATTTTTTGAATAATATTAGGGAGCTATTAATTTGGAGGAACATATTAGATGTGAGTATAAGAGTGATAGTGCTAGAAAGATACCCTAAAGATACCCTCAAAGTTGACCCTAGATCCCAGATGAGAGATGCAGTACCCAAACTCTGGTCAATGTGGATTGGAAGAATCCAGAACCTACATACTGCTTCACATATGCCATTCATCAATGGGAACTTTTTTTCTTATGTGAATGTCATTTTTTTCTGCCCCTTTCAGCAAGTAAAATGTACACATAAGAAATGGCAGATATCTTACATCTGCATAGCTTCATAGAATTAAAAAAAATCTCCTGTCATTTAACCCCAATTCACACTGACACTGGAGTCAACTTTAAACACCACATGATGAATTTGAATTTATCCTCATGTTCGGACTTCTCCTTTATTCCTCCTCTTCCAATTCAATGTTTCCAAACCCAAACGTGACTGGTCCCACTTTCTCTGCAGTACATTGCATTTAATTCTGGGTTGTATTGGCTGACTTTTAAGCTCTCATCTAACTGTAATTCTGAATGTCAAAGTTCATTTTGATATATTACAGATGTGGGAAATGTAAGAGACAGGAGATATAGAGACACGGTGTGGGCCGTCTCTCAGAAACAGTTAAAAAAGAATCTAAACTCCTGACATCAGTTTGTTTTATGATGTGCTTCTTCCTTCTGGAAGCTAAATGAAGCAAAAAATAAAAATACCCCTCCCTCTTTCTGTCTCTTTCTCCTCTCTGTCTTCCTTTTTCCCTCTCTCTATCCCAACTCTTCCTTACATTTGCGTGGGAAAGAGAATAGGTATGGTGGTGCAACATGAAGGAAAACTACCTGAAATCCCAGGATAGATCATATTGGCTCTCATTCTAGACTGGCGGTATCTCAAAAGACCGATTCTGTTATATTGGTGGCACCACAATGTTATGTAACTGGAGGTTTTGGGGCTTTAGAAATGTGAGATTTCAGTGCTGAATGTTTGCAAATAAATACATTCTCTTTGGGCAGAAAACACTGGACAGATATAATTGTCATTTCATGCTTTAAAAAAAAGAATGTGGTTTTTGGAGAGTATGTACATTCTTTTGTAGCTTACACTTATATGGTCTTTTTTTATCTTTACAAAGCACTTCAAAGACATCAAATCTGTGAATAAAGAAGGGGAAGTATTATTGCACCCACTTTCCAGATAAGAAAAGTACTACTCAGAGAGGTTGAATGACTGGCTTCTGATCATACAATTAAAATCTTTCATGTTACATACTACCTTGTACTTGTTGATAGGGTGTATTTTCAAGCACTATGCTATATATTCCTGGAAATGGCTTAAGAAATACTTAATTCTTGGGATGATGTGCAATGTAAAAAGCATACATATCTTGATCTTTAAGTTAGATATCCTAAAAGCAAACACCCTGACACATCCAGGATGGTCTGCTGTCACAGGTTCTTAGATTTGCTTTTCCAAAATGAAAGGCAACTTTTGGGGGTTCAGCTTTAATCACTTTAATAAATCAGGCCCATTAATGGGTGGGAAAGATCTTTAACTCTCTGATTAACATAGCAATATCTCATCTTTTCCTTCCATATCTTTCCCAATAATATGCATGCATACCAATATTAGCACACCTTGAAACTGCCAAATGAATATTTGATCCTGTTAGAATTCATACATATTAAAAAAAATCCTTTGAGTCTGCACACTCTTGCTTTACCTTTCTCAATTTCTTTCAAAGGCAACATTAACTTGTCAGTTGCCCCCATTCATGTCCTCAGAACCCTCCTTGCCTGGACAGCACTACATTTATTGGTGTACATGTTGGATCACCTTAGTAGAGTATAAGCTTCTTGAAAGTTGGGTCTGTTTCATTTGTGTCATTGTTCTCAAGCACAAATATAGAGGTTAATTAATATTTATTGAATTCAAGTGAGTGCCATATCCACCACCACTGATAACATAGGATCAATATCCTAACTCCTCCCCCGCCATGCAAGTTGAGCTATTTTTTTATTCTCTAAAAGACATGGAAATGTTTGTTTCATGACGTAAATTAAAAATATTTTTTTTTAAAAAAAAAAAGGTATGTAAACATTCTCTAAAACTTGGTAAGGTCAGGGATCTAAAAGTCAAGATGATTGATATTACCTCTTCATTGTCCACATACCAAGCAAGCATATTGAAGCTTGGCCAATGGATCATCATGGGTGACTCAGGCAAGTGAGCTTCACTCAGCTGAATATGCTTGAGATATCCTCAATACCTATCCTTTTTTTCTTAATATCTTTTTCCTCTTACAGCTAAGGAAATCTTTTTTTGTCAACTTTTAAACAACTTACAGGTACCTCATTTTGTTCTGATACTCAACTCATACTACCAGGAGTCTAAACTGAGTCTAAGGGCACCTAGGTGGTACAGTGGACAGAGTGCTGGGCCTGGGGTCAGGAAGACTCATCTTTCTGTGCTCAGACCTGGCCTCAGACACTTACTAATTTTATGAACCTGAACAAGTGACTTCATCTATTTGCCTCAGTTTTAATGAGCTCAAGAATGAGATGACAAACTCCTTCAGTATCTCTGCTAAGAAAACTCCAAATGAAATCATGAAGAGTCTGACATGACTGAAAAGCAACTGAAATGTGAGCCTGATCTAGCACAGAGCAAACAGTTCTCTTTTTACCTGTTGAATATTTATTTAGGGTACTCCATGTTGTTGGTTTACCTTCTATACAGTCCTTTTGTGCCTTTGATATACACACACACACAGATGTGTATATACACACATATGTATATATGTGTGTATACATGTATACATACATGCACACATACATACATATAGATACATACATATATATGTATATATCAGAACTCTTCTAGTATGCTTTTTCTTTGGGGACTTCTGGCTCTTGCAGAGTTTCCAGAATTATTTACTCGTCTTACTTAATTTGGAGGTGCTCAGTAGCCAGAAGCTGGATGCTTTAAAAGTTAAAACCCCAAAGTACAAATTGTTTTGAAGAAAACAGGCTATGTATGTTTATTTCCACTATTTTTGTTGAGGAATCTTTGTTTCTGCAACAACATTCCTCTGAGTAAGCTGCCCCATAAAAAGAAAGTATCAAGGAGAAACATACCTCCTTCTTCTTGGCAAAAGGGGTTTGATTACAGCTGTAAAACCAGCCATATGTTGATAGACATGGTCTATGTGCTCCCAAATCAATTGATAAGTATTTGTTTAGCCCCTATCATGTACCAGGCAATGTGGTAGACTCGGGGGATAGAAATTCAAAGAATGAAATAATCCATCCTCTCAAGGAGCTTCCATTCTCACAGGTGAGACAACAAGTACATATTGAATAACATGAAGAATAAGCAGAAAGAGATTAAATACAAGGTAGTGAAGGGTAGAGGGTACTAGCAGTTGGAAGAATCACTAAAGACTTCATGCAAAAGATGGTAATTTGAACTCCATAATCTGCCTCAGTTAGCTGGCTACCTATGAATCCAAGGTGAGGAAGGAGCGCATTCCTCATCACCACCCTCTGATTAGACAGTGGGGTTGTGAACTCCCAGACCTGCATTTAAAGAGGAAGATTGGTTCAAACAGCAGCTCATTTTTCACTAAACTGCACTACTCTGGGATTGTTCTGACTTCTCCCCTGTGCCCCTGTATTACTCCCCACTCCACCTTTTTAGTTTCCTTGTACGCATTGTCTTCCATCACAATATTGTAAGTTGTTTGAGGGGAGGAATTATCCTTTTTTCATATCTGTATCCCCAGCCTTTAGCACAGTGGTGGTACATAGTAGACACTTTATAAATTAATAAATGTTTGTTGACTGACTGACCGATTCCACCAATTCTGGCAACAATGCAGGAGATAGAATATAGATGCTGTAAAGAGCCAGAGAGGTATTGAGTTTGGTTGGTTGGCAGGGTATGCAAGGTGGAGTAATATTCCATGAAAATGAAAAAAAAGATGAGGGCAGGCTGAAAGGCTTTAATGTAGGAGTTCATAGGTTATCCTAGAGGCAACGGGAAGCCCTGGGATACTTTGGCTAGGGCTGTGACATTGTCAGATATGTGCAAAAGGCAAATCATTTTGGAAGATGTGTGGAGGTGTAATGTTAATTAGGTCTTCCTTCCTTTAATAGGCCCCGAGTACCTTTTTGTTAATTTTCTATTGAGGTACTGGGTCACTGCCCTCCAGCTCTGAAAAGTATATAAAAACTCTGAGGTGAGGTTTTACTTTGGGGCTTACTCATTGGAAGTTTTTTGGCCAGAGGAGACTCTGGGAAGCTGCAAGGAGCATACTCCCTCTCCCCCAAACTCAGATGTTGGCTCTTCTCTCTCTGGTAACTATGTATTCATGTAATGGTCAGACAGTTGGATCTGCCTGTTGATCTGTGATGTATGTATTGCTTATGGTCAGGCAACTGGAAACCCTGTCTCTTGATCTTTATTTCTCTGTATTTTCTCTGAAGTTCAGGGAGCTGAATTTTTCCCCTGAACTAAGTGAATATATATGTGATTAATTAAAGTGATTGTTGACCCCTCAAAAATTGCTTTCCTTTTAGAAAAGCAAATCAAAGAACTTGTGATAGCAGGCTCTCCTGGGTATGTTGAGGTTCTTGCTTACAGGAGGGTAGATTATAGTGGTGAGAGACTTGAGGCAAAATCATTGCAAACCTATTGCAGTAGTCTAGGTAAGGAATTGATAAACTATCCCAGGCCCAAGGGTCCAGTCCTGCCTTTTGCCTAGTTTTGTTCATTCTGCAAGCTCAGAATGATTTTTATATCTTCAGATGCAAAAAAAATTTGTTTAAAAATGTAAAAGCCATGTAAGAGCTCAAGGGCAAAAAAAAAGTCTCCCAGAGGCCATAGTTTGATGACTCCTGTTCTAGGTGATGTACTAATGTGCTGGCTTCATGAGAAGAATGAATGAGTCACATGTGACAGATGTACATGTAGAAATGGCAAAACCCAACTAATCTGATATTTGGGATGGTGGAGAATGAAGAGTTCACGATAATGTAGAATTCATACATCTGGGATACTTGTATACCTTCAACAGATGTAGGGAAGTTTAGAAGAGGGTAGTTTTTAGAAGGAAGATAATGAATTCTCTTTTGGACGTCTTTAATTGAGATGCCACCAGGACATTCAACTTGAAATGTTCAATATGTATTTGTTGAAATGAAACTGAAACTTAGGGAGAGAAACTGAGACTGGATGTATAAATTTGTGAGTCATATGATTGAGATCATAATAAAATTCATGGGAACTTGTAAGGTCACTGAGAGAATGAAGAGGGAGGAGAGAAGAGAGGCTAGAGCAGAGTTTTTGGGGAATACCCACCATTAGGGAGCATGATATACAAGATGAGCTCCAAAGGAGACTGAGGAATGGTTAGCTGGGTAGAAGGTGAAGACTGTCATGAAAACCCAGACAAGTAAGGATACCTGGGAGGAAGGAGTGATTACAAGAGTCAGATGCAGCAGAGAGATCAAGAAGGATAAGGACCAAGAGAAGATCATTAAAGTTGACAAATAAGAGATCTTTGCTAACTTTAGAGAGAGCAGTTTAATGATGATAACAGAAGCCAGATAGTAAAGGGTTGAGGTGGGACAAAGAGGAGAGGAAATGGAAAGAATAAGTATAGACAACTTTTTTTTCTCTAGGAATTTGACTGAAAAAAGATAGATGATAACTTGAGTGAATGGTATAATCTGTTTGAAGACTTTTGCTTGTTTGTTTTTAAAGGAAAGACAAGATTTGGGCAGTTTGAAGAGAAAGAACCAATAAAGAGAAGTTGAAAATGAGTGTGTGTGTGTGCGCGTGTGTGTGCGTCTAGGAAAGTGATTGAGGGGCAATCTACTGGAGAAGATAGGAAGGGAAGGAAGCAAAGGTGCTTGAAGAAAGAAAGAGAAAGAAAAAAAGAAAGAGAAAGAACAAAAGAGAGAGAGAGAGAAAGAGAAAGAAAGAAAGAAAGAAAGAAAGAAAGGAAGAAAGAAAGAAAGAAAGAAAGAAAGAAAGAAAGAAAGAAAGAAAGAAAGAAAGAAAGAAAGAAAGAAAGAAAAAGAAAAAGGGGAGTAAGTCAGAAGACAGAGAGTATGTGTATGTGTGTGGGTTGCCTTGTTTTTCTTGGTTATTCTTCTATTGGAAAAGGAGAGTTCTATTAGTAGGGGGAAAGAGAATCATTAGAAAGTGGCAATGACGTAAGAGAGGAAAAGAATCAATTACATAATTTTTAAAGAGAAGGTCCCAAAGGAGAGGAGTGTTAACACACTGCTCAGTGGTCCCTAAGAATTGAGCACAGCCTAATTTAGGCTTATGATCATAAGTGTTAAATTAACACTCATCTGATTTAATTTCATGGACCTAAAGTCTGGATTAAAAAGAAAAAAATCACACCACAGCACAGAAACCAATTATTTCAATAATTGAGATCTGAATTTAATTATAATAAACAACTTTAATCTTACATCTCGTCTGTTTTTGTTTTTAGAGAAAAATTTTGGCTATGTCACAAAGTGGGGCAAATGAGTCTGTAGAAAACTTTGTGAGAATCCCAAGTAATCCAGATCATGCCAAGAGGACTGAGAGAGCAACAGATGAAAAGTGGAACATATCCATCAACATGTCTCTAATAGACTGCTTTCATCATTGATGACAGTGGAAATACCACATTTTGATTTTAACACCTCAGTATGTAGGATGCCATCTAATAAAAAGGACAGGAAGAACGAGTGTGTATGGAAGCAAACCATTCCTCAATAACTACATTTTAAAAGTATAATGGGGACGTGGTGCATGTCCAGACCACCAAAAATGGAATCACTCATGTGGGTGTCTTTGAAATTACTTTTCGGAGACTGGAAACTGGAGCATGCTTCTAGATTTTTGCATTGGTCTACCATATGGTTGGGAGAAGCCTTTTCTTTCCACTGGCTGCATAGCTGGAACTGTCATAGTGTTTAAAATAGCCTGATTCAGAAATGTCTCCTTCACTCATACCAAGTGAGTAGGGAAGAAGGCCTGAGGACCATTGCCTTCCAGCATCCCCCTTCTCCTTGAACTAGATGGGCCAGGGTCTTTGGCATTTGAGGTTATTCTTTTTCATGCTGGGTTTGGACTGGCTGAGAACACCAGCTATGGGGATCTAGAAGGCTAGGAATCCAGATGGATGTTGCAGTGAACACAGTAGGCAGTCTTGCCAGCTTTGGACTTAAGCTTTGTGTGACTAATTATACGTAGGGAACTAAGTTGTGAGTCTAATCTCCCCCTCCTTCCTGCCCCTTCCCAGAGAACTGGTGTAGGGAGGATTAAGCTCTCCCTCCCAAGGCTTGTATGTTTATTCTTGCTCTATCTTTGAGGTATATATTCCTTTGTAAAATCTATGCTGAATAGTTTAGTGGAATTGAGGTACTACTGGTCTCAGTAGGAGAGGGACTTGAACATATGGCAGAGAAATGGGACCCCCTCCAGAGAACACAAGATGGAGAATTGGGTATAAAATATAATAGTATATTGCTAGCATATTAAATAATAATAAAACGTAAAATGTCATGCCCTCAGAGAGGGGGGCCCTCATCATTCATGTTACAAAAATGTTAAGGGATCAGTTTTTAAGATATCTGAAAGATGGAAAGATCCAAAAGGACTTTAAAGCATCAAGAACAGTATAATTACCTATTTTACCTCCGTAACGCTTCTCATACATATCTCACAAGAATCAAGTGGAATCAGTAACAATTTACTTCCTCATCTCCATAATATCTTTATGACAGTGATCTACATATATAGCAAGGCTATCCTTGATGAAAGCCTTGGTATGGCCAGGGAACAGCCAGGTTTTCATGAATGATTTTCTAAAGCTGAACACACTTTCACACAAATGAAAGGCGCAGATTTCATAAAATTCTGCTATGTGTATGCCTGCTGACTATAAAAATAAATTTGACTAGATTGTACAGAATGCAACCCTAACAGTATTTCTTACTCTCTCTTATATTTCATTTCAATATGAAAGCAATAAAATAACTTTATTCAATGACCTCGATTGATGATATAATAGGAAAAATAATAAATACATATAATATATACGCATTTATATGTATGTGTGTATGTATTTATGTATGTATGCATATCAGTGAAAGGTGTTTGCCACTGTTGTGGAGGATGGGTATTGTAGTTTGAATGGGAGAAGGATTCTCAGTTTCCTTCATTTTTGTTCTTCATTTTTGAAGAGGAACGATGACGTCACGGGTGAAGTCTTGACTCATGGATGAATTGGATTGAATGAGGTAGAGTTGCACAAATTGTCAGCCTCACTCCCCCAGAGTCATCGAAGTTCAGTGACAAAACAAAAGGATGTCATGTATGATTTTGGTGTCTGATGTCTGACCAGGTTCTCAGCACTCCACAGAACCTGCTTCAGGTACCTTTGTGACCGTTGGAACATGTAATTCTCATATGCCCATTCTGCCAGGGGAAGTCTTCACATACTTGCAGTAGACATCCCCTTAATTCACTGTTGATTACCGTCAATCTTGTGTAACCTGCCGCACAGATGGTTTACTAGTGGGTGGCACTGTGCAAACTGAAGCTTCTTGGAGCCACAGTTGAGAGTTGAGTGAAAGGGGGAGGCCAAAGGTGGATGAGTAACCCTGAAAAGGACTTGGTGAGCATCCATACCAAAGGTTCTAGTCCTTCTGGGACACCCCATATACCTCCTGTAGTTAGTTAGGTCCTACAAAAGTTCCTGCTTATATATGACATTGTGCTGATCATTCCAAGAACCAAATCTACAGAGGCCTTGAGATAAGATTCATGAGCCTCAAAAGAGCATGACCTAATAATCCACACAGGAAAAAATGAAATGCAAGAAGAGAATAGACTACCACATGAAATAAATTAATTGAAATGGTTAGTTATATCTTGGATAAAGTTATTCAATAGTTAAATAAGGAGTTGGGTCTAAAACTGAAAAGAAGGGAATCTACCCCCACATGGAGGTGAAAGAGGCCACAGGCATTACACAACATACATGGTTTTGGACATTTTCAATGTATCAGTTGTGATGAATGTCTCCTTTTTCATTTCTTTACTTTTCTTTCCTTTTTTTAAACAAAAATATTATTTGTTACATGGGATGGCTCTCTGAGAGGGAGAGGGGGTGGAATCCTGGAGGAAATTACCATGATGCAAAAAAGAGACATCAGTAAAAACTTACTTTAAGAAAATTGAATAGAAGAGGAAGAAAATGTACTAGATTGCATTTGGGAAAATGTACAATAATTCTGTCAATTGTGCAGCCTTGTAAATGCGTAGCAAAATCAGTCAGTTTGCAGAAAAGCTTAGCTATCTACCAGATGGTTTGCAAAATCTTCTGACACTTCCCTCTGTTGTTTTAGCAGTATACCATGCAGAGACAATGTTAGGAGAGTATTTTAAAGGTTTAATTAAATTCTTCCATAACCATAGCCTACCTTCTTTGGGCATAAGCCTATTTTCTTTCAAGTCTCACATTTGGTTGGTATAGAGAAATCTTCCCACCTGCCCCCTCCAAACTCCTTGCTCTGGTAGTATACTACAAATAATTTATTTTTCTTTTTGAGGAAAAAATATGTGACATGCAAGAAATCTTTAAAAAAAATACAACATGTGCTTTTTTCTCCCAAAGGAGAAAAGAAATACTGAATGGATAACTTCTTCAAACATTAACTTTCAAAAGAAACACATTAGTGATGTCTTTGAGAATGAGCTTCAGAAAATCCATGAGTTTCATGCAATTCACTTATCAGACTTATCCACAGAATAAGTTGAAATACAGCAAACAGATATTGGCTCCTTCTTTACTCTTCTTTCTTTTCCCTTCTGTTTTCTCCCTCCTATCCTATCCTATCCTATCCTTCCTTCCTTCCTTCCTTCCTTCCTTCCTTCCTTCCTTCCTTCCTTCCTTCCTTCCTTCCTCCCTCCCTCCCTCCCTCCCTCCCTCCCTCCCTTCCTTCCTTCCTTCCTTCCTTCCTTCCTTCCTTCCTTCCTTCCTTCCTTCCTTCCTTCCTTCCTTCCTTCCTTCCTTCCTTCCTTCCTTCCTTCCTTTATTCTGGAAAAAAAGAACAAAGAAAAGGACCCATGAGACCTACCTCTAGTGAGTTGGGCCACTTGGCTTTTATGGGAAACAAGGAGACATCCAGTTGCCTGCCCTCAAAGAGTTTCTATTATAGCAACATCCTTGTTCCACAGTGTAGCCAGACCAGTGACATAGTTCTGAGCAAGACATGTTTGAATGGAAAATAAAATAAAATATGTAAAAGTTTGTGGTTTGGTTACATGGAGCATGCCTTCTGTTTTTACTGTCGTCCGTCAGCCTGCACTTAATCTTACAGCCCATTAGTACTTTCTCATCGGCTTTCATCCAAGCATCTATGTAGAGACAATGAGAGCGGTCTTCATTAGGGGGGACTCAATAAAAAGCTGGCCATGAATTATTGAGTTATCACGAGAAACTGGTACGATGTGCATGATGTGTTTCCAGCACTGCCTGGCAGCCAGGCTTCTCCATAGTATCGTTAATGTAGACTGTATGACAACTTCCTCTGTATATTTGGAGGGGTGTGAGAGAGTAGGCTGGATAGATGAGAAGCCAAATGCTTCTCAGCAAAAGTCTTTCCAAGAGCAAAGCACTAGACAAGGGAGCCATTCATAAGTAATTTAGCCTCATTAGTGCCAATTAAACAGAAACTAGGTACTACCGAAACATCAGTGTTTTTGGTTATTTCTTTTCTGATCATAGGAAGCTTTCTCCCCTGGCTCCCTCCCCCGCTCCCATCCACCCTGGTAATATACTACAGATAATTTACTTTTCTTTTCTTTTTGAGAAAAAAAGCTTACACACAAGAAATCTTTAAAGGAACGTAGTCTGTACTCTTTAGTTCTCCCAAAGGAGAAAAATAAGTTATGAATGGATAACTGCTCTTCAAACACTAACTTTAAAAAGAAATACATTAGTGGAGTCTTTGAAAATGAACTTCAGAAAGCCCATGGGTTGGTTTCATGGAGTTGACCTTTGAGATTTATCCGCAGAATAAATTGAAAGGTAATAAAAAGGGATTGGGTCCTTCCTTCGCCTTTCTCTGAGTTTTCCCTTCTGTTTCCTCCCTTCCTTGCTTTCTTCCCTGCTTCCCCCCTCCTTCCTCCCTCCCTCCTTCCCTTCCTTCCTTCCTTCCTTCCTTCCTTCCTTCCTTCCTTCCTTCCTTCCTCCCTTCCTTCCTTCCTTTTCCTTTCCTTTCTTTCTTTTTCTTCTCCAAGTTCCAGACTGAAGGAACCTTATATTAGAATTGTAATCCCACTTCTGACCTAGTTTGAAAAACCAGATTAAATTGCCTGAGAGTTGAGATGAGGGAAGGGTGACATTGTTTCTCCATGTAAACTCTGGGTTTAGGAGAACTGTGGTGGAGGGGAAAAAATGTATTCCCATAAAAAGTAAAGGTTTTCTAATTTACAGCATTTCCAGTCCTCTGACACCCTCCTAAGTCTGTGGTAGATGCGTTTCATTGTCAACAGATAATTATAAAAAAATCAAGTTGCAGGTGGAAAGGAAACCCTCCATTAAGCCTAGAAGAATGAATGTCTTTTGTAAAAAAAACAGTAGAGATAGGTATACATATATGAATCAGCAATCTCTTTCAACATAAAAGCAAAGTCATAGTCTCATAGAATCCTAGATTTAGGACTAAAATGAAACTTTGAAGCCTTCTGACCCAACCTGCCAGGCCTAGAGGCCTGTGGGCTACCCGAGTCTTCCCTTACCTCTATCGGAGGTCTTCGGCTAGCCAAACCGGATGCTCGTATGAGAGAAAGGACATTCCAGAGTCGAACAAGGGTTGAGCTTTATTTCAGGGTCTAGTTACAAGTGCAGGAGAATTCTTCCTTAGGAGGGAGAGAGAAAGATCTCCCAAGGAGGCAAAGATCTTACAATAAGAGATTGGAAGTAGAAGTGTAAGTGGGGAGAGAGGGGGAGGGGAGAGAGGAGAGAGGAAAAGCGGAGCCTTGCTGTCCTGTCTGCTCCGCGCCCCTCCGCTCAAGAGAACTTTCAGGCTTTCCTGATCCTACTTAGACTCTTCAGCAGCATAGTTTGCATCTGAATACCGTGCTGTTAGATAACAATAGTGTGCCCAGATCCGGGACAATCTCGAGGGCGGGGAGAGCTCTCTCCCATCACGTTTCTCACGGGAAGAGGCGGAAATACACGAGATAGCTCGGTTCACCTCGATTCCCAGTCGTTTCCTGGGGGGGTCTCGTGAGAACTCTAAGATTTAGAAGTTCCCACCTTTACCCGCCGGAGACTGTCCACATGAAATTGAGCTTCCATCCCCAGCACCAACCAACTCATTTTATAGAGAAAACAGAGCCAGTGAAGGTGAATGACTTAGTTCACACAAGTACTAAAGTCAGAGGTAATACTTGCATGCTTTCCACTGTACCATGTGGTGGGTGTGGTGGAGTGCCACTAGTAGGTTAAAGGCAGAGGAAGGGAGAGGGCAAGAAGAACAGAAGAGGAAAGGCAAAGAAAGAACAAGGAGTGCATTGGGGAGTCGGTGGCTGTTGTCCCAGTTGCTCCTTGGTGTTCACCCTAGGCAATTGGCATTTTTAGCCAAAATGTTTCAGTATATCCATCTAAACTTACTCATCACCTGTGGAAGCTTAGCTAGGCTTGTGATAGAGTCTCCAAAACCCCCGTAAAACTAAATGAGATGACCTAAAGGAGTTGATTTTGAAAAAAATGGAAGTCCACATTCCAAGAGAAACATCACCCTGTATCATGCGACCCCAAATATTTCCTATTCCACTTCTTTGCTTGCCATGCAGACAAGAACTGCGGGTGTGAAAAATAATTCTAGTGCCAAATAAGACAGTGTGGTTGGAAAACACTTTCTGTGGGGAGAAATTGCTCTGGGTTCAGAGGCTATATCGACTCACCGCACAGAAAGAGCTGTTGTCACAGATGCAGTAGGATGTATATCCACTGGGGATGGCAGACAGACTATTTAACAAATTACAACATTCTACTCTGCCCTAGACTTATTACAGTGGCTTAATTTCTTTTTATTCATACATTTTGTTTTGACACATCAGACAGTTCTCAAAAATCAAAAAAAACAAACTCCCATTCAAAGTGCATTCCCTGAGACAGTGAAGAAAAACCAAGTAGTAGTGTAATAATAACTGATGACAGGCCACTTACCACTTGTAGTTTATTGTTGGTTACTGAAAAGAAGGATTTGTGTTTCCATTTCTATAGTACAGAACCTTGAATACTTTCCCCAGATCTAAATTTCCCAGTGTGGAAATGTCTTCTCTCAATGAGGATTGAAAACTTATTTGCAAGTTTATAGGATTGGAGAGATATCTAGGAAATTGCAAGGTTAAATGACTTGGGGGGAGGGGGTCCCACAACTAGTATGTGTCCACAACAGGGGCAGGACTGAGTGAATACTTTTTGACACTAAGGCTGGCCCTTAGTGAATTCCAACACAGGGAAAGAGTTACGGGTAGGGTAAATAGCATATAACTATGTAAGTAAATAGAAGTATGGAAAAGGCAAATACAAAGTCATATCAGGAAATGTTTTATGTATGAGGTGACCTTGGATTGACCTTGGAAAGGAGGTCAGATTATAAAAATTGATGTGAAGAGGAAATACACTGGGGCCTTTTTGCCCTGAAACATCCACCTCTTTTCCTTGTCCTGTCCTTCCATTGCTGAGTTGATTCCATACCATCTGTTTTGTGGATGGGCCCAGGCAAGCCATGCTTTCTCCCCTTCCCAACTCTGGTTTTAACTCAAGACTTTACCTGGCTTCTCATCATTGTCCTTCCTCTTCTTCAGCTCCTCTTTGTATGTTGTCTTCCCTCATTAGAAGTAAGCTCCTTGAGGGAAGGACCAGATTTCTTTTTGCTTGTGCCTGACATAGAGTAAACAACTAATAAATCTTCATTACCTTGTTGCATTGTCTTCAGGGATATACGGAAAAGCAACCTGTGCAAAGCAGCTGAAATGAGAGTTGGATCACCAAGCAGGCTGGTTCGTCTGAAATGCGGAGCGTATGAAGGGGAGTCATGAATAACCAGTCTGCAAAAGGTAGCAGGAGTCAGACTGTGAGGGGCTGCGTTTGTGTTCTGTTTTGTTATTTCATTTAATTTCTTCAAGAGACAAAACTGTATTTTCCCTCTCTAACATTCCCCTCACCCCCATCCCACTCTGGCCAAAACAAGAGAAACAAAACCCTTGGAACAAATACTCATAGTCAAACAAAACAAATTTCTATATTGGCCATTCTTAGAAATGTCTGTCTCATTCTGTACTACTAGTACATGCCCTTCTCTCTTGGCAAATGTGTTTAAATGACTTTAAATGCCAAAGAGAGGGCTTTATATTTTACCCTAGAAGCAACAGGGATGTTCTGTAGTTTTTTTTTTAATAAGCTTGACAAACATCGATAAATATGACCATTTTCTTATTCAAAGAGAATACAAAACAAATTATACATAGCAATACATTTTGCAGAATCAAACATGTATAGCCTGTAACAAATTACTTACTGTCTCAGGGAAGGAGGAGGTTAGGAAAGGAGAGAGAAAATTGGAACTCAAATTTTTTTAATGAAGGTTAAAAATTATCTTTGTATGTAACTGGGGAAAGTAAAATGTTCAAAAAGGAAATTATATTTGAAACTATGGATCTTAATTATGTACAGCTTGATTTTTTTATTATATTATGATCTTAATATGGTACTATCAGTACCTTATTTTTCTCTGTTTCTGAACTTTTTTCTGTTTTCTTCTGTGTGGGTGTTTTTTAAATGTTTTATTGATTTTCTTTTCCTCTTATAACCCCTTCAACAATCATCATTTTTCTTTTTTGTCACTTTGGCTATTTTGATGGATCTGTGGTAGAACCTCAGAGTTGTTTTTAACTTACCTGATTATTAGTCAGAGTGCTATAACCATTAAGCAAAGCTACCTCTAAGAGAAAAATATTACAACACATTTAGAAAAACAGAAGAAAGGCTCTACTCAACTGCTTACAGATCATAGGTAGTCCAATAAAAATGGACTTACTGTAAAGAATGTAACTGCTTAAAACTTTGAAATATGGCATGTTCAAGTTATTTTGACTTGTATTCTCCTGCCTCTTTGCCACCATTGAGATTTTTACATCTTTGGACATGGAACATAGGAAATATTTAATAAAAGCTTTTTTCTACTCCCTCCCCTCCTCCTTTCCTTCCTTTCTCCTTTCCTTATCTTGATCCCTAGGTGAACCAATTTACCTCCACAATGTCTGTGTCTCTTCAGTTCCTTTCTTCCTTATCAAGGTCAGCCTTGGATTATTCCCACCATCCTCTGTCTTTGCACCTATTCAAATACTGGAATGAAACAGTAGAAAGCCATGAAACTATGCTCACTGGATCCACTACATGGTAATGTTACAAGACCTCAACTGGGTCTTCACTGCAGCAAGGCAACTTTTTTATATTTTCCTAACGGTCTCACTATCTGATTCACCATAGTGGCTTTTAAAAATCCTTTCGTCCTCTTCAAACCTTTTGCACCTGCTCACCTGAGAAACTTGCCTTACATTTTACTAAACAAATTGAGACCATTCTCCAAAATATATCTTTTCTTCCCTTCTCCTCATCTCATATCACTCAGGCACATTTTGCTACTATTTCTACTTTCACCCTTATCTCACATGATGAGGTAGCTTTTCTCATTGACAGAAGAAACCCCTCTGTATGCATGTGTGATCTCATTATATCTTATTTTCTCTAGCAGATTGCTTCCTTTGTCATCCCCATATTTGTTTTCAATATCTCCCTTCCTATGAGCTGCTTCCCTACTGACTACAAACATACCCTACCACCATCTTCTTCAAAACACTCTCACTAGATCCATCCATCCCTGCTAGCTATCTTCCCATATTTCCCCTCCATTTTGCAGCTAAACTCCTTGGAAAGGACTTCTATAATTATTTGCACTTCTTTTCCTTATAGTTCCTCCTTAATTTTCTGCAGTCTACCTTCTAAATTTCATAATTCAACCAAAACTTGTCTCTCCAAAGTTACCTATCATCTCAGTGGTCACATCTAATATCATTTTTTAAAATCCTTATATTTTTTGAGATCTCTGTAGCTTCTGACACTGTCAATAATCCTTTTCTCCTTGATATTCTCTTTTCTCTAGGTATCTATGATTTAACTGGATCCTAGTTCTCCTCCTACCTGTCTGACTAATCCTTCTCAGTCTTATTGCAAGTATCTTCATCCAGGTCATACCTGCTAATAGTGGGTGATCCCTAGGGTTCCATCCTCAGACTTCATCTTTTCTTTGTATATATTATTTCACTTGTCAATCTCATTGGCTTCCATGGATTCAGCAATCATCTCTGTCTGTGATTATTACATCTACTTAACCAGTTCTAACCTCTTCCCTAACCTGACTTACATATTGAATTATTCATCTTGAACTGAATGTTCCATAAACATCTGAAACTCAGCATATCCAGAACAGAACTCATTTTCTCCCCCAATACCCACCCCATAGACTTCCCTGTTACTTTTAAAGGTCCCACAATCATTCCAGTCACTTAATCTCACAAGGTTGGTTTCATTCTTCATTCTTCAGTTTCTTTCTTCCCTTGTGTCTAATCTATTGCTCTGATCTGTCAATTTTACCTCTGTAACATCTCTCATATAGGCCCCTTCTCTATTCAGACACTGCCACTGTTCTTCTGCAGGTCCTAATCATCTATGTCTGGGCCATTACAACAGCCTGCTAGTGGGTCTACCTGCCTCAAGTTTCTCTCCACTCTAGTTCAATCTGCATTCAGCTATCAACATGATCTCCTTAAAGTACAGGTCCAACCATGTCACCCCCCCCCCCCCATTCAATGAGCTCCAATAGTTCCCTATCTCCTTTAGAATCAAAGATAAAATTCTTTGGTTTTTAAAGCCCTATATAATCTAGCCTCTCCCTATCTTTCCAGTCTTATATATTAGGACTGATCATGTCTCCTGATCCTATGCTTCTATCATAATTCTCAATTGCCTAAGCAAGGAATTTTCTCTCTTTTTTGTTCACCTCTTCAATAACACTGAGAAGTATTGAGGTTAAAGGAATTTGAGCAAATCTTTTTCTGTGAGTCAAGTTGGGCAGATTATAAAGAAGCCAGGCACTCCTTCCAAGGAATTTATGAGACTGTGGATTGCAAACATGTTAGAGACATCCAACAATATTTCTTAAGTGACTTTCTATAGATGTTTTAAGGGATATTAGTCCTTTCCATTTCTAACCTCATATCTCTCTTTCCCTTCTTGACCAAGAAGAATATAATAAAAGAGTACTCTGTATTTCGAAAGTAACTGAATGACTACAATAGTAATGGAACCCAAAACTAAGTCATACCAGTCTAGATTGAAGGAAATCCAGATGTTGAGCCTGAGGAAAGGAAAAAAAAAGAAACATGAGAGCTATCTTCAGATATTTGGACTGTCATATGGAAGGAGGATTAGATGTGTTCTTGGCTTCAGGGAAGAGAATTAAGACTACTGGGTTATCATTATAGGCAGCCAAATTGAATTCAGCATAACAAAACCCTTCCTAATAATCAGAGATGTCTAAAAAGTAAATGAACTACCTCATGAGAAAAAGAGTTCACTGTCACCATACATATTTAAGTAGAAGCTGGATGGCCACTTGTTCGAGGTATTGTAGAGAAGCTTTATCTACCAGGTAAAGGACTGGACTAGATAACCTCTAAGATGACAGGATTCTATCATTCTATGATTCTTGAAGTTGTTTTTAGAAGCTTCATTGAAAAGCTTATTTTTCGGAGAAAATCTAAGACTTATGGAAGCGATTGTAGGAAGCTGAAAACAAATAAATTAATAATAATACATTTTTTAAAAAGAAAGAATACTATTAAAGGAACTAGATGAAAAAAAAAAAGAAGTATTTATTGCTCATGTGTAGGCTGAGCCAATATAATAAAAGTGGCAATTCTATCTAAAAAGAAAAAAAGAAAAAAGAGAAAAGTTTGTTTTTGCTTTAGTGTTTTCTAATTTTTGTCTACTACTGCTCCTTTTATTTCACTTTTGAAGTTAATTTTCATTTGTTCATCTCTATTACCAGAGAAAGCAACATATAGCAGAAAGAATGGCCTCAGAATCATGAGATGCCATGAGTGACTTTGACCCCAGTTGTGTTGCCATGGGCAACATTTCACTTTTCTGAACTTCAATTTCCTGAATTGTAAAAGTGGGGAAATAATGTGTTATAGTTTTGTTATGATGATCAAATGAGCTAATAGATGTGACGTACAAATCTTAAGGTACCATTCAAATGCCAATTATAGTTTTTATCTATGGAAGAAAGTAGGAAGTCTGGAGCTATAGAAAGCTGAGATTTAGATTGATTACCTAGAGCAATAGGAATAAATGAGAAGGGGAAGGGAGATGAAAGAGGTTAGGAATGAATGTGGGGGGGGGGGGGAATGAAAGAGGTTATCTGCAGGTAGAGGGGAATTTCCCTTGGGATGCCACAGTCTAGAGTTCTAAGACTAACTGGTAAATGAGAGTAATGAGCTGTACATGTAGACCCCCAAAAGGGATTGTTCCTAGGTTTCTTAGATACAAAGGAAAAGGAAGCTGAAAGGAAAGGACTAGACCTCTATACATAGACTTTCTTTTCTGGAGTGAGTTCCCAGGTCATCCAAAAGAGTATAAAATAAATTCCCTCTTGGTTTCCATGCAAGCATAACCGAATCAATTGAACAAATAGGACATCCATTTCCTTCCCATTGAGCTTTCACAGAGACACCATCATTAAACTGGTACAGCTCTACAATTTCTTCATATTGATTTCTGTTTGAAATATATGAAGAAATATGGTCTCTGTGACCTGCCTCATTGATAAACTTTTAAAATGGGTTTTATTTAATTTTTTTAAATGAAGAAAGGTTGGTTCCAGGACAAAATTGTAAAGCTTTGAATTTTTTTTTTATTAGAGCAAAGGAATATAAAATGATTTTGAAAGTGCAATACTTTTCAAGAAGTTCATGAGATGCCATGTTATTTAGAAAGCTACCGTACCTTTGTTCACAAATTTTTGAAAAGAGATTTAAAAACCAGTTTAAGTCTAGATCCAAGAGAGATCACTGCTGTTTTCTTTTAATTACTCATTTTTTTACTGTCATCCAACCAAGATAGAAATCTGGTGTTCATAAGCTGATCTTGCCAAGGTCAAAACATTGAGACTGCTTCATATGTAGCTGTAACTCGTTATTGTTTGGTTGATTCATTAAAAACAGTAATAATGAAAATATCTGACTTCACAAGCATTATCTCATTGTACGTGAGGTAGGTAGTGCAAGTATTATCTCTTTTTTTGCATATGTACATGAGGAAACTGAGGACAAGATGAATGAATGTATTAAAGAGCATTTATTAAATCCTTATTATATACAAAACACGATGCTAAAGCTGGGGATACAAATGTAAGACAGTCCTTGATCTCAGGAGACTTACATTCAATTAGTGGACATATAGCAGAGGTTTCAGCTGCACGTCTTGATGGAAAGGCCTGATGGTCCACTGGCAAAGTAGATGGTAATTTTTAATCTTTTCAAAATATCCTTTCCATTAATAAATATATATTGGTTTCTGATATTTAACCTTTCAACAGTGCCAAAGATTTTTAATTCCATGTACTTACTGGATTTTCAATAGCTGTGGCTGCTGAGGAGACTTCTACAGTAATGGTGGCCAGGTCATATTTCCATAGGGGTTGTTCTCCTGATTTATGGCTGCTGAAGCCAGATTGGAAGCAGCACCAATGATCTGCTGGTAGGAAGGGAGGAACCTAATGCTGTTCTCAGGACTCTTGGAATCATTTGTCCTTCAATGGCAGTTGATCAATAGTTTGTATTAGTGGTGTCAGGGATGGCAGTCCTAAATAGGTTAAATGACTTACCCAAGGTAGTAATAGTTAGTAAGCCACAAAAGTGGAATGAAACCCAGGTTACTTGATTCCAAGTCCAAAGTAGTGATTCCAAAAATTTGTATTACCTCACAACTGCCTCTCATGGTATGCAGATCATGACTTATAATGACTCCATCAAGAAGTTGAAAAGCATCCTAAAGTGAACTCTTTTTAAACAATTATTTTCCCCCATTTTTGCTGCTTTAAAAAGCTGAACATGACTAACAGACTTTTCTCAAACCACAAGAATGTTCACCTCCTAAGAAGCCTCTCTCCCAATCTCTGTTTATTTCCACTCTTCTGATCATAAATAATGCATAGGAGAAAGGGAAGAGGAAACCTATTTCTACAATGGAGCAGTTTGGTCCTGCCACTGAAATCTGGAAGTGTCCAGGTGTCCCAAACTTATACTGGAGGGAAACCATCTCCAACATAATGATGAGAGATCTTCTCTTTAAACTTATATAACCTGATTAGCCACAAGCCTGTATTTCTGACCACAATTGGTCCTAGTCAAAATATTTGTGTTATAAAGCTGTGTTCTCATCACAAGTGAAATCTCTTCTTTCTGTGTTATTTTTCATCCCCCAACACTATGCATACACACACATTTTCCAGGGACCTCATGTTACTGTGGTCTGTCTTGCAGAAGTAAAGTGAATTGTTTTCTTATTTAATTCAATTCAACAAGCATTTATTAGGGACCTATCACATGCCAGGAATGAAGGTTCAAGGACAAAAAGGAGTTGCCTTCAAGGAGTTTATAATCTACCACCTTAGAATTCTACTGAATTCATACAAGGGATTTAATGGGAAATACAAAGGATTCCTCCCAGAAGATTTTGCCCTTTAAAAGAGAGCTGCAAGATGAAAGCTATGACAAGCACCAAGGAATGACTTCCTCATGTGTGCATTTGGAATCAGAGGACCTGAGTTTAGATTATTGCACTGATTCTTACTACCTGTGTGATCTCAGATGGATGTAAAGTTTGTTGTTGTTCAGTTGTTTCAGTCGTGTCTGAGTACTCATGACCCTATTTGGGGTTTTCTTGACAGAGATATTAGCATGGTATACTATTTCCTACTCCAGCTAATTTTACAGATGAAGACACTGAGGCAAACAGAGTTAAGTGACTTCCTCAGGCTCACACAGCTAGTGAGTGTCTGAGGCCAGATTTTAACTCAGCCTTTTATTATACCACCTAGCTGCCTTTGTACCATGTTCTGGTTCTGGAGTCCAAGAATGTGGATTCAGATCCCACCAGTGATTTGTTATTATATGTGTGACTATTAGCATTTTTATTTAATCTCTCTGGGGACCTGGTTTCCTCATCTGAAAACTTATGGGGTTAGATTAGGTAAACTCTGAGATCCACTTCTAAATCTAAATTCCACAATTAACTCTTTAAGTACCTTAAGCCTCTCTGATTTTCAATTTCTTCATCTGTAACATGAAAGCTCAGTACTAGACGACTTCTAAGATTCTATTCCAACGCTGAACTTATGATTGAAATTATTTTAAAGGTAGAATTTCAGGCATTAGTAGGAGAGAGAAAGCGGCTCTGAGCCACTTAAATCATCTTTGCTCTGTTTACTTCTGGGGGACTCTGTGTTACATCAAGCGGCCTTAGGCACCCCCAAGTTCTCTCCTCTCTGTATCTTCCTGTCTCCTGCATGATTTCTTGCCCCCAGTGTGTCTTTGAATTTCTTGTCCACCTGGGAAACTCTTTATTGGAGTCCAGGTAAATCTGAGACCCCAGAAGAACAGTGATGTCTTGAACCATTGAAGCCATAGAGTGAATAAATAGGGTTTTCCTGTTTTGGGTTGGCTTTTGCATTTCATGATTCATTCATTTTTAAAAATTTCTCTCTGGAGGTAAAGGCAAAGTGGAAGATAAAGATGATTTGTTGGAAAATGTTTTCTGGCCTCTCCTGTTACATTTGTCAGCTTCTGACAGATTGATTTTGGGTGATGCTCTGTAGCTTATTAACTGCACGGCCAAGGATGGAACTGTAATACAGACTGTTACAAAATGATAACATTGCACTCTCACCAGAGACACATATACTTTAGCCTCTGACAGTTTTATTTATCCAGAGTCCACACCATCCATTCACCCATTCAATCAATCAACAAGTATTGACGAAGTGGCCATTATACACTGGGCAACAGAACCCAGAGACAGGGATACAAAAACAAAAAACAAAACTTCACTGTCCATAAGGAACTTAAGTTCTAAACATGTCTTTGGACAATGGGAGTATTTTTATGAAACTTCAAAAAAACCGCAGTGGAAATATTACAAAATTGAAATTACATGATAAGGCAGTCAGGCTGTACTCTCTATGGTCAGTCCTCTCCCAACCTGGAAATTTTACAAAGTTTTACCTCAGTTTCAAGCCTGAGTGCACTGTCTACCAAAATCACCTGGGATTCCTAGGAATGAGGAAGAAAATACAGTGGAGGGAAACAAACTCATAAGGAGTTCTGGACTGTTGCGTAATTTAATTTGTTACCACAGCAAAGTTGCTGCTATGGAAAAATAGCTCTCAATGTTCTCCAAAAAGCTCTAAGTGGCAAGGAGCTCCTTGAAGATCTGAATCAGTCTCTTTAGGCTTGTTTGGAAAATCTCACCAACTTTGCTTTTGGCTTTTATCCCTCATTAGTTTTGGGATCAAAATCAAGAGTTTGAAAGGCAACCAATATTTTTTAGTGAGACAATGAGCGGTTGCTTTCATTTTTTTTCTCAGTATGGGGCTAGTTAGGAGTGGGGCTGGGAGGGTTTCTGAGTATTCCCAGAATAGGCATTTTTAGTGGTAATTTATTATTCTTGAAGATTTTGTCGATGATTTTTTAAAAAAATAAATTTTCTCTTTTATGATTCACTTAACAAATATGAATATTTCAATATACAAAGAACAGAAAAGAGTTGTGTGTGAAATTGCAAACTTCTGTTACCTACAGTTTTTTAAAATGTTTATTAAACTTAATATGGTAGTAACAAAACTGCCCTGCTCAAATGTCTCTTTACAAATTTCCTTTTCCTCTGTTTTGTTCATGTTAAAATGTTCCATTGCAGTCTTTTTTCTTATTCATTTTTTATTTATTTACATCACTATTGGTACCCATCAAATACTGTCCTAAAAAAGGTGCTTTTTCTTGTAATTCATATGGTTAGTTAAGCAAAATAAACCAACATGTTGATTTTCTGAATATATTTGTTTTATAATATACTTTTAGTCCATCACCTCTCTGCATAGAGATGGTTAATATGGCTCCACACACTCTTCTAAAGCCATTATTGGTCATTGCATTGATCAGAGTTCTGACGTCACAGTCCTCTGGTTGCCATCATTCCAGTTCTGCTCATTTTACTCTACATCGGTTCACACACATCTTTGCATGCATCTCTGAATCAACCACACTCACCATTTCTTATGGTATTCAGTTGAGTTCTTGTATGACAACGTATTCAGCCATTCCCAGTTGATGGGCATTCAATCACTTTGTTTTCCATTCCATGATAGAACAAAAAATATTGTTAAATACAAAATGTACTAATGCACAAAATACTACTACATACAAAAATTTAGAATAAAAAAATTCCAACTAAACAAAGGATAGAAATGATATTAGAAGGTAAAATGAACAATTTCAATTAGATTAGATTAAATACTTCACATAAAATTAATTCATTTAGAATTAGAAAAGAAACAGTTAACAACAAGAAAATCACTAATAATAAGATAAGTACAAATTAAAATAATTTTGAGGTTCTACTTCACACTCCTCAGATTGGCAAAGATGACAAAAGTGGAAAATGACCATTTTTGAAGGGGTTGTGGGAGGAGGGGCATATTAATGCACTGATGGATCTATTACAGGGTCCAAATGTTCTGGGAAAAGATTTGGGACTATGCTCTAAAAATCATGGAACTGTGCATTTCCTCTGAGCTAGCACTGCTGATATTGACCCACAGAGATCAAAGGTAGAGAAAAGATGCATGTGTACAAAAATATTTCTAGCAATAGTTTTTGTTGTAGCAAAGAAAACCAGTCATTTAAAAATGAAAATTATTTCATTTCGATATTAGGAATGACTAAAGGGGCCAATACAAATTGATTTTAAAAACAGAGCCATGGGAGCTCAGAAAATATCAGTCTCAATGGTACCATCTCTTCCTCTTTCCCTCTCTCTAAACTCTGTTCCTGAATTAAGGAAGGTCGCTTGGCCATATAATCTTTATTCTGCTCAGAAATGTGTTCTTTTTTTCTGCACTTTCAGGTCTTTTGGAGCTATAAAGCATAAAGAATGTCTATTTGGAGAGTTTCTGTAATTTTTTATGATACTGTGCCCAAAGACATGGCACAGTCTATTCTCCAATGTCCCTTATAGATTGAACTATAAATTAACCTTAGAACACAGTGCCAGAAACAGTTCCCCTTTCCAGATGAACTTAAGAACTAGACAGCCCAAAGTTTCTCTTCTAACTGAAGGTGCCAAGAGGCTTAGAGTTCATTGCAGTATGGCATGAGGTACTGGAGTCTAGCGGTAAGAACACTGTACCAGCAGTTCCAGCCTTTAGGTTCAGAACTGAGCTATGCTACTCACTACCTGTGCCTTAATTTCTTTATCTCCAAAACGAGGAGGCTATTCAGAGTCAGAGGGTTGTCTAATAAAATCATTGCTATTGTGGCAGATTTCAAGGGACTTGCTATGATTTTACCATGTGCATGGAAAATAACTTGTTGTATTAGAGGCAGCTTTCTTCTCTACCACATCAAATTTGTTGTAATCAACAAAAGGTAAACATGGTTGGTTGTGTAGAACCTTGCGTTGTTTGTGTTACTGCAGAGCTGTGATCTACTGAAGAATACTATTTGTGAAAAGCTGTTTGCTGCTCTCCTACCTCTCTGACACCTCTGCCTTCTTGTGTGGTTCCTTAGTCTTCTCCCATTGGAGAGATTTAATTTACTGAATCCAAACTTCACAGAACAAATCCCCTTGGAGGATCTCTGTCTCCTAAGTCTCTCCTGGGTCCTTTTCTCTTCTCCTTCTGAACTCTCCCTTGACAATCTTATCCATTTCCATTGCTTTCCAGATTTGTGTCTCTACCTTCAACCTGTACTCACAGCTTTGGTTTCATATTTTGAACTTCGTATTGGATGTGTCTCACCTCTCCCTCAGCTAAGGTCCCTGTCTCTTACTTTATTGAGACAACTGACGACATTCATCACGAGTTCCTTCTTCCATTCTATCTCAAAAAGCTCTTGACTTCTCCCACTCTTTCCTCCTTTATGCTAGTCTTTGATAAAGAGGTAACAATTCTCCTTGGTAAAACCAACCTCTACGTGGATCCTTCATCCCATCCCTTTCCACCTTCTAAAGCAGATCACATCCTCAACCCCCTCATCTTCAATTTTTCTCTATGAATTAAATTCTTCCTTACTTCCTTCAAATATGCCTGTCTCCCCATCCATAAAAAATCTTCACTAGACCCTACAATTTCCTTTCCTCCCTACCTCTCCTCCCTTTCCTAGATAAACTTAAAAAATGTACATATTTATTTCTTCCATGTCTTCTCCCTTCAGTCATTAATACTTTGCAATCTGACTTCTGACATACTCACCTAAAATTTCTCTCTCCGAAATCACCAATGTCCCTTAATTGTTAAGTCTGATGGTTTTCTCCTTGGCCTAATCCTCCCCAACCTGCATTTGAAATTGTTGATTGCACTCACCTGCTGATACATTCTTTTCTCTGGGTTATCATGACCCTATTCTCTTCTGACTCTCCTCCTACCTGTTTGACCACTCCTTCTCAGTTTTCTTCACTGGTTCATCATCCATATCCCTCCCACTAACTGTGGGTCTTTCCAAAGTTAGATCTTCTTCCCTTGCCCCTCTACACTGTCTCTCTTGCTAATCTTGTCAATGCCCATGATTTACGTAAGGTTGAGTGCTCTACTCTTAAGCAAAGTCTTGTCATTGTGTAGCTTGAAGGGAAGAAGAACAGACATCTCCAGCTTCTTCTTCCCCCATCCTTCTCCAAGGCAGACTTTAATTCCTGCCAGAAGGAGAAGGAAAAAGTTGGAGCTGGAGGCTGGAGCTGGAGGCCACTGTACTCTCCTCAGACTAGAATGATACCTATCTGTTCCCTCAAGTATTGTTGGTCTATAGAGTTCAAGCTAAATTCTGATCCTTTTGCATTTTTTGTGGGGGAAGGGAACCTTAAACCCTATATCCAAGGCTTGACCCCTGTCCCACCAAATATCAATTCCACAATAAACACACATAGCAAGAAACACACTTATCCAAGTCATAACCAAATAGTAATGATAGAATGTATGCATAGGAGAATATATACCAGACAATACAGAACGAGGCAGCTCTCCCATGGAGAGTGAGATAACTCAGCTCAACCAAGGAAGAATGTTCTGGATTTCACCCAAAGGGGAACTCCCCTAGTGTACCAAGCTAGGGAAAGGGACATGATAGAGACTATCAGCTCCTCTCATGTCTTCCCAGAATCCTTTCCTTCAGCAACCTGAATAGAGATTGGCCTCTTTCATCTTTCCTCTCAAAATTGGAAACCAGAAACAACTGACGAGACTGTGAGTCATGAGGAACCCTGTGGCCTCAAGACCACATGTGGTTCTCTAGGTCCTCAGGTGCAGCCCTTTGACTGAACTCAAACTTCATAGAACAAATCTCCTTCATAGAAGGATTTGTTCTGTAAAACTTGGATTCAATCAAAAGGCCACACTCAAGTGCTTAGAAGGCTGCATGTGGCCTTGAGACCACAGGTTCCTCACGCCTGCTTGAAGAGTTTCCGAAGGGGACTGACCTTGGAGAGTCTCAAAGTGGGAACTGGCTAAGGCTGGAGCTCTCTGCCTCTCGCCAACTCCACCCTGCCCCTCATACTCTCCACCAACAAGGAGAGTACCATACTAATACGCCTTGAGAAAAAGGCTGAACATCAAGTATCATCTTTACAGATCTACATATCCATCCCTAATATTTCCCCTGAGCTTCAGTCCTGCATCACCATTTGCCTATTGGACATTTCAGACTGGGTATCCAGTTTTCAACATATCCCAAGTTGAACTCATTATCTTCTTTCCTGACAAATTTATCCCTCTTCCAGCCTTTCCTGTTTCTGTGGAAACATCATTCCAGTTTTCCAGGTTCATAATTTAGCATTTTCTGAACTCCTCACTTTGCTTTACAGTAGAGTCACTCAGGTGGCAAATCTTGCTGTTCTTCCTTCACAACATCTCTCTCATTCAGTTCCTTCTCTTCACTCACTCAGTTACCGCCTTATCAATAGTTCTCCTCTAGATAATTGTGACAGCCTCCTAATGGGTCTCTAGCCACTTTTATTCCATGCTGCACACAACCGCCAAGGTGATTTTCTTTAAGTGCACATCTGATTATATCAGTCTTGTAATCAATCACCTTCCCATTCTCTATTGCCTCTAGGATCAAATATAAGCCCCTCTGTTTAACTTTTAATGCATTGTACAACCTGATCCCAAACTATCTCTCCAATCTCTGTACATTATTTTCCCTCTCCCATTCTTTGATCCAATCCAACTGGCTTCCTCTCTGTTCCACACACACTGCGCCACATCTCCTACTTTGCATTAGCCATCTCATATACATAGGATGCTTTCTCTCCTTATCTAAGACTCACAGAATTCTTTTCTCTATAGGCCAGGCACCATCTTCTGCTTGATACTTTTCCTGATTTCCTCTCCTTCCCAAACTACCTTGTATTAACTGCCTCGTATATATTTATGTTTATTAACTTTATACTTATGCTGTACATATTTTTATATGTACTTCTTTCCTCATTTGGAATGTAAAGTCTTGGAAACTAGAGGCTATTTCATTTTTTGTAATTAGCAGTGCCCAGCACAGTAGCCAGCACATAATGGGTGCCTCATGAATTCTTGTTGATTGATGGATATTTTCTCCTGAATGGTCCACAGGCGCTGTGAATATATTCCCAAACCTGAATTAATTTTCTTTCCCTTTAAATCTGACACTCTCCATAACTTTTTTTTCTGTTGATGATGCCTGTATTCTTCCAGTATCCAAGACTCATAAATTTAAAATAATTTTTTTAATCAATCCACAAAAATTTTTATGTGCCTGCTGTGTGCCAAGCATTATACTAGATACCAAGGATAAAAAGAATATCTTTCTCTCATGTAGTTAACAGAGGAATTAGCATGGGTAGATATATAAAATATAGAAGGAACGTATATATATATGTATATGATAATTTTTAGGTAAAGGATCTAGTACCTTCAAGAATGAGGAAGGGCCTATTGTAGTAGATAATGCTTGAACTGAATCTTGTATGAAACTAGAGATTGTGAAAGGCTACAATTAGAAAAGAACATATTCCTGGCCTGGGTAACACTCATCACAAAGACACAGAGATGGAAAATGAAGCATCATATGTGAGGAAGAGTAAGAAGGAAAATGTGTGGATAGAAATTAGCCTGGAAAGGTAAGTTGAAGCCAGGTTATGGAGAGCATTAAATGCCAAACAGAAAAGCTTCTATTTAACCCTAAAGGTAGAAGGGAACCAGTGGAATTTATTGAGTAGTTGAGTGACATACTTAGATTTCTGCTTTAGGGAAGTTGCTTTGGCAGCACTTTTGATTAGAGAGGGGAGAGACTTGAAGCAGGGAGAAAAATTAGGATACTCTTGCCATAATGGTATAAGAGGTGATGATGGCCTGAAATAGGGTGGTGGTTATTCTCTCTACTTGGAGAAGGGGGCAATAATGATAGATAAGAAATTGCAAATGACAAGACTTGGAAACTGATTGATTTGAGGGATGGGGATGAAGGAGATGGATGTGTTGGTTTAAAGCCTGAGTAACTTGAAGGACAATGATCCATTCTGCAGTAATGGGGATATTTGAAAAATGGATCAATTTAGCTGGAAAAACAAAGAAGGCGGGCTGTTTTGGACAGTTGAACTTGAGATGCCAATGGGACATCCCAACCAGAGTGTTTGCTAGTTATTCATGTAGGATCAGAGCTCTGGAGAGAGATTAGGGCTGAAATTATGGGTCTTTAATTTAAACACAGAGGGTGGTTAAGAGAAGGAGAGAGAGAGAGAGAGAGAGAGAGAGAGAGAGAGAGAGAGAGAGAGAGAGAGAGAGAATAGAAGGAGGAGGAGGAGGAGGAGGAGGAGGAGGAAGAAGAAGAAGAAGAAGAAGAAGAAGAAGAAGAAGAAGAAGAAGAAGAAGAAGAAGAAGAAGAAAAAGAAGAAGGAGAAGAAGAAGAAGAAGAAAGAGGAGGAGGAGGAGAAAACAAAGAAAAGAAAGAAAAAAGAAAGACAGAGAAAGAGTTCAGAGAGAAGAGAAGAGGGTCCAGGAAAAAGCTTTGGGTTTCCTTTAAGGGGTGGGTTATGGATGATGATTCCTCAAAGGAGGTTGAGATGAAGTTGTTTTCTCTTTCCATGCATCAAATTCATGGTTAAGTCCTATCTGTTTTACCTCTACAACACATCACATCTATACTGTACTCAGTTCCCAGTACAGCTCCCTTTGTGTTGGCCAGCATGTCTTCTTGTCTAGACAGTCACAGTCATTTCCTCGCTAAATCTTCCAGCCTCTGCTCTGACCCATCCTTTATCTATTGCCTGACTCATTGCTTAATGCCCTGCTTTGATTACATCACCGTTCTCCTCAAAAACTTGGAGTACTTCCCTATTGCCAACTGAATTGAGTATAAATTCTTGATCCTGACATCCAAGGCCTTCCAAAATTTGGCTTCCATTTATCTTTCCAACTTTCTTCTTTCATATTACTGCACTTCACACACTCCGTGTTCCATTCAAACTGGATTTATTTTTGTACTACCATGTCTCCTTGCTATGTCCACAATCAGACTGTCTCCCATGGCTGGATGTGGACTTCCTCATTTGTTGAAATCCTTTCTCTCCTTTCAGGCTTCCTCTTCCTATCAAGTCTTCTTTTTTGCAAATACCCTTTCAATATGAAAATGAGCACTCTCTCCTCAAATTCCTCAACATTTAACTGAGACCTATTCTTTCCATTTATCTCCTGCTTCTTCCTAGTTGTTCAGCCCTAGAGTTAAGAGACTGGACTTTGGGAGTCTGGACGAGAACACCTTAGATCCTAGCAGACCCTGGATGCTTCTTCAATCTCCTATAAATAAAATGGATCCCTTCAAAGCTGGCTTCATTAAGAGGCATTGTATGGTTTCGATGATGTTAGGGAGAATCCCTGTTACATTCATTTTTAAAATTTGTTCAGATTGGTTACTTCCCCAGAGTAAGAATTCTCATATCATGGTGGGTCAACTACTATTCATGAACTTGTATTCTTAAAGAATTATCTGGGGTAATAAGAGGTTAAGTGACTTGAACAGTCATTGTGGTTCGAAGATGGGACTTGTACCCAAGTCTTCTTGATTTTAAGAACAGCTTTCTATCCACTATGCACACTAATGATAAATATGCATGTCTACTATGCACATTAGTGATCAAAATTATCCCCATCACTATAGTTCTTATGGCTGTCGTAACTGATGACTTTTTGATAGGAGTTTAGTTTACTATTAACTTGAGGAAGCTACTTGCCATAGTGGATTAAGCATTGGAAACAGAGTCAGGAAAACCCGATTTCAAATATGGCTTCAGACCCTTACTAACGGTGTAAGCCTGGACAAGTCACTTAATGTCCGTGTGGCTCAGTTTTTTCATCTATCAAATGGAGATTATAATAGCGTGTACCACCCAGGGCTTTGGTGAGGATGTGAAAAAATATTTGTAAAGTGCTTTGCAGATCTTAAAATGCCATAAAAATGCTAGTCATTATTTTCATAGGACAGCTAGGTAGCACAGTGGATAGAGCAGCAGACCTGAAGTCAGGAAGATCTGAGTTCAACTCCGGCCTCAGACACTAATAGCCTGGGCAAGTCAATTAACCCTTTTTAACATGGTTTCCTCACCTGGAAGATGAGCTAGAGAAGGAAATGGCAAACCACCTGAATATCTTTATACTAAGAAAACCTTAAATGGGATCATGAATAATTTAATACTAGTGAACAATAACAAATTATCATATATATTTTATTTAATTGTTCTTCATGAAAACCTTGTGCAAGTTTTATTTTCCCTATGTTTTGGGTAAAGAAGCTATGGCACAATGAGACTATATGTTCATTCACTCATTTGTGCATCAACCAGTGCTAGGATACAAATCCAAAGTCACAAAACTAATGAGTGACAGGGCCCAGACTTGAAATCAATCCATTGCTTTTTTGTCTGCACCTTGATCTTAAGTGTTGGAAATGTGTTTTTTGAGCTAAGTATGCATAATAAGGGAATAGAAAGAAAGAAACTCCATTTGGAAAAATGAAAAATTATAAAGCACAACTCCAGGGGGTTGTGAAGTGTGACTCTAGTGTAAGAAACCTTTCTTCTCACTTGCCATTTTTTTCTTAATGTAGTGAAATCTCATCTACTTTTCTCTTGAAAATTAATACTCCTTGTGGACTAGCCTTAGCCATACAGTTGGACTAAAAGATTAGGGGAAAGAACTGGGTTCATCTCTGTTCAGTTCATTAGAAACAAGGTGGTTAGCAGGAGTCATCACAGAGAAGCGTGATTACTGAAAAGAGATAGAAATGATTCAATTAGCCCATCAGAGCCCATGAGACTTGCCAGGTAACAGGACAAAGAAAAGCACCCTTAACTTTCTGAACTGCTGGAGCCCAGCACCCAGAGGACTTGGCTTCATTTCTTTAGTCCCTTTTCATACTTCAATGCTATGTTTGAAAATAATTTTGAATGATACAATATGAACTGTGTGGTCAGATACTGGAAAACAGTCTTTCCCAAATAGCCTGTGGGTATTCATTTTTAAATTACATTTCCTCCCCAAGGCAAAACAAAATGTTTCATAGACACTCAGTACAAATCCAGAAATATTGGCCATTCCAAACTTTAAGTGGGTGTTCTATTAGGCAGAGTGGGTGAAGTTTATTATTGACTTAAATTTAGTGGAACTACCATTTTGGGGTTTATCTTCTCGGTATACTATTTGTCAGAATTTTTAACAATATTTCCTGGCCCATTAGAAGAAAAATATTTGCAAAAATCTTTTCATTTTTTTGCTTTATTATCTGATGAAGGTACCCAGATCTTAAAACTCACCTGAAATTCTTTTGCAATGGTTTTACTATAGACATGAATACAAAAGTGAGTTTCATCAGTAAAAATTACCTTGCTGCCATCTTCACTTTGCAAGTATTTGTACTGTCTTGCCTGTTACATACATATTTTTCTTCACAGCAAGAGTTAGTAGCTGGGTTTGTTTGTTGTTTTATTTTTACATGGTCTTATTTTCTTGTTTTTCCAGTTTCAAAATGTCTACACTGCACTGTACAGGAATCAATAACAATCTTATGGATCCAGGTAGTGAAGGTCCTTAAAAGCCAAACAGAAGATTTTATATTTGAACCTAGAAGCAAAAGAGGAATGGTCCAACAAAGTAGGGTATGTTACTATAGTGGAATCTTACCGTACCTTAAGAAAAAAATGAGGGGAAGGAGCCAAGATGGTGGAGTGAAAGCAGAGACTTACCTGACCTCTCCAACAAACTTCAAATACTTCTAAAAAGTGGATCTGAGCAAATTCTAGAGTGGCAGAATCCACAAAAGAAACAGAGTGTGAAAGATTTCCAGTCCAAGAAAACCTGGAAGGTCGACAGAAAAGGTCTGTTGCACCAGATTGGGAGAGGAGTGCTATCTAGTGCACAAGCTGCACCAGGGCAGACCTGAATGAAGCAGACCCCAGAGGACTGAATCACTGGCATCAGTGGTGATTCCCAGACCTCTCAGTGCCAGCGGGGGGATCTGTTGGAACTGGATGAGAGAAAAGCACAGGCCTGTGCAGGACCTGTAGCAACAGCAACAACTGCTCCTGGGGGTATCAGTCCACAGAATGAATGTTTGAAAGTCACCTATTTAAACTTCTGGGATCCAAGATGGCAGAATAAGCAATAAATCACTCTCACCCTCTCTTGTTAATCTTGAAAAACTCAGAAAATATTGCCCCAGGAAAAATCTTGGAATATTGGAGCCAGCAGAAAGATGGGGTACAGCAGTCTTTTAGCTCGGGAGGCTGTGGGGATTAATGGGAAAGGTCCTCCTTGCTGTGGATAAAGGGGACCACTATGGGACAGGAGGAATCTCAGCAAGCCCCACCTCAGCAGACCAGTAGGAGTCTGAGCCCCAGGGTGAAGAAGCAGGCAAGTGGCAACACCAGGCACACATCAGCCACTCAGATCTAGGTCAGCACCCAGTAAACTACCAGACCACATAGTTGCCAGCACCACCTTTGAAACATGAGGTGACTTGCCCCATGTCAAGCAGGTCATAAATGTTAGATCTAGGATCTGAACACAGGTCTAGTCAGAGGTATATTTAACAATCAGCTCTCTGTGAAAATATGTACACATGGCACACTTTTAAGTTTTGATCGGCATTATTAATATTTTATTCTACAGCACTCTTAAATTTAGACAATCAATAAGACCCTGATTTATAGCATTTGCCAATTTCTGGGATATAAATACTTGCCACTAAAAATTTAACATTTGGCTTACATCAGCTAAAAGTTAGAGCTGACTCTGTCACAACCCAAGGTGGTCTTGCCACTACACAGTATTGCCATCTGCAACTCTGTATTTAATTTTGAGCTTCCTTCCTCTGGGATAAAAGAAAAAAATTCTGGGTTGTCTAGCTCTCAAGTTATCTGGAAAGGTGAACATTTTTTTCTTGGCATGTACTTCTAGGAGTTATTTATTCCATCGCTCCTTTGGGGAATGGAACGCACCATGTCTTCAAGCACAATCTTATAAAAAATTACAGAAATGTTCTTCAAATGAACATTCTCTTGCATCAGTCCTCTATCAGTACTGAAATCAAAGCAGAAATTCACAGTTCAGTTTTTGAGGTGATTGAAAACTTTTGAAAAAACACAAAGCTTTCTCGGGGCCTTTAATTTAGGGATAGAATGTAGAGAATCTAGCACTCTGAATCAGGGGCATGTCTGTATATATTGTGTTTCTTTCACAAATGTTCAGTGTCTCAGGCAAGCTTTGGGACAAATACAGCAATGCAGATAATTCAGTTGGATTGTTTGATCTGATGAATGAGTCAAGAAGTACCCAAACTTCTCAGGTGGCAGAATGAGAGGTGCAATCTGGACTCCAAAAGCCAACCCTTGCCAACGTTAGAGAGAACTGTGAGCTCCGTTTTTAGCACAACTGGTTTCTTTAATGGCTCCAGAAAAGGCCATTGAGAGAAGACTGTCCCCTTTGTTGGGTCAGTAGAATATAAGCTTGCTGAGGTCAGAGACTGTTGTCTTAAGTTTTGTGTTTTTATCCTTGGAGTCAAACACAATGCCTTTTACAGAGTAATTGATCAGTTAGTCAACAAGCATCTGATATCCTCATCTCCACCTCCCAGCTTCCCTACCTTCCTTTATGACTTTGGGAAATTACTACATTCTGTGAGAAGCCTTTGTCCAATTATCCTTAATCTTAGCATCTTCTCTCTTGGGACTATCCCAAATTTTCCCCTTTTCTATTTTATTTCTTTTAAAATTTTAATTTTAAAATTTCTTTAAAAATTTTTATTTTCTTTATTTTTAATGAAATAAAACAAACATTTCCATAGCCTAGTATAATTAAAAAAAACGTGATGGCACATGAAACTGCAAATCTAGTATGCAGCATTTTCTATTTCTTTTAAATATACAGTAGAATTATCATGTAAATTTCTTTTTTTTCCTTCTCTTCTTTGCATGTTGTGTTGTCCATTAGATTATGAGTTCCTTGAGAGTAGGGTCTATCTTTTACCTTCATTCATATTCCCAGTGCTTAGCAACAGCTACCACAACAGCTTAACATAATGCCTGGCACATGGTATAGGCACTTAGTCAATGGCAGTTGGCTACTTAACTGGCTAGCTCCAAGGTGTTTTTTAGGAAGAGGACATTAACAACTAGGGGGGAGATGCTTGTTTTGCATCATGAGCTGAGACTTAAAGGAAAGAAGGGAATCTAAGAGGTCTAAGTGAGAAGGGAGTGGACATTTCAAGTATAGGGTCCTGCCAGTGCAAAGGATAGGAAATTAAGTGTTGCATATGAGAAACAGTAAAAATTCCCATATTAAAGAATGTATGAAGGGGAATTATGTGTAATAAGGTTGCAAAGTTAGGGAAACCAGATTTCAGTGAAGAATACTTGATGGTAAGGTAATAGATATAATGAGTAGAGGTGACTCTTCCTAGAAGTTTGATGATTAAAGGGAAGAAAAAGCTAGAATGGGGGCTTGGAGTACATTTTGTTGGTCTAATCTAAGATTTTATTTATTTATTCACGCATTAATTTGCTCATTTATTTATTTACCTGCCAATGTTGGGAGTTCCTGGCTTCTGGTGATTCTCTTTCTATCCATGCAGATCAGCAATTATGAGTTCTCTATTTTTAGAGACTTCTTGGGCCACTGAGTGGTCGAACAGCCATGGTGTCTCAAAAGCAGACCTTGATCTCAGGTCTCCCTCACTATCCATTGCTCCATTGTACCTTTCTTGACTGGGGACAGAACAAGACTAAACCTTCAAAAACATTTTTTATTTTAAATAAGAAAGAGCCAAACATATCTGTAAGCTAAGAGGAAGGAGTGAGTAGAGAAAATTTTATTTTCATTTTGGGGAAAACCAGTCTTTATGGGAGATCAGTTTGATTCTCTCCTGATCCTATGGCTTATATCCTATGGCCTACACTCTCAGTTTATTAATTTATCATTGCCCTGTTCTCCATAAAGTCCAGAAAAATATTCTGTATCTTTGAGTTTTTGTGGCTAAATGGGAGTTTACTATAGATAAAATGACTGCTAACTAGAAGATCTTTAGGAAGCGATCATAAATCATTCTCCATTTTATTAAAAAACCAGACATGGAACTGCAGAAGAACTCCTACGTGAGACTTTAGGTTTAGTAACTTCATTTGGCTTTACAAAGATTTCACCTCAATTTAGATCTCATGCTGCTGAATATGAAAAAATGAAAGGTCCTACAATTATGGCAAATGAGACCAACATTACCGAGGTAATTTGGAAATAATGTCTCCTTCATCCCTTTTTGACCAGGCACACAGTGCCATTCATTACCCCTAGGTGGTGCAGTGAATACAGTTCGGGGAGCAGAACCAGAAAGCCCTAAGTTCAAATCCTGTTTCAGATACTGTGTAACACTGGCGAAGTGTCAACATCTCTGAGCCTCAGTTTTCTCATTTGTAAACTTGGGATAATAACACTACTCAATTCAGAAGACTTTTTTGAGACTCAAATAAAATTTTTTATGTATAAAGCTTTTATATATTTATATTTATTTGCATATGTAATTTATATATATGCATATTTATACATATATACATACATTTATATGTATATGCATATGTTTGTATTGCTCTGTGAACCTGAAATAAATATATATGTATGTATATAATATATAAATATGTAGATAGATATAGATATATAACATGTTACATACACACACATACACATATACATGTCTGTAGTACTTTGTGAACCTGAAAGCACGATAGGAATGTTAGGTGTTAGCTTAGAAAAATTAAGATCTATAGAAGGCTGGGTTCACTGGCTCTGCTCATGGAGCTTCCAAATTCAAAACCCTTAACTTGTAAATACTGAATACTTCTTTGAATGGATGGTTAAAACATTTGCACACCAAGCCTCAGGACGTGCTTCAGGTTTATTTATTTCTCATCCTATATTTCATTTTCATGCAGACAACTTTTTAAATTTGATATCTATCATGATAGAAATTGCTTCCAACGTAAAGCAGGAGTCTAAGTACTTAATTTATAGCTACATCTTCCCTTTCCCGCCTCCCAACTAAAATGAAAAATTTGCTGGAGCAAACGTTTCATTTTATCGGGTTCCCTATTTCTGCCAAAGACTTAGCCAAAGCAGCTCTAACCAGACTCTCTAAAAGTAACCAACAAAGGACTTCATAAATGTCTTGTCATCAAAAGATGGACTGATTCCATTTAAGATAACTATACAAAGAAAACTATCTTGACACTAAACTGTTCATAATAGTCCTCTCTGTGATAGCAAAGACCTGGAAACGATGCAGGGTTCCACTGATTGAGGGAATGTAGTATTCATATGATTCCTTTCATGCAATAAAAAATTTTAAATGGGCCACACATATGACATCAACACCAATTATAGTAATTTTAGACAGAACGCAAACCAATGTAAGTCATCTGTAACAAGGACCGATCAAAAAGAAAACCCTGAAAGCAATTTAGTCAGCTTAAAACACTAGAGTCTATTTTTTTTTCACCATCCATACAGTAAAGGCCAAGTGGATGAAGGATGTCTTTTATTCAGAAAACAACAAGCACTGGGCTGTACAGCCTATAGAGTTGTTTATCAGTATGTCTAATTAGAGCAGATGGTACAGATGAACAAAGAAGTTGATCTAGAGTTAAAGAGAAAGGAATAAGCAGACTGGATCACCTTTGGGAAATTGGAAAATTGAAAAAGGAGCTTCGGCTCCTTTAATGACCCCCAAACTCCCACAGAAACAAAGATCTATCTTTTTTATTCCCAACGTTTTGCTAGTATTGGTCTATGTCAGCAAGAAGCAGAATTTAATATTCCACAAAGAATTAAAAATGAGAGCCATACAGAGGTCAGTGGAGGGATGCATGTAGAGAATGAACAAGCTACAACATATGACCAACAAGGAACTTCACAGACCAACACAAATAAAAGATCTTATCAAAGAAATGTGGAGAAGATAGTCTACTCACATAATGAGAGGAAGAGAAACTAGGTCAGCAACCAGAGTCCTTTATTGTTATTACCTCCACAAGACTGAGAGAAAGTGAAAAAGGTCTCCAGCATGTTGGGTAAGCACCGTCTAGAGAATTTATGGGAGGACATGGATAAGAATTACACAGGATGCACAGGAACAGTTGTAATGTGCATTATTGGAAGGAATTTCCAAATTAATGGGAGCATGGATTTATTTGAGTAAAAAATGATGAATATGAAGCATCCAAAGAATCACTGGAAGATTTGTGTGAACTGATACAGAACAAAATAGGCAGAACCAAGAAAATAAAGTCCACAGTGATTGCAACACTATACCTAAAAAGATCACTGAAAGGAAATCATACAGAGTAATTGACAGACCAGCAGAGGTCCTCAAGAATGGATAATAAATCTACATCCTTCTCAAAGAAGAGAAAGGGGGACCACTGAGACAGGCATTGTTCACATAACTTTTATGGTCACTGTATCAAATGTTTTAACTTGTTTTTCTTTGTCACAAGAGGATGCAATTTGGATAGGGGCTGAAGTGAGTGTGATGTAAATACAAATGACATTCTAAAATGTATTAAAAGTTAAACATAAGAAAGGCATGCCTAGTAGCTCTGTTGCTATCAGAAGTCCCTTTTCTGAAAATTACTTCCACAGTCCATTGGTCTTAGCACATTGAAGCTTTCAGTGCAGGGCACAAAACTTGTAATATGAAAAATTATTGGTCTAGAATATTGAAGCAATTATCTGCTAATTGAAACCTAAGTAAACTCTCTGCCAAGATAGCAAGCCAATTTTAACAAAGGATTTTTTTTTCTTTTCCTCTTAAATTATCTTCACTTCCATTAACGTGTGTAAACCCAGCCCAGCACATCTGGCAGAATAGTATCCTGGGAGAGGCTTGGGTGTGAGCCCTTCTTCTGAGACTGACTGACTGTGTGCCTATAGACAAGTCATGTCACTTTTCAGAGCTGACTTTAGACTGGGTGAGTCTCTTCACACTATTTGCCTCTGTTTTCTCATCTGTAAGATGAGCTGGAGGAGGAAATAGCAAACCACTGTAGTATTTTTGCTAAGAAAATCCCAAAAAGGATCACAAGGAGCTGGTCTTTACTGAAATGATTACACAATAAAATGAGTGTAATGTTACCTTCAGTACCATGGTTGTGGAGAGGACCAATTGGTGTGTGTCTATATGAATACGTGAATGAGTGAGTGAAGTATTTATTAAGAGTTTACTGTGTGCAAAGCACTGTGCTAAATGCTGGGGATAAAAATAGAATAGTAAATCAGTTCATGCTCACAAGGACCTAACATTCTAATGGTGAGATAAAGCATTTGGAATGTTTCAGCTCTAATTTGGATGGAAAATTCCCATGGTCCTCAGGGTACAATGGCAAAGATGTTCAGACTTCTTTAATATCATTTCCACTAACAAAATCATAAATTTCTAATGTTTATTTGATAGTGTTAAGGACTTTACTGAAAAGAACCTTCCTTTCTGAGTCTTCAAGAGCTTTGAAGGGGGAGCATCTGCAGTAGTCACCAGGCAGTATCTCCACAGAAACTGATTCTCAGAATGATGGCTAGGGCCATGGGGCTGGAAGCAGTTCTATTCCTGAGGTTCTTGGGTTCAGGGTTCTGGGATGTCTCCATCAGTGTTTGAGGGGAGAAAGAGGTCAAAGTAGACATGGTGATTTGACTTGCTTGGCGTATGCTGCTTTCTCTCTCTTCCTTAGGGGACTTTGTTGCTTCCTCTAGACTGGCTTACCTCCCCAGTGTTTGTCAGTTGGCTGATAGTTGGGATGGCTGGTGCTTTCTCCACAGTATTTGATTTCTTGGATGATGGCTATGAGGGTTTCATTAGAAAGTAGGTGGTCTTTGGATGTTGCCACTCCCAGGGCTTCTAGGTCTATCTGTATGTTTATGGCAGCCTGTTAGCAGTGGTTACTGGTGGTGATGAAGAAGTTAGTCTACGATGATTTCTCCCCTCAGTAATAGTTATAGGGGCTAGGATGAAAGCACTGATTTGTGTGCACTGCTCTTCACAGGGTTCTTGGGCTCAGACTCCTAGGCTGTCTTCATCAGGGTATCTCTGTCTCTCTGTCTGTTGGCCTGCATGTACATATGCATGTAAATTACTTTGTAAGCCATAAGTTGTTATAAAAATTTCAGCTATTATTACTATTATCAGCATCAAAGTAAATTTAATGTTTTAGCTAAAAGCCATCTCCAGAAAACTAATACTAAATTTCAAGGAATGCCCTTTGCAGAATGGATATATCTTTTTTTTTTTTAGTCATAGTCTTTCAAAATCCTAAAATTCTAAGAGGTAGTGTAGTACCATGGACAAAGTGCTGAATTTGGAGACAAAGGAGCTTGTCTTAAATACTTAAATACTTACTAGGTGACACTGGCAAAATCATTTAATTCTTATGTATTTTGGTTTCCTCAAATGTAAAATTAGGAGATTGGACTAGGTGATCTCTAAGATCCATTCCCAATCTCAAACTATGAATCTGTAAAACACAAACATATAAATCATATCACTAAAATTTTTAATCCTAATGAGAAAACATGCATTACTCTGTTTCAGCAGTTGTGTCTTTCTGAAAGGGATGACAAAGACTTCAAATGGTTCTTCATTTGGGGGCAGCTAGGTAGTGTACTTGATGGAGCACAGGATCTGGAGTTAGAAAGTTAAGAGTTAAAATCTACCCTCAGACATGTACTAATGGTGTGATCCTGGGCAAGTCACTTAATCCTGTTTGACTCAGTGCCTCATCTACAAAATGGGAACACACTAGAGCAAGAAATGGCAAATTACTCCAGTATCTTGGCCCCATGGGCAATATCTATGGGGATCATGTAGAGTTGGGCAAGACTGAACCACAACAACAACCTGATCTTTACTTCAGTCAAGAATTTGATGGCCTCTAAGGTTCCTTCCAGCTCTAAATCTATGATCCAATGAGTTAACCTCCTATGGAATCAAACTATCGTTCTTCATGTACTGGATTAGCATCATTCCTACTTAATGGAGTGAGGAAGGATGGAGCATTTAATCTGATGCCTTTTCTATAAGGGAGTGAGCCTTGTCAGTGACTCAAATATCTGAGTTTGCTGACTTTTTGGAATTCTTTTCATGACCAATATTGCATTTTATTTTCTCTAGGAGTTCTCCTTTGAATATTGCTTCACATTTCCTTTGGTTCTGAAAGCTACTCCCCATGTCTAGAAACTCGATTTTCTTATTTCCAAAAAAAGCAGGTGGGATGAAGTAAAAGGAGGAGGAGAACAAAGTTGTTGCTAAGTCACAAAAGGAAAACAGACTAGCAACAAACTTCTGGGTGTACATACCCATCAAATCCATTTGTTTGAATGTGTGTGTAGTGCTGAAAAGAATGACAGATATGGACGAACAACAGACGGCTCTACCAGATCCCTCAAAACCTCCTTAGGTCTGGAAGGGACCCCTTAAATTGCCCCCATCTCTTCTCCCTCCTGCTTCCTCTGATGTGTTCCTGACTTACATATGTTTCTGGTTAGCCTGGCTTTCGTATGTCTAGTAAAGCAGACTGCAAGTCCCAAGTTCTATAGAGTGATTGGCTCTCTCTCAAGCTGTTGGAGTTTAAACCAACGAGCCAATATCCTTGAGAAGAGGCCAAAGAAAATTTCATTTTTGTTTCAAAAACAAAAACATTTTAAAAGATATTTAAAAATAACTTCCAAGTATCAGAAACCAATGTAAAAATTAAAGAACTTTTGATTAAATTTTGACTTTTGGGAGACTTGCCCAGATCAATGGGATAGAGAAAATTTGGTTTCATTTGCAGGTTAGGATTAAATGTATAGTTAGTTGCATTAGCCTCATATACAAAAGAATTTATGATGCTGGGACTGTGGGGTAGGATCAACACTTCTCTTGGAAGTTATGTTATATCATACTTTTGCTCTAAATAGGTGTGGTCTGGGAATCAAAATCTGATGTGTAGTATAGTTATGTGATAACAAATAATGTCTTCATGAGGCTCACATTTTGTTCTGATGGTGTTTCGGCATAGGAATCCTAAAGTCTCCTCTGTATGTTCGTTCAGCGTTTTATCTATCTAATTTTTGATTTCTCCCTCTGGCTTCTATGAGATAAGGAGATAAATGGCCACCCTCCAGGCCTCACCAGGGCTTTCTGAAAAGCTCTGTTTCTAATGAAAAAAAAAATACAATTCAATGCAATTGCCACCTTTTTTTCAACTATTAACTGGAAACTCCAATGTAATCTGTTATTCTTTTAAAGATGTAAGTAAGTACAAAGTAAGTATGTACAAGTAAGGGCAGCTAGGTGGCTTAGTGGACAAAGTGCTGGGCCTGAAGTTAGGAAGACTCATCCTTCTAAGTTCAAATCTGACCTCAGATGCTAACTGTGTGACCCTGGGCAAGTCACTTAACCCTGTTTGTCTCACTTTCTCCATCAGTAAAATGAGGTGGAGAAGGAAATGGCAAACCACTCTGATATTTTTACCAAATGGGATCATAAAGAGTCAGATGCAACAACAAGAACTTTGTGATTGCCTCCAAAATAAAAGGTGCAGGTTGAGGGGTTTGGGACAGGCAGAGGGCATAGTGGATAGAGCATGGGCCCTGGAGTCAGGAAGACCTGAGTTTGAATATAAACTTAGACACTTATGAGCTGTGTGACCCAGAGCAAGTCACAACCTCTATTGCCTCAACAACAAAACAAAACAAAACAAAATGAAAACAACAAGTTTTAAGGCTATTGAGAACACAGCTGCTTCCTTCTCTAGTGAAGCATCCTGCGTCAGATGGCACAGGGCATTGGATTTGTCATCAGAGGATGTGGGTTTGGGCCCTATCTCTGCTCTTTGATAGTTGTATTCCCTTGGGCAAACATCTCTGGGCCTTAATTTCCTCATCTGTAAAATGAAAGGGGTTGGATCAGAAGACTTCAGCTTTAGATCTATGATGTTATAAAAATTAATTCTGTACGAGCATCCTCAAACTCCCTCTGGAATATGTCTGGACACTTCTCTTTTAGTTTATCAACTCTCCAGTACATACTTTCCATGGGGCTAGCTGTGAGAAGAGGGGGAAGATAGGACATGGGAACAGGGACAGAAGTAAGACTCTGACAAGTCCATTTTCTAACTTTACCTTTACAATATCCCATTGGATGGTACCACTAGACCTTAATCCTATGGCTGTTTAATATCTCTGTGGGTATAATTCCAGATTGCTCTCCAAAGTGGTTGGACCAGTTTACAATTCTACCAACAATGAACGCATCCTAATTTTTCCATATCCTCTCCTACATTTGTCATTTTACCCTTCAATCACTTTTGCCAGTCTCATACATGTCAAATGTCTCAGGATTGTTTTAATTTTGCTTCTCTAATAAATAATGATTTAGAGAACTTTTTTCATATGACTGTAAATTATTTTGATTTTTTTCATTGGAAAACTGAAAAAAAAATAGAACAGATCAGGGTTGGCTTTCATACTTTCTATACTTAAAACTAGAAGGGACCTTTTAAATCATCTACTTTAGCACCTTTATTTTACACATGAGGGAAAAGAGGCCCAGATAATGGATATTTTCATCTGATCTCATCTGAAGAATTATCTTCAGCTCTGGATTCCAGAGTTTAAGGACATTGATAAACTAAGAATATCCAAAGGAGAGTAATAAGTGTTGCCATATGTCATATAAGTGTTGGTTGAAGAAACTGAACATGTTTGTCATGGAAGCCTAGAGAAGAAAAGATTCAGGGGGTACAAAATAATTGTCTTCAAATATCTGAAGAGCTATCATGAGGAGATATTAGATCTGTTCTCTTTGACCCCAGTGGGCAGAATCAGGAACAAAGTAATGGATGTTGAAAAGGAGTTAATTTAGGCTTGATGTCAAGAAAAATTCCCAACAATTAGAGCTGTCTAGAAGTGTATTGGACTGCTACAAGAGGTGTGGCTTCTCCCATTTTGGAAGTGTTTAAGCAGAGGCTGGGTGAGGACTTGTAAACTGGGGATTTCTTTAGAGTACAGATTGAACTAGATGACTATGGAAGTCACTTCTTATTTTCAATTTCTGTAATTTTGTGATAATAAATACTTGCCGCTTGACTTTATCAAATTTAATTAATATTGATTCAACACAGAGAGCTTATAAAACAGGCTAACATTCAAGAATGGAAGCCAAAGTCTTTGCATGAGTAATATCCACATGAACTCAACCAACAAATATGCTAACAAAGAAATATCAAACAAATGGTTGACTTAAGAAGATTTCTTTAGGGAAGTGGAGGGGTTCATGATAGTGATACATATCAAGTCATTGCTAAGAGCACATTCAGAAGGTCACTCTTGAGGAGCACAGATTTATCGATGAGATTTAACAATAAACGTCGCAAGGAAATTGTAGAAATGATGTAACTGATCACTTTAGACTGCAAAACACTAACTGAACACAATTAAATGGTCAGGATTATACATTAAGTACTCAATATTTTTAAACTAGTAGACTAAAAATCAACATATTGCAAAAACAAACCCTCCAATATCTATGGGAATCCAATGAGTGAACTCTACTGGAACAAGAGTATTATATCAGCTATAATACCACATATAATCACATACACATACCACAAAATTTAAGAATATTTTAATAGCTGTTGCCATATGGAATGCTCATAATCTTCAAGGTACCCAAAATAGAAAACTCTTAAAATATAGAGGTTTAGCCAAAGAAATTGAACTTACATAGGAACAAGATGAAGGACATCCCACCCCCATCATCTTGTAGGCTCTCAGAGTTGTACTGAAGTTACTTTCAGTGAGCCTATGGGAAATAAAACTACATCTCATTAATCTTATTCAATTAGAAAAATAATTTTATTTTTAAAGTCAATACATTTTTATTTTAAAACTATTTTGAAATAAATTATTTTATTCTCCCACAATACTTGAATTGTGTCTTCCTGACTCTAGGCTCAACACTCTCTTTATAGTACCACCTAACTGCCCATTAAACCCTATTGGTTTTCTACAATTTCCACATTTAGCCATGGCTGTTCCAGCTAGCACTTCACTTCAAATCCCATTAACAGGCTTGTAAATTTTCTTGTTAGAGTACTGTAGCAATGAATGGCTATCTAACCAATGTCATATTTTTCTTTCCTATTGATCTGGAACCTTTGTCATTCAGAAGGGTGAATAGAAGCTACAGAGCTGAACTGCACCTCTCCAACATACACACATACACTTTTAGACTAGGTTCAAATCTCTTTTCTTGTGCAGAAACTATTGGAATCGTAAGACCATCCCATTCAGATATCTATATCTGTCTGATCATCATAGCGACCAAAATACTGGTACTGCTTTTTAGGGTTCAACATTAGAACTCAAGGATTGCAACCTCTCCAACTAACTATAAGTCACTCTCATTTTCCTGACATTTAACCCATTCCTTATATACTTAGAATGATATCAATTCCAGGAATGGGCATTTGACACCCTTTCTACTTCATCTGCTTTCAACATAGAATTGACTCCAAAGTCTTCTTTAAAAATCATTCCACCTATTACTCACTCCTCAGAAATTTTCTCCTCCTCTCTCTTCTCTCTTTCCCCAGTATTCTACCTTATTCAACAGCCAGCCCATAGACCTTTGTCAATATGCCTAGAGAAGGGTCTTCTTATCACAGGGCCAAGTAGTAATCAGTTGCTTAGGGAGTACATATTCCTGGTTAGGTAAAGACAATGATTTGGTTGCTTGGGAAAAGTAGAGTAAAAAATTGCCAACTTCATTTGTTCTGCCCAGTTCCTTTTAGTTCTGTTCCCAAGGTTATTTGAAAAGACTTGACCTATTGACTAGGAATATGATGAAGGTGGAAATGAATTTTCTCTGCACAGCACTAGTAATCTTCTTTCAGGCTTGATCTTGGGATGATTTGTGGACTAGCAACTAGAGATCTGCCAGGTGCTAAAAGTAGTTTTCTGCTCATAACTCCAATAAGAGTTTAGTGAAACTCTAAGCAACAGGAAAAGCTCAGTTTAAAAAACAAAAATGAACCAGAAGATTTCACCAAAGATTGAAGACTGTTGGCTGGTCTGCTGGCTGTGATTTAAGGGTCTGAGTCACAAAAGAGCTAGTTAGCCCTGAGACTGGAGGCTAAAAGAGCTGAACAAGCTGCAAGGCAGCAACAGTCTAGCAGAGATCCAAGCGGACATCCTAATGACATCATCAGAGGATGTTGTTGGCGCTGTAAAGAGCCAGTGACCAACGGATATTACACCTGAGACAATACCCTAGGACTAGTTGAGCTGCTTAGGCTCCATGTGTTTGCCATGTTCATAGTAGTGTGGTAGCCTGTGTACTTGTAGATGTAAGGAGACAGGTATCCAGTTCTTAATTTTGTTGTTATTTTGCTTTGAATTGTGTCCTCTAGTTGACTGGCAAAAGAAATATGTTAGGGGCAGCTAGGTGGCACAGTGAATACAGCACTGGTCCTGAAGTCAGGAAGACTGGAGTTCAAATCTGATTTGTGTTACCTTGGACAAGTCACTTAACCCCAATTTGCTTGCCTTCCCCCTTCAAAAAAGAAAGAAGGAAAGAAAAAGAAGTATGTTAGTTGGAGCATATGAGCTATGGTTTTGACTGGAAGGTGACCTAGAGAGTTCCTTGATCTTGGTGTAACTATTGGAACTAACATGGGAGAGGTGGGGAGATCCCTAGGTATAGCCCCTGTATCAAGAGAACACCTTAATGCACTTTTAAAAGCCAGGTGGCAATTAATGGTATCAGTCTGTGATACAAATATTATATCTTCACACACAACTTAATTCTTTATTTCTACTTATTTATTTTTTTGTCTTTCTTTATTCTCAACTTTAACTCATCTTCTGGTCATGCAACAGTCCTCCAACAAGTTGTATTCGTAAGCACCCCAACATGCACAGGGGGGCCTGCTATCACAGGTTCTTAGATTTGCATTCATAAAAGGAAACAACTTTCAAGGGGTTAACAATCACTTTAATCAAGCATGTGTATCATTCCCTTAACCAAGTACATATATTATCCAGTTAGTTCAGGAGGTCAGCAACCCGAATTTCAAAGAAAATACAGAGAAATCAAAAGATCAACAGACATGGCTTCCTCTGCCTGAATTTAACAGACAATTGAACGCCAACTGTCTGACCATCATTACTAGAGAGGGAAGCATGATGTCTGGGTTCTCAAAGCCAGGGGGCTCTTTTAGCGGCTTACCAGAGTCCTCCTCTGGTCAAACAAACACTTCCAATCAGTAAGCCCCAAAGTAATCAACAGACATGGCTTCCTCTGCCTGACCATAATTCAACAGACAGGTACAGCTGTGTAATCAGTTACCAGAGAGCGAAGCACTGTTCATTTGGGTTCTCAAAGCTGGGGTAGGGGTGGGGGTGCTGTCTTTAGTGATTTCCCAGAGTCCACCTTCTTACCAAACTGAGTCCCAAGGTAAAACCTCACCTCAGAGTATTTATACCTTTTTTAGAGCCAGAGGGCTCTAAACAATTCCCTTAATCTTGCTTTCCACAATAGGCAGACTCATCAATGGATGGGAAAGATCTTTAATCACATTAAAATAATTAACAATACAAATACATACACTGTTTCTAGTTAAAGAAACTCTTGTTTCTGTACTTTACTTCTAGTAAAGACCCTTGATTGATAAAGGCAAGATTCAATCAGAGGCACTTGATTATACTAAAACAAAAACAGCAAAAGATCCTATTTTGATTGCCATCACACAAGTGGAGACACATTTTAAAAAAATATATAGTTGTAATACTTGAAACATTTTAGGTAGTAACACCACAGAAAATAAGACATCATAGGACCTGAGAATGCCAGAAGTGAGAGGAACATTAGACCTCATATTACCCAACCACTCTTTTTGAAAGCAAGGCTCAGAAAAAGTAAGACACTTGTCCAGTTTCACACCATCAATAAGTGTAAGCTGAGATTTGAACCCAAGACCTCTATTTTCAAATCCAGTATTTTTTTTACCACCCACTATGCTATCTGAATGTGTCCACAGGCTTGGGGGAAACATATTGGAGGATACTACTGGCATCATTTCCCCAGACCCGGATTTCAGCTAGCTGATCAAGACATTCTCCAACACTCTGAATAGCATAAGCTATTTATAATTTATATACCTCTATAATAGCTTTTGGTAAAGAAGGCTCCTATTCAAGCTTGGGAATAAGAGCCTGGAAAAGAAGCCTGGGATATTACTGTTACTGACATTAAGGAACCAGAGATGGGCTTTCACGAATATTACACAGTAGCTTAGCCCAGGGAAGCTATTATATATTAGAAAAGGAGAGGCAGACATAATTCCTCATGCTCATTTCTATGTATTCTCCCCGCTGAGGGGATAAGAATACCCTCTGCTTCTACCTCTGTTACATTGTATGTAGAGACTTCCCATCCACTATGCTACAAGAAGGGACTGTTCCTATGAAGTTGCAGGATCCTGTGCTTTTCCACATTCCTACATAACCTGGAGTCTCAGGAAAGTCATAATTCCATTAGACATTACTCAGGGCATGGGTGGAAATTGTTTGAAATGGGCCTCACTCAACAACTCTGTGTGTTGCACCTCTGTTTTTATAACGTCTGTGGCATTGGCCTTAATAAAATTCACATGCCTAAGAACTGTGGTTGACTGGGATTTTATGTCATTCAAAGATAAAGTGTTTGGATTGGCTACCATGAATTAGGCTACTAGCTTGGGAACTACTAGTGAAATCAAGAATGTTGAGATGCCATCATTGTGATGAGCTGGCATGTGGCTGACCAGCTGTGATGAAGAAGACACATTCAGAGGCATGTGTCTTTTGAACCGAGATGTAACAGTTATTGTGAAGGTTTTAGATGTCAATCATAACCTGGTCCCTTCCTTCCTCTCCAATGCTCTATTTATGGAGTATTCAGGGAGGACTAATACCTCTGGTGTCAGGGCTTGCTGAGCCCTTTTCAGGGCTGCTCATCTACCTTTGGTGTCTACAAAACTCTCACCTGTGGCTCCAAGAAGCTGTAGCATGCCCAGCAGCCACATCCTGGTAAAACCATCTTGGCAGATAGGTTAAACCAGGTAGAGGGTAACCAATGGGCCTCAGACCTATTAATCAGTTAGAGGGATATCTACCCCAAGCATGTGAAGATTTCCCCTGGCAGAATAGGTGGATGAAAATAATTTGTTCCATTGGTCATGAAGAGAGCTGAAGCAAGTCCTGTGGAACTCTTAGAGTTTTGGTCAGACATCAAAGATGCCAAGGTCATCCTGACATTTGTCTTGATATTGGACTTTGATGACTCTGGAAGAGAGAGTGAGGCAGATGACTTGGCGCAACTTTTTCTCACTTAAACCCAGTTCATGTGCAAGTCAAGACATCACCCTGTGGTGTCACTGGTACTCTGAAAACAACGGACAAACAACCACAACATCCTACTCCCCTCCACATATTTTGCAATTTGGCAACCTTGGCTTCCTTGGCATTCCTCAAACACAGCGCTATCTTCTAACTTGCTGCTTGTCTCTGATTATCCCCCATTTCTGGCATGTACTCCCTCCTCAGATCTGCCTCCTGGCTTCCCCGACTTTAAGTCTCAGCTAAAGTCTTCTGCAAGAAGCCTTTCTCAGTCCTTAACCTTAGTGCCTTTTTTCTGAGATGACCATCAATTTGCATTGCTTCTTTAGATGCCAACAGATGTTTCCATATTGTCCTCACCCATTAGACTGTGAGCAGGGACTTGCTTTTTTTGTTTCTCTAGTGTTTAACATTGTTCATGCCACATAGTACATGCTTTATAAATGTTAGTTGGCTGATAGTCAATCAACAAGCATTTATTAAATGTCTACTGTGTACCAGGAACTGGGCTAGTGGCTAATAATTTTTTATGAAGAGAGAGACAAATAGATCCTGACCTCACGGAGCTAATAGTAGTGAAAACGTGCACATGTATAAATCTAAGGTGTGTGTTTTCTATGATTTTTCTAAATGCATCTTGCAATAAGGTATGAATAGATAACTTTGGGGTCTTATCTACCCTTCAAGAGAGAGTTTGATTCTGTCAAGAAGGAAGCAAGAGAATGGGGCCATGAGGCTGAACCCCTGCTCTCTTCAGGAAGGGAATATCAGAGTAGACCTATCTATCTGATCCCTTAAATACTGCTAGTCTAGTGAAAATGCCACTTTCCTGCTCTCTATATCTTAATGAGGGAAGGAGTGTCCCAATCTCCCCATGAAAGCTTGACTATCTTCCCATTCCATGCTAGTTAGTGAAGGACCATCATAAATGATAAGCAGTAAAAATAAACCCAGGCTGATGGCAAGTAGAAATCAGGTAAGTTATACAAACTAAAACATACCAGACAATACCCAGAATGAATAAGTTCTCCCACTGAGAGTTAGATATCTAAAATAATAAAAATAGCTGTCATTTATATAGTGCCTACTATGTGCCTGGCATTGTGCTAAGAACTTTTTATGAACACTACTGTCTCATTTGATCCTCACAACAACCTTGGGAGATGAGTGCTACTATTATTCCCATTCTATAGATGAAGAAACTGAGGTAAACAGAGGTTAAGTGATTTGTCCAGGGTTACACTGCTACTCAGTGTCTGGGGTCACCTTTAAACTTGGGTGTTCCTAACTCCAGGCCTAGCAACCTCTTTACTATGTTACCTAGCTGGCTCAGGATAGCCAATAGGGACTATCTGATCTCATCCAAGAGGAAATTCTCCGAACTCACTAGTGGGACAATTTGGAAATAGGAGCAAATTCTAAGCACTGGCTTTTCTACATCTCAGCTTCTTGCCAAAATCTTTCTCTCTTTCTGGGGGCCTCTTCCTGAAGAGATCTTTGAAAACTCCACTCCTCATGCAGACATGGAATGCTGAATAGTATCAATGAAGAAAGTCTTATGTAAATGCCCAGGCTTAAATCATAGGTTACATAGGTTGTATACACAAAAATTTACGCAAAGTAAATAAAAGGGAATTTCAGGGGATCCACTGGCAGCTGCAGGGATCAGAAAAGGCCTTATGGTGGAACTTGAACTGAACTTTATGAAAGCCCAAGGATTCTAAGAGGTAGAAGTGGGCAATAGTGAGGGCATCCCAGGCATGTGGGGACAGTGTCGGCAAAGGCACAGAAATGGGAGATGGAATCTTCTACGTAAAGAAAAGTGAGATAGCCAATTTAGCTGAACTGTATAATGTACAAATGGAGAATAAGGTATAATAAGGTTGAAAAGGTAGGATGGAGCCAGGTTGTGAAGGGCTTTAAATTCTATCGAGAGGAATTCATATTTTATCTCTTAGGTAATAGAGAGCCACTGCAGTTTATTGAACCAGGGAATGACATGGCCAAATGTTTACTTGGAACTGAACCTGAGATAACACAGGTTTAGTGTGTGTGTATAGAGGGACGTGAGGCAGAGGTGGTTAAACTAAGCAAATTGCTTTGCAAATACAAATGGAGTCTTTGAACAATCTTTTCCCTCTTTTTAAATATTTACTTGTATTATCAGCATCACATTCCACTGATGGAAAAGAAAGATATTCTGTCGTGGAAACAATGGCAAACTTGTTAGTGGCACTAACGTTAATTTCCTGAGGGACAGTCTCTTTGTTTTATTGTTTAATTCAGTGGGAGTTGGGGCTACACAGAAAATGCATTCTCAGCAGAAGCAGCCTCATTGCTTGCACATGCGAGCTGATCCCCAAGATGTGCCTTTGGGGACACAAGAAATGTACGTTGAAACCTTCGTTGTTTTTCTTTCCTACATCACCCTGTATAATCTCAGGTTATGGAAGGGGCTTCTGATCCAATTGAGCTCCTGGGGTTGGAGATTTACCAAGCTGATTTAGGATTTTGAGATCTTGGAGTTTTTCCACAAAATAAGGATTTACAGTTCATAAATACAATGATAAAAGTGTGAAGATACATTTTTTGTCCACACAAAAACTACCAGGACAAAGGCATTGTTTCATGGGGATTTCCAGTGCCCTTCCTTCATGTAAAAAAGAGGATAGTTTTGGTTATAGGAAAGTGAATTTTAATCTTGTTTGCTTAAGAGGAACCATTTTTGCAGCAACAGGTTCTCCCATTCACATCTTCTCCTTTCTGTATTCCCTTGAGCAAACACACAAAAATGTACACACACCCACACACACATGCACCACACCAAGTACAACAAATGCAAGTAATTCCCTTTGGGAAAAGTGCACAGATGTATAGAAAAATTCAAAGTTGGAGCATTCCATCAACGGGAGGTATAGAGTAAATGATTTCAAAAGCTGCATGGACATCAAGGGTATTTCTTTTGTCTGGCCCCACTGTTGCTCTGCCATAAGTTTCATACCTTAACAACCTATTTGCATTGTTCACTCTCAGGCTGTTAACTTCCTGTGTGCCCAGTATCCACTATTCTGGCAGTTACATTGGGTTATATGGGAGAATGTGTTATAACTTTTCTTAATGTACAATGAAGATTTGGGGAGGAAAGGCTATAATAAGACTATATCTTCTCCTTTTTTGTTAGGTTTCTTACCTTGGGTTAAGTGAAGTCTATTTTAAAAAATATTTTGGCAATTATAGTTCAATATAATTAGTTTCCTTGGAAATCCTATGTATTTTACTTTCTGTATTTAAAAGCATTTTGAAAAATGGTACTGAGAGGATTCTGGGAAGATGGTGGAGTGGGTCAGAAAATTACAAGCTCTCAACATTTTTCCCAACAAAAGTGATAAAATAGCACCTCAGGGCAAACATAAAGCAGTAAAAATAAACAGAAGTAGGGGCAAAACAGGGGTCCTCCTGGGAGAATCAGAGATCTGAAGCAAAATTCCAGGATAAAGTTTGGTCCCTGTGAAGAGTCAACACCTCCAGGTTAGGTTCACTTAAGCAACAAGAGGCAAACCCTGGGTTGGGAGGCTGCCTCAGTCCCAGCCACAAAAACTTTTACCCTGGGAACAGTGAGGGGAGTTGGGCATCTGAGTCTGGTAATATGGTGGAAACCTCTACTGAGAAGGAACACCAAACCCAGATGTGGAAACATGTTAGGGGGAGAAGGAACCAGTGCATACAGGTGAATGAAGGTGCAGTGGGGTGGAGAAGCTGCTGGCTGTGGGTACTTACAGAGGCTGGGGGTTCTTGGTTTCAGTTCCAGGCCAGAGGGAAGAACTGAAGGAGGATCTGAAGCCAGAGGCACCATCTCCATACCCCAACGATTGGGGGAGAGGGAAGGTAGAGGTGATTACAAAAACTAAGCTACTACAATTTAAAAAAAAAAAACTGCACAGGCAAAGCAGAAAGAGTCCAATCATGGAGAGTTACTATGGGAATAGAGAAGACTGGGGTTTTTCTTCAGAGGAAGATAAGGAAAGAAACTTTCTTCTACCCCAAAGAGTAATGTCGAATGGTCATCTCCCCAAAAAAGAACTTAAAAATAAAATGAGAGAGATTAAAGAAAAACTAAAAAAAAAAAAGAGTAATCCAAGAAAAATAACCAATAAGAAAAGAAAAGTCCATCAATAAGAAAAAGAGATGCAGAAGCTTAAGGAAGAAAATAACTCCAAGAAAATGAGATGAAAAAAATGGATATTAAATGAATTTTCAGACTTTTAGGACTTCATTTAAAAAAAACAAACCAAAAACAAAACCTGAACTTAATGGAAGATCTGACATACAAGAGCCAAGAGAAATACAAGGTACACACGAAATCTAATTACAAGGGACTCAATAAGGACAGACTGTAAACTCTTTATGTATGTAACATGTAAAATGTGTGTCTAAGATTGTTATCAGTAATTAGGTAGTTTGTAAGAAAGATTGGGGAAGGCATGAGTATGATATGACTTTAAAAAGAAAAATCATGTAGGAATAGTCAAAAAGAATAATTTCAGACAAATGAGCTGCAAAGGGAAGAAGCAATCCAGAGGAATTAAATGGGGGAGGAGGGCTGTTAGTTCTGGAAATCTACTTTCATTGAGAATGGGTTCAAGAGGAAACAATACATATATATCTAGAAGAGGATGTAAGTCTTCTAAATTCAGAAAGAAATATAATGCTAAGGTGATAGGAAGGGGGAGAAGATAAGGGAGGTTGAGGGAATATGTAAAAAGGTGGGTATAGAAGAGTGTGTAGATTAATGGGAATGGGAAGATAAGGGACCAGTCCATGGGGGGGGGGGGGGGTAGGTTAAATAACAGGAAGGCAAGGTAGGGGGTAAAAGTAGAGACATCAGGAGGGAAAGGAAATGAGATACACACACAAAAAAATGAAGATTGGGAGTAGAATTTGCTAGGGAAAGTATATGTTTACATTATACATATATATGTATGTGTGTATATGTACATGTGTATACATATATCTATATCTCTATATAAATATATTCATGCTTAATTGTAACCCTCAGGGGAGAGTGGTAGAGGGAGGGAAAAGAATAAAGTAAAGAGTGCACAGCAGAGAACAAAAGAAAACTTTCAAGAAAGCAAAGATGGACAATTCTCAACACAATGCATAGTACTGATTACACAGACTTTCTTGAAATGGAAATTTATTGCTGTATATTTTGAATTCTTTCTTATGTTCTGCTGTGCACATGACATGATTTTTTCTTTTCTTATTTTTAATTTGTTTTAATATTTAAGTTTATATGTTCCTTTTTCTTTTCTTATTGTGTATTTAAGATTCTGTATTTCAGTCTAAAATTTTAAAAAAGAGTTAAAAAAGGAAAAGAAAAATGGACCTAGGCTTAATCAAACTGTGGAAGGAGTCTGCAAGATAAAAAACAAATCCCTTTTCTATGTAGACAGTGAAGGAGAGAGTATGGGATTGGGAATCAGGAAGACGAGTTTGAAATCTGCTTTAGTATTGACTACCTGCAAGTTGTAAGTTACTTAACCTCTCTGTGCTTCAGTTTCCTCAACTGTAAAATGTGGAAAATAGCCCCTTACTTCACAGAGTTGTTAGATGGTTATAAATAGTATGTGTGAAGCACTTTGCAAACCTTAAAACTCTATATAATACTACTGTGTTGAAAATGTTAGAAATCTTGTTTGATTCTATCAACTGGCCAGCTCTGCACAGGATGGTCTGTGTCAAATAATGGAATATTGTTAACCTGTATGGGGACAGGTTACTTAGTTAGTTATTAACTGGAATTTCTTTCAACTTAGCTCTGAACTGAACTGATTTGCAATCTTAGGATCAGTATGGGACCTGCTTTATCTTTAGGTTAAGCAAAGAACCCTCTCCTTTATCCACCTAAGCTTGTCTTTCTCCAAAAGCTCAAAGAGAGATATAGTCATTACTTCTCTTCCCTGCTGGTCCTGCTACCTTGTTTTGTTTTTTCACTCTCCTTCAGCATCCAAAAAGTTGGGTCTGAAGCAACCTGAAATAGTACAGAAGACATTTAAGTAGCACAAAGGATAGAGTACTGGAAATGGAGTAAGGAGGACGAGTTCAAATCCAGTCTCACCTACTTAATAGTTATATTAAGCTGGGTAAATTACTTGACCTCTCAGTTTCCTCATCTGTAAAATGGGGATCAAATATGACAATATTTCTATTACAGTTGTCTGCCAACATTAAAGTACTACAAAAATTTAGGCATTATTATTAAGATAGTAGGTTTTGCATAAGCTATATTCTGGGGCTTTTCAGACTTGAGTGTGCTTTGATGTTCATCAACTATAGTTTGAGAAACAAACATATATGGAACTTGCTGATAAGTTCATGGTGGTACATGGTATAACATGGAAGAATATCACAAGATAAAGGAAGAGGAGGAGGAAATTGAGATTCTGACACATGATTCCAAAAGAAGATCTGGTAGGAGGGCATGTCATTTCATGATCCTCTTTCCCTTCAAACAAATTATTACTTTTAAGGAGGACTGGAGGAAGAGTTGTACGAGGCAAAATCTTTCAGGACCACTTTTTGGTTTTATCTAATCAACAGTATAATTAACTAAGCATTATGCATGATCATTTTTGAGGAAATCACCTGAAAAGTGACACTTCAGATGTTTAATTCTAAAAACTCTTGTTCCATAAATCATCAAGTTAACAAGCAGATATCAAGAACTTAGTGTATACTAGGACGGTACTAAATATTGGGAATGCAAAGGAAAGTGAAAACTACATGATTTCAAAAAATTCACAATCATTGATGTCTTTTATATTTATACCAGTCATTTACCATTCTCTTCCAAACCGAGTACTCCTTTGCAATAAAGAAAAACGATGGAGCACAAACATCTGAGACAATAATCAAGTCTGAGAGTGTTTACAATCTTCTTATAATGCTCACTTTTCTGCTGTGGGTCTTGTAGTTATCCATCCCCCAGGAACTTTAATTGATTTGTCAGTTCAGTTATTTACATCATTGAAGTCATTCTATAATTTTTTTCTCATCATTCTACTTATTTAGCTGTACATAATTCATCAGGTGATAGAAATTTTCCTATGTTTCTCATATTCATCATTTCTTACTATAAAATAATATTCAAATATATTCCTATACCATTCCCGTTGGCCTTTCCCCTCAGTGGAAACCCATTTTGTTCCTAGTTCTCTGCTAGCACAGTGCTGCTGTGAATATTTTGATACCTTTTTTTTGGTCACTTCTTTGGAATATGTGCCTGCTAGGACAGTTGTCAGGTCAAAGAGTGCAGATAGTTTAGACCCTTTTAAAAATCCAAATTGAAATTCAGCATGGTTGGACCAGTTTACAGTTCCACCAATAATGCATTGGTGTGATTTCTTTTCCCCAATCTTTCAAATATTGAATATTCCCATCTCTTGTCATCTTTGCTGGTTCAGATGATCAGAGGTAAAATCTGAGTGGATTTATTTGAACTTTTTTTTACTTTTAGCTGTTTGGAACATAGTTTTATGCGATTGATCATTTATAGACTGCAACTCTTCTTTCTGAAAGTTGTTCATATCCTTCGATGACACATTGAGAATTGCATATGTATTGGGAATAGCTTATTAAAGTCAGTTCTTCCTGTATTTTGGATATCTAGCTTTTATCAGTGATGTGTGGTACAAATATTTGCCTTAATTTAACATTTCTCTTCTGAATCTGTATTTATTGTTTCTATTACTAAAAAAACTCTTTAATTTTATGTATGCAAAATTGCCTCTTTTTAAGATTTTGTATAGTCTCTCTCTTTTTTTGGTTAAGAATTCTCTTCAGTCATAATTATAAAAGTTATGCATATGTTTTTCTTATTTTCTTTTATTCTCAATATATTCTTGTTCTCTGTTTTAAAAAGCCTCTATTTAAAAAAAAACCAGTGTGACCTTTTACATTCAGGTTCTGTGTCCAGTTTGAGATTATTGTAGCATATGGCGAAAGATGTAAGGAAGGTCTTGTTAAAAGCTGAGCCATCAGTGATATGCTTAATGGATCAAGGATTATTCACCCTCCTCCTCACATCATTATTCAGAATTTTGCTACCTAACCTTCCAGGTCATCATCAGGCCTTCACTTTCTACCATTATCTGCAGATTATGAAAACTAGTTCATATTAGAATACCTTTTGTTGATCCCTTGCTATTGCACACCTAACTTCATCTACCCTCTGTGTTATATAGCCCAACTTCTCTCAACCATCTGCTCTGTCTGCTTAGAATCAATTCTCCTTTATGTAAATGGAGGCATATTAACAAATACCTTATGTGTGTATGTATGATGTGACCTCAAAACTGTAGGCTAGTGGTTTGGGAATAATGGGGGAGGGAACTTGATCTTAACTTTTAAAAAATTGTTATTACTGTCTTCCACTCCAAGTGGAAGATTTGCAATCAGGTATTCATACCACCCTCCTGTGGAATTGAAAGAACATAGACCTTGCACCCCAGAGACATTGTTCTAGGTCTGGATTTGCAATTGACTCAGTCTGAGACCTTGGACCCTTAGGAGATTTCATTTCTCTAGGTCTTAGTTTTCTCACTTTTAAAACAAGGGCATTAAACTAGATGATTTGTAGAGCTCCTTAGAGCTTTAATATACTGTAATTTATGGGATACTATCCTGCCAAAGGAGGAGACTTTGGTTTTATAAAAAAAAATCTCATCAATTTAGTAAAGATCTTCCCTTTCTCTAGTGATTCTCAAAATAGCAGCTTTTTAGACATTTATTTTCCCAAAGGAGTACAGTGAGGTTGTCTGATTGGTGGTAACGTAGATGGGTTGGCTGCTCTGAGGATAAGTATGTATCTGCAAGAGTGCCTATGTCAGTAAAACGGCTAACACAACCATGTCCTAAGTGAAGCTATTTTTTTAAATTGAATTTTGGGCTCCTCGTCTTCTACAGTGAAATGAATGCATTCTTAATACTCATAAGTGAAAAAGAGGCACTGCTGTGGTCCTACGTTAGAAAATTTTGCTTTTTTGGTTTAAGTTCATATCATTTGAGGCCTGCAGCAAGGCAATCTTCCTCCTCCTCCCTGATTTAGTCTTGATTCCTTCCTCATAAAGTGTCTTCCTACACTTCTCTTTTCTCCTCAAGTTTTCCCCGCACTATCATCTACCCTTCTTTTCTCAGATGATGACATTGCTTTGTATTTTACTAAGAAAACAGAGGCCATTCCCCTTGAGTTCCCTGTTCTCTATATTCAGAAGCTCTTTTTATCATATCCCACTCTTTCTTCCTTTATTAACTACTTGCTCTGACCTGGGCACTTTGCGAGGTACTGGGAATACAACGACAAAGATAAAATATTGCTTGCCTCCAAGGGACTTATTTTCTATTGGGGAAAACAACATATAAATTACATACAATGTGAGTTTGTTCTTTTTTTTTGGAACTGGATCTTCAAAACCATCAATATAAAGAACTGAGAGTGAAGAACTCCTTCTAAAAATGCAGACTGGCATTTGTTCTGGAACTTATAGTCATAGAAGGTTGCCCAAGGACAACTGAGAGGGTAGGGAACACGCTTAGTGTTAGAAAACCAGCTTATGACCAAGGTTACCCTTGAATTCAGGTCTTACCATACTCCTAGACCAGGTCTTTATCCATTCTTGTCACCCTACTTCTCAGAAAACAAGTGGAAACAAAGCAAATCCATATTAGCTTGTTGAGATTGGGGACCTAATAGTTGAAAGGAAGTCTGAGTCAAGAAAGTACTCATGCACTGGAAATGAGCTTCAAAAGGAGCTAGGGATTCTAAGAGAGAGTCCCTGAGAACTAGAAGTCAACCCCTGCAAAGACACAAAGGAAGAAAACACTTGTAAAACACAACCCAGTACTTGACATGTAGTAGGCGCTTAACAAAAACTTCCTCATGATTGAACACTTCTACCAATGAAATAAAAGTACTTTCTAAGTAGCTAAATACAATTGACAAGAGAACTCAACTTTGTTTCACTTATATTTGGGGAGTCTCCCTAACCAATCATTTTCTATATCAATATTGCCTTTATTTTGGATTCCTAGACTTCTAGAAATTTTAGTACCTTGTAATTATTCAATTTGGCATCATGCCTCTTCTTAAAATGCTCTACATAATAATAGCTGAAATTCATATAGTGCCTTAAGGTTTATAAAGCACTTTACAAATATCTCATTTTATTTTTGTAACAATGGGTAGTGTGTTAAATGTTATTATTATTGACATTTCAGAGATAAGGAATCTGAGGTATCCAGAGGTTAAGTGACTTGTTTAAGGTCACACAGCAAGTGTCAGAGGCTCAATTTGAATACAGATCTTCCTATCTGCAGGTCCAGTACTCTAACTACAAATAAAAGTGAATAAAAATAAATTTATTTTGAGAATTCCAAGATATTAGTTAAGATTCTATGAGAAAGATACCTTTGGTTATAAAAGCAAAATAAGACAAAATGCAGGTTTAGGAATCACCGCTTTAAATGGTTAATTTCAAGTTTCTAGGACCCATATTTTCCTCTCATTTTTAGAGGTTCCAAGCAAACAACAATGAGCAATATGAGTGATTTTATTTCACTATACTAATCACTATTCATAAGTAAAATTTAATCTAACACATTAATGATATGCATAATAATGTGTCTAAGGTAATTAACCATAAATAGTTAGTGGGTCTCAAATGGCTGTAATTAGCATCAGAGCTGGCACTAGCAAGCTGGAAAAAAATATTCAGGGATCCTCAGTGAGGGGAGGATTGTTAATAAAATAAATGTACATATTTTTGAGATGGGAAAAATGACGCTGTCCAAAGCAATACTCTTTACATTATACCTTCTTATGCCTCCAAATCATCGGGGCTTGGTACAAAAGATTTGCCAGCCTCGAGTTTACCTTGTCTCATTTCAAAGCTGTCCTTCCTTGTATTTAATTAATTTATATCATTTGTCAAACATTTATAGTGTGCAGAGCAGTAACTGTGTCGTGACACAGAAAACATTCTGCACAAAGGGACTGATTTACATGTTTGACTTAAGTGAAAGAAGATAGAGAAGGGAGAAGAGCAAGCATCAGAACACAAGGCGCCATTCCCCTCTGGAATTGGGGGTGGGATAGGATCAATATTACATCTCCAGTGCATACTCTCTTACACACTTTGTTCCTCCAACTCCAAATCAATCTCCCATACTCAGTCGTGCTTTTCTCTTACATCATGACAGCTATGTTAGATGAGGTATACTAGGGATGTAGGATTTCAATTATTCACACATCTAAAAGTCTCATTCCTTTCAAAGCAGAGGATCTGATAAACTCTTCACTAACCCTTACTGAAAATTTCTTTGTTCAGAAGCTGAAGCAACAAAGAGAACTTGCTCCCTGGATTTAATTCTGAACAAAGAAGAACTGATAAGAAAAATTAATGCAATAGAAACTGGTACCCCAGAAAGAGCTTAAGTCGGTGAAAAATGCTCAAAAGCACAAGGAAGACTTTTTAAAAATAATTATTTATTCATTTTAAACTTGCATACAAAATGAAGGGGGAAAAGAACATTTCCACATACATAGCAGAACATAAAGAGAGGACTGCATATAAAACCACACATTTCCATTTCAGACAGTTTACTTTTTTTTAAACTATGTAGTAAATGCTGCACATTGTTTTCAATGCTACCTGACTTTTTATGTTCTTCCCTCTAAGTTTTCTTTTGTTCTCTTTTGTGCACTTAAAATTGTTTTTCTCCTTCCCTCTACAACACGCCCTAGAGAAAGCTACAATTAAACATGAGTACACACACACACATACATATATACACCTACATATACATATACAAGAGTGTGTGTATATGTGTATATACACACACACCTATACATATTTCTATTTGTCAGTTCTCTCTCTGGAAGTATATATTATCTTCCTTCATAGGTTCAAGTCTTTATATGTTTTTCTAAAATCAACCAATTCATCACTTTTTATAGCACAGTAGTAGTCCATCACAGTTATATACCACAACTTGTTTAGTCATTCCCCAGTTGAAGGACTTCTATCATTTTAGCTAATCTAATAGGTACAGGGGTGGAGAACCTGTGGCCTCGAGTCATCATTCAGTCAAAGGGTCATACTTGATGATATAAGAGGATATATAAGATGATATTTCAAAGTTTTTTTTTTAATTTGTATTTCTCTAATCAATAATGATTGAGTATTTTTTTTGTATGACTTTACATAGTTTTGATTTCTTCATCAAAAATTGCCTGCTCTTTTCCTTTGGCTATTTATCAATTGGGGAATGACTCACATTCTTTAAAATCTGACAAACTTCTTTATATGTTTGAGAAATAAAACTTTCATCTGAGAGACTCCGAAAAAATTTCTCCCAGTTTTCTACTTTCCTTTTAATCTTGGTCACATTGGTTTCATTTGTACAACAACTTTTAAATTTGATATAATTGAAATTATTCATTTTACACCTCATAATACTATCACTTGTTTATTCGTGAATTGTTCCCCAGTCCATGAGTCTGATAGGTAATATGTTCTATATTCTTCTGGTTTTCATGTGATATCTCCCTTTGCATCTAAGTTGTGTATCCATTTTGATCTTATCTTGGTACATGGTTCAAGATATTGGTCTATGCCCAATTTTTGCCACACTGCTATCCAGCTTTCCTATCAATTTTTGCCGACTATGAATTCTTATTCACATAATTTACCTTTATATTTGTCAAACACAAGGTTATTATAACCTTTTACTACTGCGCATTGTATGGCTTTTCTGTTCCACTGATCTTTCTGTTTCTTAGCCAGTACTAGATAGTTTTGTCTGGAACCACTGAACTTCCTTTATTTACATTTTTTCATTAGTTTCTTTGAAATTCTTGACTTTTTGTTCTTCTAAATGAATTTTATTATTATTTTTTGTAACTTAGTAAAATAATTTTTGAGTGATTTAGTTGGAATGGCATTGAATAAATAGATTAGTTAGGTAAAATTGTAATTTAAAAAATTATATTAGCTTTCCCTACTCATGAACAATAAATATTTCTCCAATTATTTAAATCTAACTTTATTTGTATAAAGAGTGTTTTATAATTATGTTTATGTAGTTCCTGCTTTCAGGTATTTTATACTATCTATGGTTATTTTAAGTGGTCTAAAACAATAGTGAATAAAAGTGGTGACAGTGTAGTTTCCCTATTTATCCATTTTAATTAAATCTGTTTTAGCTTTAACTTTGTCTGAGATTATGATCGTGACCCTTTTTTAATATCAGCTGAAGCATAATAAATTCTGCTCCAGTCCTTTGTTTTAATTGTGTGTGGTTCTCATTTTTTAATTGTATTTCTTGTAATTTTGAATGTTGAATTCAGATTTGTCATTCATTTTAATATCCATTTCTGTTTTATGGGTAAATGCATTCCATTCACATTCAAAGCTGTATTTACTTGTTGTGTATTTCTATCCTATTTTCCTTGCTATTCTTCTCCTCTTATTTATCATTCCTCATGCATCTAATTTACTTCTAACCACTACCTTGCCTCCTATTCCTTAATCTACTTACCCTTCTAAGCATCCCTCCCTTATCTTATCCCCTGATCCTCTTAATTTCTTTATAATTTAGAAGACTTTTATATTTCTCTACATGTATGTGTTGTTCCCTCTTTAACCTATTTCCCATGAGAGTAAGGTTCCAATACTACCAGTCCTAACCTCCCCTCCCTTGCTTCTTCTGTATCAGTTCTTCTTTTTATGCCTCATTTGTATGAGATAATTACTTCTTTTTACCTCTATCTACCCAGTTTTATTTTTTAAAAGAACCCCATCATATTCAGCTAAGCCTTTTTTTCAAACTACCTAAGTAATGATGATAGTGCTAAAAGTACTGATAACATTTTCACATAAAAATAGTAAATATAAAAGTATATAAAAGTAAATAGTTTGACCTTATTGAATGCCTTATTATATTATATTGAGTGGTCTTTAATGTTTGCCTTATATTTCTCCTGGATCTTACATATCAAATTTTCCATTAAGTTCTGGACTTTTCGTCACAGATACCTGAATGTCTTTTAGTTTATTAAATGTCCATTTTTTTCCCCATTCAGTATCATACTCAACTTTGCTGAATAAGCTATTTTTTGTGATAACTCCAGATCTTTTGTTCTTTGAAATAGAGTGTTCTAAGACCTGTAGTATTTTGATGAAGAAGTTGCTAGGTCTTGCATGATCTTGATTGTATCTCCATGGTATTAAACAAAGTTGCTATTAATATTTTCTCCTTAACCTGAGAACTTTGACATTTGGCTATGATATTCCTGTAAATTTTCCTCCTGGGATCTCTTTCATGTGGTGATTTGTGATGTTTTTTTCCCATTTATGTTTTACCTTCTTGTTCTAGAACTTTAGGGCTTAACAATTTCTTGTAACGTTATATCAAGATTCCTTTTTTTCCCATCGAAACTTTTAGGTAGTCCAACAATACTTATATTGTCTCAATCTGTTTTCTAGATCAGTAGTTTTTCTAACATAATCTCTTCTATTTTTTCATTCTTTTGATTTTGTTTTATTATGTCTTGGTGTCTTATAACATCATTAGCTTCCTCGTGCCCAGTTATAGTTTTCAAGGAATTATTTTCTTTCTTAAGTATTTAGATCTTTTTTTCAGTTGGTTAACTTTATTGTCATAATTTTCTGCATTATCTGGGATTGTGTTTATTTTTTCCCTACTTTTCCCTTGCTCTTTTTTATTTGATTTTTTAAGTCCTTTTAAAGTTCTTCCAAGAACTCTTTTTGGGTTTGTGAGCAGTTGATATTTCTCTTTGAAAAAGGAATGGCTTTTTAACTTCATTATCTTTCTTTGAATATGAACCCAGATATTTTCTATCCCTAGAGTAGTTGTCTATGGTTGAGTTCTTTCTCTTTTGCTTACTCCTTTTTATGTTTTGTTTTATTTTATGGTGCAGCTTTTCATTATAATCAGGTTCTAGCCCCAAGTCGTGGGGAATGGTGGTCCAGGCGTCAGGTCCTTCTTACTGTTTTTTTCTGCGCTCTTTCCTAGGGACCAACCTTGGACACTCCATTTTACCATGGAACCACCATTAGGGTCCACAGCTACATGGTCACTGCAAATGATCTTTTTCCCTGTAGCCCTTCAGGGCAGCTACAAACTTCACTCTCCCTTCTGCTTTGGAACCAAAACCAAGGACTCCATTCTTCTGCAGGTGTGTATAACCAGCAGGGTCCCCATCCCTCTGCTATGGCACCTGGTGGGCATGTGCTCACTTTTTCTCACCCATAATTACAGCTGGGGACAAAGTCTGATCAGTACATCTGGATCTGGCATCGGGAGACAACAGATTTAATCTTCCCCTACTCAGCTTTCTGACCCCCATGCTGTCCATGAGATGTAAGTTCCAGAAACTAATTCTGCCTCTGGACTCAGCTGCCCCCAGGGCTTGTTGTTTGGTAGTGTTTATACTTCAATTGGTCAAAAACAGCCCTTGGTGGTTGAGTCTTTCCTGAGATCCTTTCAAGTTGTTCTAAGAGGATAACTGCTTTACCCTGATTTTTAATTATTTCTGCTACTCAAATTCACTTTGAGGCAATGTTCTGTCTTTTTTTGTGGAAGAAATTTGTAGAGCCTCAAATTTTTTTTACTACTCCATCATCTTCTCCAAATTCTTTCCAACTAAGACATTTTTAAAAAAAGAATAATTGGTACAAGAAATAGGGTAGACAGACCTCTGGTTAGGACAGATGTTATGATGATACCAGACAAGAAAAATAAATTCAATTCACCTTTACCTCTAATTTACCTTCTCCCTAAAGGATCTTAAAATCAGAAAAAGGAAAAACAACCCACTTAGGAATTAACTAAAGTTCAAGAAAGGAGAACGAATCTTTAAAATTTTATTGCACACTTACTCTATGCCAGACATTATGTTAAGCATAGGACAGAACACTTAGCTACTTTATGAAGTTTCAGATTCCATCTTTAAATAATTTGTATACCATCCCATCTGCAATCTCCATGATGTGAGTACTCTGTCCCCTTCCATATAAATGGTTTTGGTTTTGTATTATTCCTTGATAATATAGAAACTAAAACAAATGGTTCAAGTATTATATTTGAAATTTCTACTCATTTTAAGTTTATGAAGTCATACTCAAGTTGTCATGGTTTTGAGGCAGAGAAGGCAATGGCCTAAAATGCTAAAGGTGTGTTCCACAATGGGGAGTAATGCTACATTGGAGGATAGTTTGGGACCAATAGGCAGCATGATATAGAGGGAGGAGCAATGGCCTTTGAGGACTTTTGTCCAAATCTTACCTTGGACACTTACCTCAGGCAAGTCTCTTAAAAGCCTTTGGTTCATTTGTAAAGTAATTAGACTACATAGCATCTTAAATCTCTCCAAGTCTCATCTACAATCCTCAAAAATTCAATTTTCTGAGGAAATCAGTGGCCAAGATGCTAATGACTTAGTTGAAAAAATCCCCCTCCTCTCCTCTCTCCCATCCCTGCCAAGAATTTATGGGAATGTGATATCTCATTCCAGCTCCCAATGCTACCCCAAATATTGGCCCAACAGGGACAAAGAGTTGGATATCACATGGATGCTGAGCAGCAGTTCTTTGCTGGTATATGGGTATAAATGGTACCTATTTGTGGACTGGTCATAAATCCTAGAGAACCAGGCCTTTTTTTTTTTTTACCTCTTTTTGTATCCCAAGCACTTAGCACAGTGCCTGGCACATCGTAGGCACTTAATAAATGTTTATTGATTGATTGAATAATATTGCATTCAGAAGGATAATACTATACTCTCATTTCTTTTTTAAAAAAGTAACTACTACTAATATTTCCAAATGTAAGTGTCATTGCCTATTTGATTTGATGTTTGGTATTTGATACCTGAGAGCTTCTTAAAGTGACCATGAATTTTCCTTCTTCATATGAAAAAAAGAGCTTGGCAAAATCCAACAAAATTATCTTTTTTATTTTTAAATGCTTATTTGTATCTTTTACATTTACATTCCTTTGCTTTCTATCATACATTACTTGTATTCCTTCCCCACCCTATCCTAGGGAGCCATACCTTAAAATGAAGAAGAAAAAAAGAGCAGGGGGAGTTAAATGAAAATAACTAGCATTAAAAATGCATGAGATAGTTAATACTTCATACTCATAATTCCCTTCCTGTGCCTTCTCATATCTCATAGCTTTGCTCTGGGGTTAAGATAGAAATAATCATAACATTTAAATCTGATTGTGTTATTTTCCTTTCATTTACATTACTGTAGTTGTATATGTTGTTTACATGGTTCTGCTTACTTTACTTTGATCATTTCATATGTCATTCCAAAATTCTCTGAATTTATCATGTTTGCTGTTTTTTTTTTAATAGCACAGCAATATTCCATTACCTTCATGAGCCATAATTTGTTTATTGATTTACCAGTCGATGGACATCTACTTTGTTTCTAGTTCTTTGCTAGTACAAAAATAGTTGATATAAATATTTTTACACACATGAGTCTTTTATAATGTGGTCTATTACATGCGTATGTCAGTTATTCTCTGGGAACATATTCTGGCACATGATGTAATATACTGCTCTATATTAATGCTTTGCCAAACTTTTTTCCCAAATATTTTACACATGCTTTAATTATTTTGAATGGAATTTTATTTTCTCTTTGCCTGTGTTTGCCTATGCCTCAATATCTTCTTTCTATAACTAATATTTCCAAAATTATATCAGTGATAGAGCTGACTGCTTTTTCTTGGATTTTGGCCAAGAAAGGGAGGGGATGACAGAGTATGATGAAGGATTTATTAAAGACAGAGGGGATTTGGGGCACATTTGTAGATGACAGCCAATAGATAAGAAGAGATTGGAGATTCAAAAGAGAAGGAATGATTTAGATATCAATCTTCTGGATAAAAAAGGAGAAAATGGGATCCAGAGTACTTATAGATGAGTAGAAAGTTCACTTCATTATCAGAGAGGGAAAAAGGAGGAGAGAATAGTGAATATGTCAATATTTTGTGAAGATAATATGGAGTTGGATTGGTTAACCAAAGGGTTAAAATTAGTGGAGGTAAGTGAAACCAGACTTACTGGTCTTGGAAAGTAGACCTCTACTTGAGAGGTAGAGGGAAATGGAAGTCATAGAGAGAATGATGAACAGATTTGGGTGGAGTAATCATAGGGAGAGATGGAATAAAAAGTGGTTATGATCAGAAGAAGCAATTGCAGTTTTCTTGAACATGAAACTATAACAGTTTGTTGAGAAAGAATAGAAGAGTAAATCATAGGACTTGAGTAAACTGAGGAAGCTAGAAAGTTGGGGTGTTTGAGGGAACATTAACATGTTCATTGAAGTACCCTCACCAAAGACAGGAGTTGAAGTGGAGAGGTATATTATAAGCCAGGTACTGAATTTATTGGGAAAGGGGAGAAAATGATGTGAGAGCCAAATGACAATAGTCATCAGGATCTGGATAGAAGGTGTGTTTCAAAGGAGAAAAGGTTGGTACATGATAATGACAAGGGGAGAGTTCTAATGTGGCAATAGGGAGCAAGTATTATGCTGACTTCCCTTCTGAAATCAGTGTTGGATAAATGAGAGAAGATGAAACCAGTACTGAAAAGTCTGACCAAGGATATGTCTTCTGGAGGAGTCAAATCTTAAGCACTTTCCACTACACACACACGTACACACATGTGAGTACATACATGCACACACAGAATTAATGTTCTGTTGTGGTACCTCTTCCCTTTTCCCTTCATTACTCAAGCATTCCCCTGTGCTCAACCATAACTCCTTCAGAAAAAGCATGGTCCAGAAGCTACCTTAAGAATCACACCCACCCAGGAACTTCACTAGCATTAGGAAGTAAATAAATCCTGGTGGCATGTTCAATTTTTCATGGATGCCAGTGCTTGAGCTTAGATTATTCCTTTGATTACACAAAATGGCAGGAATGGAGAAGGTATGTGAAGCCACGAAGTTCATAGACGTTTATAGTGGATAGAGTTTCATTCTCAGTATGTACAGAACATCTGCTGTTTTGGAACAAATACTGAGAGCAAAGGTTGTACCAATCGAAAAAAATGCGAGCTCTTCAAAGGTGTCATGAAGTCTCACATTTTTCTGTCAGAATAGAACTGTAGAAGAAAGCAGATTTCCATTTACAGCCTTTGTTGTTTTAAAAAAGGTATTTCACCAAACTTAGAGAAGCACAGATCTTGGCATCTCAAATCTTTAACAGGTTTTAGGTTTCAAAAATTACTTGGAAATCATTTGTCAGTATACTGGAGGAATAAATACAAATGCTGAGAGCAAGAGAATAATCTTTTGGGGCTTGTCAGATTCTTATGAAAAAATATTCAGAACATCAATCAAACTTTCATTTTGACAGCATTTCATTCGTAATCATCCTCCCTCCCCCTCCCTCTCTTCCTACCAAGGGTAGAGTAAAGAAAACTGGAGAATACGATAATGGCAATAGCAAATGTAGGTAAGCCTAGGAAATTAAAAAAAAAAAAACAAACCCTGTAAACAAACTATTCAAGCGGCACTCATGGAATTGACAAATTTGGCCCAAATAGGTAGCTTTCCCCATTCTCAAGTGAACATCAGATGAGATTATACTAGGCCATAGGGACTGAACCTGTGATTTAAGCAACAGGGAATGCCCCCATAGGACAACACCTTTTTTTTTCTTTGTCTTGTAGTTCTAGAGAGAACACTTAGAATTTGAATGACTTGTCTGGGATCACATAGTCAATATGTGTCAGGGGAAAAATCTGAACCCATGTCTTGTTGGCTTTAGGGGCAGATCACCATCCACCAAACCACATTACCTTTCTGTGTCGATAACTTTTAGATGGATAATTTACATAAATGTTTCATATGTTTAAAAAAATGTATTTCACTAGCACCTAAGTTTGACATCTTTCTCATAACAATCTCAGGAAGTAAATACTACAAATATTATTGTCCCTATTTGATACATGAGGAAACTTAAGACTCCGAGACAAGATGGAACTTACTACCCTAAAGCTGTGAGAGTCTAGTCCAGAACTTCTGAGGCAAAGAGGCCCCAGGCCCAACTCCAACATGAAAAGAATAATCAGTTCCTTCTCCCTTAAAACTCTTCATTCCAGTGAAACCCTGGTCTACATTTGTCATAGAAATAATGTAGCACGGATATCGATATAGCATTGGTTTCATTCCTGTTCAACAATAGCCACAAGCCCAGACCTATGAGTTCATTAGTGTTAAGGAATACCTAGTAAAGAAACCCCATCTACCAAAGCAAAGAAGCAACTTGAAACACCTTATGTTAGAGGGCTTCTTAGGGGAAGGGACAGCTTAAAAGGGAAAGGGAAGGGAAAAAGCATTTATTAAGGGCCTACTATGTGCCAAATATTTTATTTGATTCCCTCAACAATACCGAGAGATAGCTTATATTATTATTCCATTTTACAAGTAAAGAAACTGAGGCAGGCAGAGGTTAAGTGTCTTGACTGGAATCACACTGCAAGGATGTGTCAGAGGTGAGACTTGAACTCAGATCTCCCTGACTCCCAGGACAGCTCCCTATTCCTCTACACTGCCTCTCACAAGATATATACATATCCCACAATTGATCGCTCCTGGGAAGAACCTTTGACCTTTCATTCATTTGATAAATATTTATTAAGCATCTACTAATTGTCAGGCACTGTGCTAAGTATTGGAGCTTCAAAAAGAGGGAAAAGGAAGTCCCTGCCCTCAAAGAGCTTAAAGCCAATGAACTGCCCCTTATAAACATTTATCTGGGCTCTGCAGTGGGTATATCTTGTAGGTGAGCCTGTGCAGTGATGCAATTGTTAAAAACCCATGCTTGGAAGGGGTGATTTGAAGACTGGATCGTTCTCTGGTCCTTCTTTCTTTTTTTGGCAGCGTGTGAACTTGTACCTCTACTTCTCAATTTCTGGTCTGTAATTCAGCAACTTTGGGCACTATGACTGATTTGAAGTGCCAAGGAACAGGCAGCTGGGCCATTAGTGGGCTGTTAATGTAGTTGCATCCAGGCCTACAAACACACAGAAGAGGGAAAAGAAACCTTGTGAAGTGAGTGAGGCCTTTGATAAAGATCAGAAGTACAATCAATTTTATTTTGTTGTTCAGTTGAGTCTGACTCTTTGTAACCCCATTTGGGATATTCTTGGCAAAGAGAACCTTTCCTTCTCTAGCTCATTTTCCAGATGAGGAAACTAAGGCAAATAGGATTAAGTGACTTTCCCAGAGTCACAAAGCAAGGAAGTGTCTGAGGATGGATTTGAACTTAGGTCTTCCTGACTCTAGACCCAATGTTCCATCCACTGTACCACCTAGATCCCATAATGTATAAATATATCTGTCTATGCCCTTGCCACTGCATCAGTTATGTGATCAGAGCTCATAACTGACTGCATAGTCACTCATTTGGTCTAAAATTTGCCTCCTCAGTATATATGCTCAGGGTATATAGATGAAGGATTTGAATGCTGATTTCTCCAGCATTTAAGACTCCAGGGTCTTTCATATAGAATCAGAAAAGTTTGAAAAAGTGGGGGGACAAGTAGGTGGCACCATGAATAGAACCCTACAGTCAAGCGGACACTTAATTGCCTTTAAAAAAGAGAAAAGTTATAAACAGAACTCCAAAGTTTATCTAGTCTAATATTCTCATTGTGCAGCTAAAAAAACAAAGCTGCACTGATGAATTACCAAGGTCAGATGGCTAGCCTGGTAACAGAGTAGTACTAGAACTCATTCAAGTTGTTGATTTTGTATTCCTTTCCCTACATTAGGAGGGTTCACTTACCTTATTTCAATTCCAAGTCCCAAATATGTGTTTATTTCTTATGATTATACCTCTACAAGGGAAGAAAAGTTAGCAAAGGAATTTCTCTTTTTATTTTATGTTTTATGTTTATTATTTTTAATATAATTTATTTATTTTTGGTTTTCAACATTCACTTCCATGAGATTTTGAATTCCAAATTTTTTCCCCATCTCTCCCCTACCCCCATCCCAGGGCAGCATGCACCCCAACCACTCCTTTCCTCAATCTGTGCTCCCTTCTGTCACACACACCCCCCTTCTCTGATCCCTCTCCTCTATTTTCCTGTAGGGCAAGATAGATTTCTATATCCCATTACCTATACAATTTATTTCTCAGTTGCATGCAAAAACAATTTTTAACATTCATTTTTAAAGCTTGGAGTTCAACATTTTCTCCCTTCCCCCTCTCAACCCACCCTCACTGAGAAAGTAAGCAATTTGATATAGGTGATAAATGTATAGGCGTGCAAAACACTTCCATAAAAGTCATGTTGTGAAAGACTAACCACATTTCCCTCTATCCTGTCCTGCCCTCCATTTATTCCATTTTCACTCTTGACTTGTTCCTCAAAAATAGTGTTTGCTTCTCCCAATCTGCCATCCCTTCTATCATCCTCCCTCTCCTATTCCCATACCCCTGGCCTTCCTGCAGGGTAAGATGGGCTTCCATATCCAATTGAGTGTGTGTTACTCCCTCCTTAAGCCAAATCCCATGAGAGTAAGGCTCACTTATTCCCTCTTATCTCCCCCCACTTCCCCTTCATTGTGTAAGTTCTTTCTTGCCTCATGAGTCACAAATATCATCTTTCCATGTAGGAATGTAAACAGTTCACCTTTAATGAGGCCCTTATGGTTTCTCTTTTCTGTTTATCTTTTCATGTTTCTATTAATTCTTGTATTTGCAAGTCAAATTTTCCGTTCAGCTCTGGTCTTTTCAACAAGAATGCTTGGAAGTCCTCTATTTCATTGAAATACCATTTTCCCTCCTGAAGTATTATACTCAGTTTTGCTGAGTAGGTGATTCTTGGTTTTGATCCTAGCTCCTTTGACCTCTGGAATATCCTATTCCAAGCCCGCCAATTCTTTAGTTTAGAAGTTGGTAAATCCTCTGTTATCCTGATTGTGTTTCCACAATACTTGAATTGTTTCTTTCTGGCTGTAATATTTTCTCCTTGACCTGGGAACTTTGGAATTTGGCTGCAATATTTCTAGGAGTTTTCCTTTTGGGATTTCTTTCAGGAGGTGATCAGTGGATTATTTCTGTTTTGCCCTCTGGTACTAGAATATCAGGGCAGTTTTTCTTGATAATTTCTTAAAAGATGATATCTAGGCTCTTTTTTTGATCATGGTTTTCGGGAAGATCAATAATTTTTAAATTATTTCTCCTTGATCTATTTTGCAGGTCAGTTGTTTTGCCAATGAGATATTTCACATTTTCTTCTATTTTTCATCCTTTTGGGTTTTTTTATAACCTTGATTTCTCATGAAGTCATTAACTTCCATCTGTTTCATTCTAATTTTTAAGGAGCTTTTGGACATCCTTTTCCATTTGGCCAATTTTGCTTTGTAAGGCATTCTTCTCCTCATTGGCTTTTTTGGATCTGTTTTGCCATTTGAGTTAGTCCATTAAACATGCTATTTTCTTCAGGATTTTTGGGGGTCTGTTTAGCAAGCTATTGACTCATTTTTGATGATTTTCTTGCATCACTTTCATTTCTCTTCCCAATTTTTCCTCTACTTCTCTTACTTGATATTCAAAATCCTTTTTGAGCTCTTCCATTGTGTGAGACCAATTCATATTTTTCTTGGAGGCTTTGGATGTAGGAGCCTTGACCTTGCTGTCTTTCTCTAATTGCATGCTTTGATCTTCCTTGTCATAAGAAAATACCTTTTCACCAAGAAAGTTATCTTCTATAGTCTTATTTTTCCCCCTTTTTGGTCATTTTCCCAGTCAATTACTTGACTTTTGACCTCTTTGTTAAGTAGATGGTGTACTACCCTAAGGTTCAGGGGCATTGTGCAGCTATATTCAGAGATATCTTTAGGGATCTATAAATTCTCAGTTCCTCCAAAGTGGTATGATCAAAGGAGAGGTGATTACTCCTCTCTTTGCTTTCACTCTGGTCTGTGAACAACTGCAAGGATTCTTTTGTGCCCTGGAACTGTGAGCAGGATTCCCTCTCCACAGCCACCACCAGTTCTGCCACACCAGCGCTCCTTCTCGCCCCAGGAACATCATCCAGCACTGAGACCCAGATCAGCCTCCACCTTTGTGCTAGAGCTGTGATTGGACCATGTTCCTCTTTCACCCAGATGAGAGAGATTTCCCACTGACCTTTGAAGTTGTCTTTGGTGTTTGTCAGTTAAGAAGTCTGGAAACTGCTACAGCTGCCAGTGATTCAGCACCCTGAGGCCTGCTCCAGTCCAGTCTGTAGCAACATGACCCATACTGGGCTGTGTTCCACTCTGAGTCCAGTGCAACAGACCCTTCCAGTCAGCCTTCTAGATTGTCTTGGGATGGACATCTGTTTTATTCTGTCAGTTTGTGGTTTCTGCTGCTCTAGAATTGTTTAGAGTCATTTTTGCAAGTATTTTGAGGGACTTGGGGAAGAGCTCAGGGAGGTCCCTGCTTCTACTCCACCATCTTGGCTCCACCCTCAAAATTCCAACAAAATTCAGTTTTTATTAATATTTCTATTCTGAAAGACATTCACTGAAATGAAAAGCCCTATCTCCTGGCTCATTCCCTACTGCCTACAAATGTGCATGTCATCCCCATTCTGAAAAGAAAAAATATACCCACTTAGTCTTTCTATCCCCAGTATAATCTTACTTCTCCCACTCTTTGTAGCTAAATTTCTCAAAATTTTGTTTACTCTCTGTGCCTCCACTTTTTCTCCTCTCACTCTCTTTTTAACCCCTTACAATCCAATTTATAATTGCTTTCTCCAGAGGAGCCAGTGATCTCTTAGTTGTCAATTCCAAAGGTTTTTCTCAATCCTTGTTCTTCTAGAATTCTCTATAGCCTTTGACATGGTTGATCATCTTCTGCTTCACAATTCTTTCTTTTCTCTAAGGTTTTCAGGACAACCTCCTCTCTTGGTTCTTCTCCCTACTCATCTTACTGCTCCTTCTTAGTTTCTTTTGCTGGTTCCTCATCCAGATCATGGCCCCTAATCATAGGTGTCCCTCAGAGTTCTATCCTGGGCCCTTTTCTCTTCTTCCTCCACACTACTTCACTTGGTGATCTCATTAACTCCCATGACAATTCTCAAATCTATCTATCCTCTCCCAACTTTTCTTCTGTCATTTAACATGCTAACAATATATTAATACATTGTTTGAGCCTAGATTCTCATAATCATATGTAAGAGTTTAAATTTAGACCCCTATTCATTTAAATATGGTAACTTCAAAGAATCAGTTATCTTTGACAACAGAAATGAAAATAAGATTGTAATTCATGAATTTCCCAGGTGTTCCTTTCTATTCAATGACTGTTTATATATAATTTCCCATACTCAATACTACAACTGCAAATGTTTTAAAAAATAGACTTTTATTTCAAGCTTCAAATTTAGTAGTGAGTTAAGACTAACATGCAAATATGTATAATATGATTTATTATTTAAGTACAGAATAGAGATTCAAATAGAATGGTATGGAAGATTTAAAATGGGAGAAAGATCACCAGGAGCTGGGGTGTGAGGAAAGGAAGCTTAGTGAAGACATTAGCAACTCTGTTTTTTATATATTCCATACATATATCATTTGAGTCAGAACTAGGACAAGACAACTGGAGTTTTGTCATAGGATACCTAACTTAGGGGGAACTGATAGGTCTTGCCATCCTTCATCAGCATAGAAATAGCTTTAGGACAACAAAAATAATTAATGTAGGAAACTACCAGATGGTGCCTTAGTGTGAGCTCTCACCATGCCCTATCCTCCTCCCCATTGTGGTTGCCTCTTCAGCAGTGGTTTCCAGCAAATACCAACTATTAGGTCAATTTTTTAAATCTCCCTCTCCTCCCACCAGTACCAATTAAACTGAGGGAGCCTTTTGTGAAGCTTACCCTGAGTGTGTTTTGTTGTATTTGACTCAAAATTAAAAGAACTCAGTTGTAGCTCTGCTTCCTATATGGTGAAAGAAGAAAGAGATTACAGTTTGCTTTCCATTTTATGAGAACTACCTGGTATAGTGGATAGACAGCTGACTTCTATCTGGAAGACCTGGGTCATCCCATCTCTGATATATATGGTCTACATGACCCTGAGCAAATCACTTAAGCTATCAGTGTCCCCAGGAAAATGTCTAAGGCTATAGAATCGATGCAGCTCTGCACTGGTAGAGGGACTACCTATGCACTCTATTACGGCAGTGAAATCTGTCAAGGTCTGGTCAAAAATGCATTTTGAGGAGAGTACACAAACCTACGTATTAATAGATAGATACCAGGAAGCAAAGGATATGACAGACATGCACGTACATATACATGTGCATATATATTTATATACGCATATATTATAGACATATATGCTGCTCATATAGGTTACAAGAATCTACTTGAGTCTGTCTAGATGTGTCATGAATCTTTAAAGCCTCCATAATCCCACCCTTCTCCGAGGAAAATTTTTATTCTTGCCAGGAGGGGAACAGGAGATTGGGACCATGAGGCTGGCTACTCTGTTCTGAGAAAGAAGAGAGAGACAGAGGCAGTGGCAGACAGAGAGACAGAGAGAGAGATGGACAGATAGACAGAGAGGCAGAGACAGAGAGATAGAGAGTAGGCAAGAATTGTATCAATCTGCTCCTTTAAATACTGTTTGTTGTTGTTTAGTCATTTCAGTTGTATCTGTCTCTTCATAACTCCTTTTTGAATTTTTCTTGGTAGATACCAGAAGAGTTTGTCATTTATTTCTCCAGCTCATTTTACAGATGATGAAGAGGAAGCAAACAGGGATGAGCAATTTGTCCATGGTCACAGTTAGAACGTGTCTGGGGCTAGATTTGAACTCAGGAAGATAAGCCTTCAGACTTCAGGTCTACCCCTCCACCCACTGCACCACGTAGCTGTCCTGTAAATATTATTAGTCTTAGGGAAATCACTTTTTAGGTTTAAGCTGTGCTCCTTATTACTCCCTCCCTCAAATCAAAGTCAACTGCAAGTCATGTCATCACCTTGATGTCATGGTCCTTTTGGAGAACAAAGGACAAACGCACAATTACTATTCCTTAATAAGAAAAGATCACTCCAAGCTACGCATCCAAGGCTTCACTCTCTTATTGCATTTAACAGTTACACAAAAACCCTTGTAGCCCATAGAAAATAAACTTATTTAGCCAAGCCAATAGCAAACAGAAATCAAAGATGTTACTAAGAATATATACCAGACAATACACAATGAACAAGCTCTCCCAATTAGAGTAAGATGACTCCGGTCAACTGAGAAAGAGAGCATCCCAAATATCAATCAAGACAAAACTCCCTGAAGCCTCTAGTGTAGTAAGCTGAGGACAGAGATGTGATTGAGGAGCCAGTTCCCTAAATGTCAGCTCCTTCCCAGAATCTTTCTCTCCCTTCGGGTACTTCTTTCCCTGAAGAGAATCTGGACTCTCTCAAAGTTGGAAACTAGAAAATAAAAATCTCTCTTCTCCCAAACTCTTGTCAACACTACTCTTCATGGAACCCCTGGCTATACACACACTCACACACACACACATACACACACACACACTCACACACACATACTCACACACACACACATAGACACATACACACTCACACACACACATGTTTTGGTGAAGGGTGATGTTTGGCTGCCTAGGAAAAGAAAAGGATAGTCATTATTTCGCCAAATATCTGAGCACTATGCCAGCATAAATTGCAAGGCCACACTGGGGCCATTTTGGGGTAGTTATAAGTACTCTAGCTGAAAATCTGAAGAGGAGCCTTGATCAGAAGGAATTAAAAGAGTGTGTCTGTTTTGGAACCAGGGCTATGTTGCTTTGAAAAAAGTATGTAACAGAAAAAAAAAGCAAAGCTACCAGAATAATGGATGAATGTATGTATGTATGTTTGTACGTATGTATGTATGTATGTATGTATGTATGTATCTATCTATCTATCTATCTATCTATCTATCTATCTATCTATCTATCTATCTATCTATCATCAATCTACAGCTCTACCAAGAATTTGTATCTCTTGCAAAAAGGGGACATGACTTGAGTAGCGATGTGCAGGACTACCTACAGAATGTGGACTTTCTCAAGTAATGTCTACAAAATTGTCTTAGTTTCTGACTGCAGTGAGGTTGGAGAAGAGAGAGATGAAACAGTCTCTGACAAAAACTTAACATGAACCCTTGTGTCAAGATGGCTCCTGAAATCCCATAAATTGGTCTCAATTATGATGCAAGCTTTTTCTGCCCTTTGCATACAGAGAGGGAACCAGCCCAAGCAAAAGTCCTTGATTTATAAGCAAATCTGAATGCCTTAAAGACAAGCATTCCTTCAAACTATCCTGCATCAGTGGATTTTCTTATCCAAATATCATTTCCAGAATGACCTCATTGTAGAAAGTCATCTCCCAGTTCTAAGTCCCTTTCTTGAAATGCACATTCCCTCCTTTTTGCTGCATGGCCTGTTAACTTGGTGTAGAAGTGAATTGAACAGGCTAGACTTGGCTAAAAAAAATAATCAAATATTGAGGGAAGTATACAGTTCTTCCTGAAAGGACCGTTAAAAGTTGGCTCTGGTGACAGTGGCAACCTGCCATTCTTACAGCCTTGCACCTTACTGGGGCCAGCACACGTTCACCCCTACCTCCCCAGCCTCCTCTCTTCAGTTTAGCCTAGGAAATAGAAAGCTACACTAGAGGGCAGGCTAGCCTAGATTTTTTTTCTTCCAAGGAAGAGGCAAATTCATTGTATTTGACTTGAAAAATTTTAAAGCATAAAAGTCCTACAAGTAAAGAAAAGCCTCCTGCTGCCTTTTCCACTCCTATCCCTTCACACACACCCCTCAATTAATTTAAGGTGGGCAGACTTCTGGTTTCCCTGACTTCCTTTAAGTCTCAGCTCAAATTCTCCTCTCTAGCCTTCTTCCCCCTTCCCCAGCTACTAATGCCTTCTGTGCTCTGAAATTACTTCACCTAGGGTGTCTCTTTGTCTCTGCCTCTCCCTCTACACACACACACACACGCACACACACACACACACACGCATACACACACACACACACGCACACACACACACACACGCACACACACACACACACACACACACATGCACACACACACGCACACACACACACACGCACATACACACACACACACACCTGCACACGCACTTGCACATGCACACATATGCACATGCACACACACGTACATATGTATATATTTACACATATGTGTGTGTGTACGGTCTACACATATATACACGTGTTTGTATATAAATAGTAATTGATGACGTCTCCCTATGAAAATACAGGAAGGGGCAGACAGGGACTGTTCTTACTTTCTTTTTACCCCTAGCATTTAGCACAGTGCCTGCTCCTGATGCACAGCAGGCGCTTAATAAATGCTTATGGAGTGATGACCACAGGCACAGAGTACCCTCCTGATATCCTGGTCTATCTAGTGTCATGTGTGTTTCTTTCTAAACCCTTACTCTCCCATCACAGTTTATCTGTCTTACATCCTATTTTCTGTGGATTCTATTTTCAAACAGGTATCATCTGACTTCTCCAATAAATGAATACGATTAGTTCTCATGTGTTAGTATGAATCTTCTGGAGATGATGCCTTAGTTCAAAGACATGTAGGCTATGTGGTGGAACAAAATCCGCACCTGGAGTCAGGAACTCCTTGGGTTCAAATTTTCTGACTATAATACATGCACACATACAAACACATGTGTATGTATGTATGTGTGTATATATGTGTATGTGTGAATACACACACACACACACACACACATACCCTCTGACTATATTCAGGCAACTCATCAAGCCTCCATGAACCTGATTTTCCTTCTTTGTAAAAGGTAGCTAATATTATCCATAGTATTTGCTTCAGAGGTTATTGTAGGAATCAAGTAAGGAACGTATGTAAGCTTGTAAATTATCAAATGTCATAGAATTGTGGTTTTAACAGCATGAATGTCTTCCCTTTTGGAGAAAATCCGGGGCAGCTGGAACCCTGTAGGACCAAGGGGTCCTGATTTCCATGAGTGTTTCACATTTGTTTGCTGTTCTGTGATTTACATATTTGTGGAACCCAGATTTTCCTGGACTGGATTCTTTAGTGGCCAATGCTAACGGTTGCCTTCTAATGGGAAGAATATATTTTTAGGGAAAATAAAATTTATGGAAATAAATAGTGCTCAAACCCTGATGTGAAACCAACTTCTAAGGAAAATCAGAACATCTGAGGCTAGTTTTATAGCTTTGGGTACATATGAGGCAGTAGTTGGGGGCAGCAGTAAACTCATGCTGTAACTTATTTGGAAGTGGAAATATAGGGTCTTCTATGATAGGAACTCAAATGTCCTAAGATGGCCCCTGTCCAAAGATTATCTCCCATTGACACCGAAATTTTACCATTATCAGTCCTTCGCTAATCTAATGAGGTATCTCTTAGAAGTAATACTTCTGGGAGAGATGACATAGCTAGTCCCCAATACCTTAGAGTAAAGGAATTTATAAAAGGCATCCCTTATGAAGAAGGAGGACATAAGGCTCAGCAGTGTGTGTGAACCGGTCCTGGAAAAGGAAGGAAAGAAGGAATCAGATATTAATTAAGCACCTTCTATTGACCAGGCACTGTGCTAAACACTTTACAGATATTGTTTCGGATGCTTCCAACAACGCTGGGCAGAAGATGTCATTATTATCCCCATTTTATAGTTGCAGTGGAGCCAGACTGAGGCTGACTTAAGTCACGCAGGCACTATCTGAGGCCAGATTTGAATTCATATCTTCCTGACTCTGGGCCCAGGGCTCTGTCACGTCACTTACCTGACTCTACAGCAGAAAAACCAAAATAGATTTTTATAGTAACAACTGACACTTATGTAATGCTTTGAAGTTTACAAGCATTTCCTTCCCATGAACCAACCATCCTGGTATAGTAGAGAAAACAACGGCTCAGTGAACAGCTTCCTGTATCTGATCTTTTGTTATCTTTGCGGCCTGGGACCAGTCTCAGGGCCTCAGTTTCCTCGTTTGTAAAATGAGGGGATTGGACTAACGGGTCTTCAAGATTCTTTCTAGGTCTAGGCCTATGTCCTATAAGCACCAAGAGATAGTTATTATTGCAAATATTATCAACTTTATGTTATTGGTGAACATATTGAGGATCAAAGAGGTTGATTTGCCCAAGATATAGTAGTTAGTATTAGAGCCAGGATTCTCACTCAGGTGCTTGACTGTAAATCTAGCCCTTTCCCCCCTAAACCATGCTTCCTTGATTTTGGTCAGGATTCTAGTGATCATCTTGTAGTAACTGTCAGCAATGGAGGCTATTAGTTGTAAATGGTCTGGATGCCTGTCTTCAGAACCCTGGTATCTGCAAGTGACCAGTTAGGGAATATTAGCTATTAACTATTACTGAAATACAGCAGATCCCCTGAAAGGACAATGGCACACATTTTCTAATGGAGAATGCTCCATGATAGAGGAATGCTGGTTCATCATACCCTACTCTCCTTTGTTTTGCCTTAGAAATGGAGACAATTCTCTCTTAGAGAAGCTGTGAAGTTGATACTAATATTCATGAGATGCCAGATTCAGACCTGGAAGGGCCTTTAGTGTTAATTTCTCCAATATCTTGTGTTTACAGATAAGTCAAGAAGAGGGACTTGCCCAGTGTTACGTGGGTGACAAGTTAAAAGGCTGACATCTGAACTCAGGTCTTTGGACTCTAAATTAAATGCTGTTTCCAGTGAACCATATTGCCCCAAAGAAGCAGTCTGTGCTTTAGAAGACAATTACAAAAACCAATTAAACTCTAGATACTTTTCTAATAGAGCTGATGACCTAAATCCTTGGCCAGTTCAAGCAGAAGTCGTAGACGTTACGAAGGTGAAAAAGTAGGATTTTATTACTAGTAACACACGGTAAAGAGTAAAGAGGATGCTAGTGGTGAAGTCAGGAAGACCTAGGTATAATCCTGCTTCTAACACACACAGGCTGTGACCCTGGGCCAAGTCACTTAATCTCTCAATATCTCAGGCAACTCTCAAGACTAGAGAACTTAAAGCAGTCCCCAATCTGCATGACTGGAGGGGGTTTTGACCCAGAGAGGTCCCATATAGCCGCAATCACAGATCTGGATAAAAAAGAAAAATAATCATACAATTTGTACTGAAGGGCTGAAGAAATCTATAAACTAAAATAAAATCTTTTTTAAAAAGCAATTTGCATTTCTAATGTACTATCTCACTCTTTTTTTTGTTGAAATGGAAGATACAAGTACTATGCTTTGTTCATGAATTATTCAAAGACTTCAATCCTTACCTCTGATTCCTATTGTTCCACTGCAGGAGAAGATGGCTTGCAATTATTGTGGGGGCCAGGAGCATCATTATTATATATTATTATTGTTATTATAGCTCTTGTAGGAGATTATAATGTGCCAAGCCTAGAGGCCTGTATTGGGCTACCCGAGTCTTTCTTACCTGTCCAGGTCTTCGGCTGGCCACGCCGGATGCACATATGAGAGAAAGGACGTTCCAGAGTCAAACAGGGGTTGAGCTTTATTACAGGGTTTCGGTTACAAGTGCAGGGGGTCTTCTTTCTTAGGACGAAGAGGGGGAGATTTCCTAAGAAGGCTAAGCTTAAGGGAATGGAAGTAGAAGTACAAGCGGGGAGAGAGGGGGAGGGGAGAGAGAAAAGAAAAGAAGCGGAGCCCTACTTTTCTCTTTGGCTCCACACTTGCTAAAAGCGTTTTTAGGCTTCCTCAATCCTACTTAATCTTCAGCCACACAGTTTGCATCTCAATACCGTGCTGTTAGGTAACTAGGTGTGCTCCAATCCGGGACGACCTCGAGGGCAGGGAGACTCCACCCATCAGGTATCTCCGGGGGAGAGGCGGAAATACCCGAGCTAGCCGAGCTAGCTCGGTCTGACCTTCTCGAACCCCCGCTGTTCATGGAGGGCCTCGTAAGACTCTAAGATTTAGAAGTCCCACTTTTACCTGCCCGAGACTGTCCACACGGAATTGAGCTTCCAGTCCCAACAATAATGATTGTGAATGATCATTCTTACAAGGCCCTATTATGATACTGAACGACTTGACGATCAAACCCCAACTCACTGCTCAAGCTTCTCAGGCACTTTATCAAGTTAGCCAGTGACTGCCCAAGAGAAGGCTTGGTTCTGCTTGGGTGGCTGGTTAGGCTTCGTGGCTCAGTAATGCTTTCTGAGGCATTTTGGTTCAGACCAAAGGCAAAACTGAGAAGCTTCTGAGGCCATGACAAGGTGTGGGCTCAGAAGCTGAAAGTCCATTGTTATCTCAGAAATTTGGAGTCAACGCTATGGAGGACTGCTGCTGTTCTAGAAATAACATTTAGTCAGCCAGTTGACTTGTGGTTTTAATGATAGACTTGTGGTGCAAATCTAAAGGCCTGTAACTAATCTCCATGGCTTCCTTTGTTTACAGCATGAGGAGATTGGATTTTGGGGGTTGGGTTTTGTGTGTGTGTGTGTGTGTGTGTGTGTGTGTGTGTGTGTGTGTGTGTGTGTGTGTGCGTAAATTCTAACCTCCCCATATATAAAACTCTCTGCAGTTATTATGGTGGCTCTGTAGACTAAAAAGCTGCTCAGAGAACTGAGATTAGAAATGCCTGGTGTCTTTTCTGTTCTATTTGTGCTACTGAAGACCAGGGATTTTTTTTGTTCTACCATGTAGTGTCTGTGTTACCTTGTTCAAATTATTTAATATCTCTGGCCCTCAATTTCCTCTTAGGTAAAATGAGGAAGTTGAACTAAGGGGTCTCTAAGTTGTAAAGGCTCTTAACCTGGGGTTTATGAACTTAAAAAAATTTTTTTTGATAGGTAACAAGCTAGCTAGCTGTTTAGATAGATAAAGCATTTGTTAAGCATTTACTACTTGCCTTTGGGTGATTTGCCCAAAGGAATGTAAATTTTGATCTTTGAAACCTCATAAAATATCTTGGGGTTTACAATCTAGATTTCTTTCTTAAGAAGCATGACTTAGACCCAAATCACTTGGTCTCTCAGTGATTGTCTGACAATAGGTGCCAGCCTATTGGGCCCAGTCATTGTTTAGGCCCCAGATGGCTAGAATGGAATGTAAACAGCAAGTGTTTCTGTTTTGGCAAGAAATCTCAAGGGTCTTCTCCTTCTAGATATTTTTTTTTTACTAGGTGAGAGTCCCTTCTTGTTTGCATTCTAATAAGGGAAGACAACACATGAAAAGGGAGCTGGGAGTTGAAGAGTACCTGTGTGGGAGTAAGGTGGAAAAATCCGGAGGCCAGAGTGGAGCCAGGAGAGAAATGAATAAGGGGAGCTTGGACAAACCCTTCGAAAGTGGTCCTGGGCAGGAACTCATCAAGTGAGAGAAGGGGCCCAAAGCGTGAAGGCATCTCCAGGATGAGGAGACTGCTGGAGTAGAGATAGAAAATCTGGAGATTCAAGAACAGATCTTGGAGAGAAGTATATTTTGATAATTGTATGTCGATATAATTGATATTCTTTGGTATATTGGAAACCATCTTTCTGGGAAGGGCTCCACACATTTCACTAAAATGTCAAAGGAGTCCATGACACAAAAAGGTTGAGACCTACTCTAAATCCATGATCCCATGGTCATACGTCATTTTATGGTTTGGGGTTTCAAATTCCTCATCTTTAAAATCAAGTCAGAAATTCCTAAACTTCTTTGGCCTGCATCTCCCTTTAGAAAAAAATTACTCAGTACCCCCCTGGATATTGACTTATTTTAACACTTTGTTGTTTGCTTTTGAAATTTATGTCATTTAAAAATATAATTTATTGTAAACTTGTGTTTTTTTCTGCATTGAAATTTTTTTGATGCAATATTGAATCATATAATTACATAGTATTGTATTGTAAACAAATCATTCCATGCACATGTTCCTGCTGATGCATGCTGCACTTCCCAGCAATATGAGGCACACTGGCCTGCTACCACTTGCCTGTTAGGACTTGTTGGCAGATTTCACCACTGATAGGTTATAGCTTATATTTTGTGTGTTTATTTGGAAAAAAATGTAATCACTATGACTTTAACTCTGTTACACAACAGATGAAACATGTATGAATGGTTTTCAAAATTTTCTTATCTTCTTTCCTTAGGCTTCCATTGCCCCCTGATATTTTATTCAACACTCCCCAGTTGCACACAAGGCTACCACTGTGCTCCTGGATCATTCCAGTGCCCCCTCTCCCAACTTTCAGAACCTATAGACTAGGGCTAGGGGTGGCCTTGAGCCCACAGGTTTCTCACCCCTGGATTAGGCAACTGCCAAAAATCTACCCAGCTCTAAATCTATGATTCCGTGAATCGATACCACAGGCAACGGAAATCATGCATGCTCTGAACACTGTACGTTTTGATCAGAGGAGACCCATAGCACTCCCCTCAGTAATTATGCAAACATATTATAATGCATTATTTTTGAGCTGTTCACGTGTTCTTAGGCAGCAGAATGAACTAGAAGGAACACATAAGGATATTTGGAGGTAGAAGCGTGCCATGATGGAAGGACTGGATTTGCAGTTAGGAAATTGAGTTTGAATCCCATTTCATTGACTATTTCCTAGCTATATAACCTTAGGCAAGTTGCTCAGTCTTACAGAATCTCCCTTTCATCATCTGTAAAATGGGGTAATAATATTTATACCACCTACTTTACAAGGTGGTCATGAGCTGAATGCTTTATAAACCTTCAGTTGAGTTGCTGCTATTAATCCATATCAGCCACTTACTTTGTGCCCTTGAGCAAGTCACTTCTTTTAACTGTTTTTCTCCTTTTGTGTTGAAGGTACCTAAAAGTCTTCTGGTTAAACTTCTTCATTTGACTGGTGAGTAACTGAGACCCAGAAAAGGGAGGGAGGGAGGGAGGGATGAGGAGAGAGAGACAGAAACAGAGAGAGAAAAAGAAAGGAAGAAAAAGAAAATAAAAGGGAAGGAAGGAAAGGAGAGAGAGAAAGAAAGAAAAAGAAAGAAAGAAAAAAGAAAAAGAAGGAAAGAATAAAAGAAAGAAAAAGAAAGAAAAAGAAAAAAGGAAGTTAGGAAGGAAGAAAGTTAGGAAGGAAGGAAAGAAGGAAGGAAAGAAGGAAGGAAGGAAGGAAGGAAGGAAGGAAGGAAGGAAGGAAAGAAGGAAGGAAGGGAAAAAAAGAGAGAACACATTATTAAAGGTTGAGTCAGAATTCAAACCCAAGTCCTCTGATTTTGAATTCAGTGCCCTTAGGAAACAGCCTCTTACCATATGAAGACTCCAATTAGAGACCTATCTTGTATAATCAAGTGTCTCTCAAGGAAGGAAAGTGATTCAGTGGCCCAGGACCAGTTCCTGTGCAGCATTCTTACTTTTATGATACTATAAATCTCCCCGCTTCCACATGCCCCTAGACACTGTCCATAATGACAAACAGTTTTAAGGGTTTGTTTTAGCGTTTTAAATACCCACAGGTGTTTCATTCTCCACTCCCTTTCTTGCCCACATGAATCGCTACGCTCTCCCAGAGCTGAAACAAATGCACATTAATTCTTTAGTGTGTTTATTTTATTTTTGCAGGTGCTTATTAATTTGAGTCCAGTTAAGCCTGTCTAGACCTTAAATGCCATCAGATCTCTTAAACACATTGATTTTTATTGTTTTTGTTAAATTCCTTATTATCAGCATTAATGAATGCAGTTTTTTAAAAAGCTTATTATTTATTTACCCTGAAGACTGAATTTGAATGAGCTGTTCTGGTCCACTGAGTAAATGGAGATTTAATTACAGATGTTTAATTGCATGTTAGGAACTTGATGAACTGGAACTGAATGAGCCTTTCTATTCTGTTAGACATTTCTAAAAAAGCTCAACATAGCCTAGCTACAATTTGGGAGCAGCTGTCATTCCCAATCAAGGAGCTAAAGCTGCCTGAGGTTAAGTGGAAAAAATATACACCTTCCATAGAAACCTGGGGCTGACTCCAAAAACTGTTAATGCTGATCTCACTCTAGTGAGTTACCCTTTCTGAGAGACTTCACTTTAACCATTTGGGGGATATGCTATGATAAGAAAATAGCAATTTTTTTTTTTTGTCTTTAGAGGTAGAAGTGTTAGTTAGACCTTAGAGATTCTCTGGTCCAGTGCCTTTATTTCACAAATTAGGAAACTGAGCTCCAGCAAAGTGAAGTGACTTATCTAAGTGTCCGTAGAAAAGTGGCAAATTAGAGTTAGGATTAGGAGTGAGCGCCTTTGATTTCCAGGGCTGAATGTATTATCTTGTTGCACTAGTGTGTTCCAGGTCTTGAGCAACTTCGAGGTAGAAAATTAGGTGGCCAAAAAGACTAGGGCATTGCTGTTATATAACTTTGCTGCATTGTCTTGTCTGTGTGTGTGTGTGTGTGTGTGTGTGTGTGTGTGTGTGTGTGTGTGTTTAGAGGGCTGAGAGAAGGGGAAATGCTTCAGATCTTTGACTTCATCCCTATACGGAGATTCTGGTAAGAAAACTCCCCTTACACATACATATGGCAACTGATGTGCAATGTGCAGCCTTGTAGAATTGGGGAGGGGGACCTGAGAGGTTAAGAGACTTTCCCACTGTCATTAATCAGGGTATGCCATACCTGCTATTTGAACCTTGAAATCAGAGAATGACTCCAAAGCCTAGGCTGTCTTATCCACAATGTCACGGTAACTTTCTCTATACATGCTATTAATATACCCTGTACGGTATCATGGCCTTAATACATCGAGAGTGTAGCCCTAAGAAGGTATTTCGGGGGAGGGGGATGGAGCCAAGATGGATGGAGCTGCTCTAGTTCTCCCCGCCATAGCCCATAAAATATCTATAAAATGACAAATTCTAGAGCAGCAGAAACCCACAAAACAACAGAGTGAAAGAGATTTCCAGCCCAAGGCAGCCTGGGAGGCCGACAGGAAAGGTCTGTCCCATCAGTCTTGGAGCGAAGTACAGCCCAGCCTGGACCACGTGCATGGCATGGACAGAACTGGAGCAGGCTTCAGAGTGTGGAATCACGGGCAGCTGCTGCAGTTACTGAATTTCTCAATCCACAAATGCCAAAGACAGCTTCAAAAGTCATTAAGAAAGCTCTTTTACCTGGGTGAGAGGGGTGTGCATGCAGTCTGGTCCTAGCCTCAGTCCCAGAGAAACAGCATCCACTTTTGGAGCCCTCCACCTAAAGAACCTGGGAGAATTGAGTGGCTGATCTCGGTCTGAGTTCTGAGTGGCAGTCAGAGTGCTGGCATGGTGGGACTGGTGGAGGCTCTGGAGAGGGAATCCTAATCACAGATCCTGGGCAGAAAAGAGTGCTTGTGGTTGCTCACAGATCAGAGTACAGGCCAGGATCCCTTGATTGTGCCATCTTGGAGAAACTGAGAACTTATAGTTTCCTAGAGTATACCTTTCACTTGACAAAGGACTCAAAAATCAAGTAACTGGCTGGGAAAATGCACAAAAAGGGGAAAAAATAAGACTATAGAATACTTTCTTGGTGTAAAGGTATTTTCTTCTATCCTTTCAGATGAGGAAAAACAAAGCATAACATCAGAAGAAGACATCAAAGTCAAGGCTTCTACCTCCAAAAACTCCAAAAAATATATGCAATGGTCTGAACCCATGGAAGAGCTCAAAAAGGATTTTGAAAAATCAAGTAAAAGAGGTGGAGGAAAAATTGGGAAGAGAAATGAGAGCAATGCAAGAAAATCATGAAAAGTGAATCAACAGCTTGCTAAAGGAGACTCCCAAAATACTGAAGAAAATAACACCTTTAAAAATAGACTAACCCAAATGACAAAAGAGGTCCAAAAAGCCAATGAGGAGGAGAATGCTTTAAAAAGCAGAATTAGCTAAATGGAAAAGGAGGTTCAAAAGCTCACTGAAGAAAATAGTTCTTTGAAAGTTAGAATGGAGCAAATGGAAGCTAATGACTTTATGAGAAACCAAGAAATTACATAACAAAACCAAAAGAATGAGAAAATAGAAGACAATGTGACATATTTCATTGAAAAACAACTGACCTGGAAAAAGATCCAGGAGAGATAATTTAAAAATTATTGGTCTACCTGGAAACCATGATCAGAAAAAGAGCCTAGACATCATCTTCCAAGAAATTATTGGGGAAAACTGCCCTGATATTCTAGAACCAGAAGGTAAAATAGAAATGGAAAGGATTCACTGATCACCACCTGAAAGTGATCCCAAAAAGAAAACTCCTAGGAATATTGCAGCCAAATTGCAGAGTTCCCAGGTCAAGGGGATAATATTACAAGCAGCCAGAAAGAAACAATTCAAGTATTGTGGAAATACAATCAGGATAGCATAGGATTTAGCAGCTTCTACACCAAGGGATTGAAGGACTTGGAACAGAATATTCCAGAGGTCAAAAGAGATAGGATTAAAACCAAAAATCACCTACCTAGCAAAACTGATTATAATACTTAAGGGGAAAAAATAGAATTTCAATGAAATAGAGAACTTCCAAGCATTCTTGTTGAAAAGACCAAAGCTGAACAGAAAATTGATTTTCTAATACAAGAATCAAGAGAAACATGAAAAGGTAAACAGCAAAGAGAAGCCTTAAGGAACTTATTAAAGTTGGATGGTTTACATTTCTAAAAAAAAAGATATTTGGATGCCAGAGAAAAGAGATCTTAGTAAAGATTCAAACAATCACTTGGTAAGATGATTGAGAAAGTGACAAAAAGGAAGGAGCATTTCCATATACATGGAAAGAACAATGGTCAACGTCCCAGAGCAGGATGAAGGTAGATGATAGCTATAGTCACCCCCATTGTAGTGGTCCAATTGACTTTCCTAAGGTCCTAGGTCTTCCTCTCCATGATCTCTTAGTACTTTAGCAACATCTGTACTCCTGAACACACATACCCATGTTCTGCTAAGGTCAATAACAATTCGAACAGATTAGATTTCTGGTGTGAAATAAGCCCAGACAGCTGGCCAAGGAGGCATTATGACATACCCAGAACATTCTTTACTGGCACTAGAGACTTGCTAAGAAACTCAATTCAACATGTATTTTATGAAGCATTGACTATGTGTAAGGTACCATGCTGGAGATTAAAGATGCAAAGATGATGAATAACCAAATAGCTTGCACTCTAACAGGAGCAGATCAGGAACTTGGCATAATATAAAAAAATATGTAACAGGGCGTCATGGGGCAAGAGTACAGGAGGAGTCATCTTGGTGCTATAATAAACAGGTATCCTGCATTCATCATTAACAGAACTCTCATCTGTGTTTCCTTGAAGAAAAACAAGGCTTTTTGTATGCATACTTCTAAAATATTCAAAAGGCTTTCCCTTGGCCCTTTTCGCCAGGACCCCAGGGTCTAATTTACATGGAAAATGAATTATTGAGTAAAATGGGAAAAAAAATATAGTTTGGCATTTCCCTAAAATTCACCCTTTCCGTAAAGAGATCAATTGCTGGTCATTAATGCACATTGTTGCTGGGTATCAAGGAACATAGTTTGGAGGTAGAAGAGTCCTGAGAGGCCATCCATTATAAATCTCTGATTTTATAAATGAGGAAACTGAGGAATAAAGAAGCTAAGGCACACAGGTCATAAGTATATGAGGCAGTATTTGAGCTCAGGTTTTGCTGACTCTTAATTCCATCCCCTATCTCCTATTCCATTTTGTCCCTTGAGAAGGAGATGCTGCCCTCTTCCTCATGCTACCACTTAGCTCTCTGTTTATAATTGGATGATTCTTCTCATTAGTGTCAATGGCCTTTAGTATTATGTTCCCCAAATCCAAAAGTATTCTTAACTCTAGGAATTTGGGGTATATTTTCCTGGGGCCATTGGGATTGTTTTCAACATGACCTGCAGAGGACACACACACACACACACACACACACACACACACACACACACACACACACACACACACACACACACACACACACCAAATAAGGTCATACTCATGAAATGCCTGAAAAATTAATGCTTGTTTCTGTACCTAAAATGAATAAAGTGATGACAAAAAAGATGGTCAAGCATGTTTTTTTCATGTAAATTCCGTCCATAAAACCATATCCATTTCTAAGGAGGATCATAGGATGATGCTGAGAACTTTCTTTTTGGGGCTTCACTAGCTGTGGCTGCTGAGGAGTCAGTGTCTGCAGCATCCGGAGAGACAATCACCCAGTCAAGTTTCCATAAGCATTGTCCATTTTGACAATGGTTATGGAGGTCAGGGTTATTACTGGGGCTCTGGGGTTCAGTGTCCTGGGTTGTCTCACCAGAAGCCTCAGGGGAGGTTATGAGGGTGGTCTTACCCACCTGATGTGTGCCTCCTTCTATCTTGCCTCAGGATGCCATTCCTCCTCAACAAAGCTGATTTGCTTGCTGAAGTGAATGTTTTTTTTTCTTCTTTACCTTCCCAGTGGTATACTACTCCTTTCTTTAAAACACAGGTTAATGGTTCCACCAAGAGTCAATACTCATATAAATCAGTAGAAAAATTTTGCCATATATTCTTCATCTTCTGTGGTAATATCCATTGCTAAATAGTCCCACCACGTATTGGATTCTTCTGTAGCCCTGTGAGACTCAAGACAAATCCTAAAAACATAAATTGGAATAGGGGGGCACTTTTCACATTTTCAGAATAATCCATTTTCCAGTAACTGTAGAAGCATGTCCCATACTTTAAAAAATATACTCCTGGAATTTTTGTGGAAAAAATCCGAATGTTTTAGAAGGTGACCATAGATGCCTCCAAAAGATTCACCAGCTCTTTATTAATAAAATGTTGATTACAACCATAACTACAGCTTTGATCAACCCAATGGCATAGATAGTACAATCTTCATAATGTCTATATCAGATGTGAAACATCATCTTTCCTTATCCCTCAGGCAGATCCAAATTAAATTATAGGCCTTCTGGAGCTTGACTGTTGTGTCATTTAGACATGTGGAGCTCATGGTAGTAAGAAGTCATATTCATTCTGTGTGGTTAACATCATTTAAGTCTCAATAATGCAAATAACAATGAAGCTAATATCTTACATTTACATAGCACAAAGCACTTTTCCCATTTGTGAAGTGAGTAGTATATATTGTTGCCATTGTTACAGCTATTATTATTATTTTCTTTGATCCAGACCTAAGATCTGATTCATGGTTTGGGGAACTCCCAATGAGGAAACATGCCCTCTACTATTATAGATCATCAAGTGTTTTGCAACTTCAGTTTTGAGAGAATATCTAGGATATTGAAAAATGAAATGACTTGCTCAGGGTCAAATAGCTAGTATATATCTGAGGAAGGAGTTGACAGTCCTCTTGACTCTAAGGTTGACTATCTATCCACTATGCTACTCTACCTCTATTAGTATTTTTCTCCCCATTTAATAGATGAGAAAACTGAGACCCATATAAGTTATGTAACTTGTCCATAATTATAAAACAATTCAATACTGGCCTGGGACTTGGACCAAGTTCTTCAGAATCCAAATCTAATTCTTCTTCTTTGTATGATATATTATGATTTCATTATCTATCATTATTATTATATTACATTGAATATTATCTATGACTTTCATTATATCTCATCACTAGATTACATTATTTTTATATCACATATTACTATGATTATATTAAGTTATCTTTTTCCATGGTCCTAATTCCCACTGCTTTTTGGGAAACCAACCATCCCTCACCCCCCAAAAAATCAAACAAATAAAAAAATTCAGAGTGGGTATATTAAATGCTTTTCAATAAATATTCTGCCAAGGCCTACTAGACTCTTACTCAGAAAAAAATCCATACATGTAGATAGGTTCTAAATAGTCACTTGACTAGGGGATCATATGGATGTTGTTGTGGGAAGTGATGAGCCCCTTCTTTTCTAACTATATCTTATAAATTCCAATATTTAATCAGTACATCTAAATGTTCTTTCTATAGGGATATTACTATTTCTGTCAATTGTACTAGCTTCTTTCTAAGAGATAGTTCAGGAAAGTAAAATAAGACTGTGGTTCCCCAGTGCCTCCAGTTGCAATACCACATTGCCTGTGGCCATGTCTTCTGTTCTGACTACCTGCTTTTATGGCATTCTGGCATCAGGTAAGGGGAATGACTTCTTGTCTCATTAAGTCCCTCATCAAGACCTTTCTTTCTATTGGCAATTACCTGTTTTGTCTTACCTTTTTGCCTTAGCATAATGCCCCTACCTGAATTCCTCTTTCACTGCAATGTAACTGCTGGGTACTCTCAATTTTATAAATGCATATGTTTGCTTGACCTGGTCATTGGACCAGAGCAGGCTCAAGGCAAGGTCATCATTATGGATGTCCCTCTGAGGTGCTGATCCCTTCTGCTGGTCTTTGCCAGTAGTCTTAGTGCTAAGTGAGGCCTTGCTAAATAGGCAAGATTGACTCTTTTCAGGATTTCTCTGAAATTGTCAAACCATGTGATAAAGTGTACTAATGTAAAAAAAACCAACCAATGGGGAGCTCATTGTCCCTTAGTTATACTGGCTCTGCGCTAGATTATCTTTTTTATTCACTGTTTGGAACCTATGTATTAGGTTAGCTCTTCTGTTGCTCTTTGGTTTAGCCATTTAACTGGGTCCCAATGTTCATTAATTTGGGCAGGGCCCATCTTGCCCAATAGTGTTTCAGTTCTTTCATGAGACTATTTATAATTATCTCAAACAGAATCCATTCTTTTCAGCCCAAAATTCTTCTGTGCCACCTAACTTTGGTCAAGGTTTCCATCAGAGTTCAACCATGTTTCTAGACTCTCAGTAAATAAGAGAGTCAGCATGCAAGAAGGTAGAGTAGAAGGGTACAGAATTGGAAGTCAGATGACTTGGGCTTGAGACCTGAATTCGCTAACCACTTGCTAGCTATGCGACCTTGGACAAATCACTTATCCTCTCCTAAGTGCTTTCTTCTGAGAATGAGGGGATTGGATTATGTTATCTCTATGGTCCCTTTCAGAGCTAGATATATGATCTAGAGGCAGAAATATGCTGCCATCAGTTACCAGGAGTTATGGAGAGAGGCAGATAACTGAACATTTTAGCAAATTGCTTCACTTTCTATAATTTACTGAATAATTAATGAGAATTGTACAGTTTCATATAACTTCCATGAATAATCATGAGTGCCAGCTGTGTCAGATCTATGGAAGCTATATGTAGCTTCATAGTTATCACTTCTGGTTGTTCATGATAAAATGTGGACAGCTATATTATTGGGCATTCAGGAAGCACTGAGACAATTTCTGATATATATGTGTGTGTATGCATATACGTATATGCACATACACATATGCATATATACATATATGAATATACATAGATATATGTGTATGTATACACACATATATGTGCATACATGCACATATATCTACCCACATGCATATACATGTATATGCATATGTTTATATATATACATATATTTTACATGTATATCTATACACCTACACATATATGCTTATACATACATATATACACACATATTTTGGAAAGGGTAGATGGCACAATGGATAGAGTACCAGGTCTGGAGTCAGGACAAGTCCTCTTCCTGAGTTCATATCTAGCATCAGACACTCACTAGCTGTTTGACTCTGAGGAAGTCACTTAACCCTGTTTGCCTCAGTTTCCTCATCTATAAAATGATCTGAAGAAGGAAATGGCCAACCACTCCAGTATCTTTGCCAAGAAAACTCCAAAAGGGGTCACAAAGACTTGGGCACAACTAAAAAATGATTGAATAACAAATAACCTGAATAGATCACACTTATTCATTGACCATCTAGGTTATTGGGGAGATATCTATAAGACATGAAGAGCCTAACTTTGGTTTTATCTGGACCAATTCAAAACTGGATTGGGAGGTAAGGGTCAGTGGCTCCGGCAGAGTAGCCACAAAAGAAAGAGAACATCAACGCTATGCCGGGGACAGCAACGGAGGTGACACTTAGTTGATACAGGTTGAATCATGGCAGATAGTGTGAGCCTCACTCAAGGGACATAAGGTGCTTACTTTGGCAACGGAGAGGGCTTCTGTGAAGTGGAGGTGGTTTGGAAAAGGTGTCCAAGTCTCTGCATCAAATTCACTGACAGAGTTCGTGCCTCTGGCCACAAGCTCATGCACAAGAAGTAAGAATAGGGACGTAATAGGGTAGGAAATAGGGAGCCAGAAAACCAGGAAATAACAATGAAAACCAAAGCCAACCAGAAGGCTCTTCATCATCTGTACTAACTCTGAATCATCGTCTCCAAAGCCAGGTTGTAAAGTTTCACATGTTAAATTAATAGGATGCAGAGAACATTGACCATGCTTTGCATAACACAGCAGGAAGGGGAAATCTACTCCTGCTCTAAGGACTGAGCCCTCATTTACCAGTCCCTATTTTGCATGTAAAAATAATAATGATATTTATACTGAGCCTTGAAGTTTATAATTAGTGTCTGAGGCAGAATTTGAACCTATCCTGTCTCCAGGCCCAGCATTCTATCCACAGGACACTGAGCTGCCTCTTACTATCAGCTATAACACTTTTACATTTGTCAACCACTTCAAGTATGTTATCTCATCTGGCGGTATTATTAAGCCTACATCACAGATACGGAAATGGGCTTAGGGAAGCTAATTCATTTTTTAGTAATGGTTAATCAAGACCATAGCAGAATTGGAATTCAGGTTTTCCTGAATACAAATTCAACACTGTAGCCAATATATATCAGTCATTGTGACCCTGAGGAAGCCAGAGAGATCCCCCTTGGAGAAGGGAGGTTGACTCTACAGCAGAAGGCAATGTCTTTGCTGAACTAGATTGACCCAAAGTGACTCATATACTCCAGGCAGTCTCAAGATTCCATTTCTGTTCGCTCTATGTATAAATTTATGTGACTCCCTGGAAATTTCATAGGTAGTATCAGGAACTCAAATGTCTTTTGCAAACAAAGGGAGGCGAACTGAATCCCCTGGGTTGTTGATCCTACCAATGGAAACTCCAGGGAATCACCCAAATATATACATCGAATTCTCTGATGTGGGAACTATTTGTGTCATCTCAAAGGAATTACTCAGAGGTCAAACCATGGTTGAAATCACTTGATTAATAGAGTCCCCAGTCTCATCTGACACGTAACATAGCAGAAGTTCACCATTCTGAGGCTTTTTTTTTCATTAACAAAGCAGGTAGACGAGCAAGAGAATTCCTTGGCAGCCGTATGTATACTAGTGACTGTCAATGGACGCTCACTTCACTGTTGTGGAATCTACAAAGCATAGGCTAAGGGCAGACTTGAGAAACAGTCTTAATCCTTCACAGAGCAGTAGATTTTGTAGCCAAGTTTTCATTACTGCTCTTAAGGTCTCTTGTAAACTTACATTTATCTCGCCTTTGTAGGGCTTTGGTCCTGTTCTGGCTGGTCCCCAGATTCTTTCGCCTTTTCTACGGGTGAATATTGATGGCAGGTCTCTACTAGAAAATCCATCCTTCATTGGTACACAAAGAATAGATAGTAGTCTGGGACTTATCCTAGAGGCATGGAAGAAATAAAGATTCGTACACTGACACAATGAAATTCCTAGACAAATGTGTGATATATAAAGAGATTTTCCACATTTCCTAGACTCAGGGTAAATTATGACTGTCTGATATGTTGTGCTTATGCCTGCAAAACTCACCCTGACACATCCAGTGCCTGAATCTCCAGTGGCAATGAGCACCTTTTGATGCATAGGCAGCAGGGTGACATATGGATAAACTGTTGGACCTACAATCAGGAAGACCTGAGTTCAGATTTGGCCTTAGACATTTATTAACTTTGTGACTCTGGGCAAGTCACTTAACCTCAGTCTGTCTCAGTTTCCTCATCTGTAAAGTGGGGATAATAATAGCATTTACCTCCACAGGTTGTTGTGAGGATCAAATGAGATATTTGTAAAAACACAGTGAAAACTTCAAAAGACCATATAACTGTCATTTATCATCATAATAATCTTTATTTTGTATCCTGACTGATGACTGGCCTGTAGAAGAGAACCAGTCTGGTATAGTGGGGAAATAACTGTTACTGGAATGGAAGGACCTGAGCTCAGATCCTGCCTCTGAAGTTTCTGCTTCTATGACCTTGTGCTAGTCATTTTATCTCTTCAGTTTTGCCATCTGTGAAATAAGATTGTTGGATTAGATATCCTCTGAAGTCATTTCCAGCTCAATATTTTTGATACTATGAGAATTATACAAGAAGGCAATAGTAATATCGTCCTGGTGATAAAGGTGGGAAGTGTGTCCCATCTGTAGCCTCCTTTCCTCTTAGCCCTGAAAATTATACGGCTTGTCAAGTTAAATAGCAGGTGTGTCTTGTGCCCTTTGCCAATCTTTGTCTATGTTCCTTCCACATATTCACCAATTTGATTCATTTCAATTCAATAAACATTTATTGAAGGCAGTTCTACAGCTGGTGTCTTAGGGAAACTGGATATTTCTCCTCTGGATTTTTGGTAATGTGATAGATAGGTTGGTAATAATGTAAGATTCCAGTCTTTCCCAAACCTCTATATCTATTCCACATAGTTGTCTTCAGTGATACTATCATTTTGGTGAAAATGTAAAGCCACTGAAAGGTTTCTCACCGATATGTGAACTGCCTGACTATCCCTTCTTTTTTTGATTGTCTCTCCTTCATTGATTCTAATAGCACCATATCCTTATTTTACTACTCTATAATCTATCTCTTTCTCTTTGGCTAGTTCATCTTCCAACTACAGAGGATTTATGAGAGAAGTTGGAAAAAAAATCTGATTGGATGAGAAAACTTGAGTGGATAGTTGTCTGCACTGCTGGACAGATATCCCATATCAATGAGATCACATATCCATATACTTAAGATCAGTACCTAGGACAGTGAATTGCAAATAATTCAATAAGTTTTTATTGGATTGACAGAAGGATGTGATGAAACAGCATTAGCATCTGTGCAAAATAAGTGTCAAGGGAATAAATTATTTCATGATAGAAAACAAAGCAAAACCATTGAGTCTTAGGGAAAGGGATTTAGAAGAGAAAGGTGCACTTGGATCCCACAAGATGCTTGCATTCTAAAGGTATTTAACTGAGGAGTAGAAGAAAAACCTGAAATAAGGGTGGGGTAATTTATTCTCACTTCAATTTGAAGTAGATAGGACTCCCTTTCAATTTCAGTCATGGACTTTGAGCTAAGTGCAAAAAGTCTTTGAAAGTCATTTGATGAGATCTCTCCCTTACTCCCCTCACCCTCACGTCCCAAAAAAAGGATACCAGGCAAGGTCTGTTCCAATTAGCTGGGGAATTTTGTCATGTCCTTAGATATAGGTGAAACAACAGTAAATTCCATAAATTGATACAAGCTTGGCTTTCCCACATATATCTAAGGAGAAATGACTTTCATCAGGTCTCCTCCTAAATCCTTTGATGAGAGTAGGACCTTCTGGTCCTCGGAAGTGTCTGAAGGCTGTTGGACTTACTATTTCCTCATCAGTACCCTAAATGTTTGATCCCTGAAATATCTGCTGGCAATGTCTGCCTTGGGAGGCAAGCACAAACTGGACAGATTCAGCATACATAAGAGAAATTTCTTAAGCCCCACATGAATGGGAGAAAAGAATTTTGTACTAAGCTAGGAGCTGACCCTTTGCCACATATGTTCTCCAAAGTAGAGAGCGCTTTTCCCTGGACTCTGTGTGTACTTATGGGAAAATGTACATAGATGTTTGAGTGACATTTTGTACTGATTGTTATTATATCACCTTAATACCCATTTCTAAAAGCTACTCAAGCCTGGCTAACTAAAATGCTTCCTAACTTAAAATTTTGAGGGGAAGTATTCCTATGTGGCTTTAAACCATACTGACTAATACTGACTCCACAGAGGTTCTCTCAGAACCCTGAAGTGTGTGTGTGTGTGTGTGTGTGTGTGTGTGTGTGTGTGAGTGAGAGTGTGTGTATGTGTTGTGTGGTGATGGGGCTGTCTACAGTCTTGACTACAGTAAAGCTCTGGACACCCAACTCTTCTGTGAGATTGGTAGTTGGGATAAGGATCACCAGAATTTTCATAGGCTACATTAAAATATATCTATATCTGGAGATTGGATAAGGTATTTGTGTGACAGAGACAAAGTTTGGAAATTGTGATTTCTTTATATTGGAAAAGCACCTCCTATGTGTCTCACTGTCCACAATTGCTTAGGTCTCTAGTGTAACAAATGTGATTTGACTTAATAGAAGAGAAATAGCTATGTCAGGAGAGCAAAAGTTTCCAGGACTAAAAATATGTTCATTTATAAAGAAATTTATAATAACTTATGTTCCCTGATTTATAGTCATGTCACAAACCTACCCTTATTTCTGGGTATAACTGTATTTATTCCCATGAAAAAAATGCCATTAAACTAAAAACACTGAACTGGACGTCTAAAAGAAGAGAGGAAAATTTCATTTGAAAAATCACAGTAGTGGCAAAGGAATATTACTGTGATGAAAGTTCAGTTAGAATTCCATTCCATGAATGTATTACTTGGCATGGATAGTATTATGCTAACTTTGAACACTTAAAATAGATTCACGGTACTAAGCTTTAATCAAATGTTTCCTTACACTAGAAAGATGTTTGGCCCAAAGTAAAATGACTCTTCAGTATCAAATAGTCACACAGTTTTTAAAAAGTGGTTTTGTTGAGTGACATTTTAATTGGAAACAATTTCTGATCTAATCAAACCTTCATTTAAATGAGAACGGTTAGTCCTACAGTTCCCCTTAAACAGAAATTGCTAAGAATGAGATTCCTCTCAAAAAATAAGACTTTCAATTTTGTGGAAAAATACTGGGCATTTACCATAACTCATTTACTTTAATCCTTTGAGTAATAGTTTCATCAGAGCCATTATTTTTCTTAGAATGTGTTACATTTCTCAAAGCTTTTTATTGAAAAAAGAACCCACCAACAAATATTCTTATTTTGGGATAGCTGTCAATACATCATTAATCTTATCTGAAGGAAAAATACACTTTAACCAAGGTGAATAATCTTCTTTTATTTGTGAATGATCATTTCTTTTAAATTTTTTTTTTTAAATCTTCATCACATTGATGATCTCAACACAGAATCGGTGCTGTCTTTTGAAGGTACTTACTTGTATCTACTTTTGAAGATTCTTTACTTAAGGTCTCTAAGCAAAGGCTTGCTGTCCAATTTTGGAGAACATTGAAATGGGGCCATTGTATTTTAGGCCATGTCAGTGCATTCCTGATATTAAATGGGTCTTCACAGAAGAATTAGTCCTGTCATTAATACAAAACAACAGCACTTTATTATGTGTGTATTTTAAGTCTTGAAGGCTTATGGCTTAATATGAGATATTTGAGAGTGTGAGGAGACATTGGAAGAGAGACTAAAGTCATATCTGGATCATTTACTATTAAGACAGAGGGATCAGGATAGCCAGGATCCCTCAGGTTACAGCCTAGGGGTGGAAGTCTTCAGGCCATGGCAGGAAGGTGAAGGGAAGCAATGATCCAGCACAGCCTGAGTCAATCTCACCAAGAGGATCATTCTCTGAAGCAAAAGAAGGCTTACAGGGAAGTGAGCAGCCTTGTTCCATCACATCTGATTGGTCTCTCACCTTTGATGTCATAAATAGATGGATGCCAATCATGGAAAAGAATTCAGGCAAAGAAGAGGTCAGGCAAAAAAAATCAGTCATAAGAAAGTCTAGGGCCCCTTAAACCTAAAGATTTTCCAGACAACCAAAAACAATTGACTTCTAAAGTCCATTCTAATTCTGATATTCTATGATCCTAAGAACTCTTGTAGAAGCAATATCAATGGCATTCAGTTTCTGTCTCTCCCCCTCCTTCTCTCTCTCTCTCTCTCTCTCTCTCTTTCTCTCTTTCCCCCGTCATCTTTCTGTCTCCTCTGTCATCTTTCTCTTCTCTCTGTTTCTGTTTCTCTCCCCTCTCTGTCATTCATTTCTCTTGTCATTTTTCCTTAGACTATCCTAATTTATCCATTTTCTCCATTTATTTTCCTCTCTTCTTTCACTCACTTTGCCTGTTCTCATGTGCCTAATGATGATCCAGTTTTCCTCTGATCTGCCTCCCTCAGCCCCCCTCAGCCCCCAGCACATAATGCTTTCTGAGCAAACATCTTTGCTCTGCTTTTTTTGTTGACTTCTTCTCCTTCTCCTTTGTTTCCCCTCTTAAGACTTTCTAGCTACATTTTCCTCAGCTACAAGTATTTATTCATTTTTCTGAAGTATTTCATTTTGCTCCTTGCTTTTATGATTTGGAAGGAAAGTTTTTATGTTCCTTTTCCAAACATCGCAGTTTTGTTCACCATCCTGACTATAAAATTAGACTTTACAGAAGTCTGAATGAAGATGACTGGATTTTCTCATTTACTCTCTCTGATCTTCAATCTTGTCAATTTGGGTTTGAAGACCTTGATTGTAATAATATCTTACATTTCTATAGCACCTACAGTTTACAAAGATTCATGTCTATTATTTCAATTGGTCCACACTCATGAACGCTGTACAGCAGGTAGGACATGTGTTACTGTTTCTATTTTATAGAAAAAGAAGATGCAGTTCTAACTGGTTAGCCTGTCCACATGGCAGGGACTGTGAATAGCAGAAGCTGGCTTTGTATGCAGATCTTTGGATATCTTTTCCGCTGTTCTTACCTCTTCCTCAAGCTGTTTCTTTGAGTCTTTAGTCCTTTAATTTCTTCCTCCATTGTCCTCTAATAATAAGTATGCTACTAAAACATTAGCACAGTTTTCTACCTCCATTTTTTCTACCTGGAACCCAAAAGAAAAGAGCACATCCCTAGTATCTGAGGCAGTGGCCTACTCTATTTTATTTATCTGAATCATCCTAACCTCAAGGAATTTACATTCTACTGGGAGGAAGCAACATGTACCCAGAAAAATATAAAATTATTTACTTAAAGTGTACAAAATAAATTCAAATAATTTTGGGTGGTGGAGCAGAGCATGTTGGGGAGGATGGTAATCCTTGGGTAATCAGGAAAGGGCTTTTGTAAGAGGCAAATGTAAGCTAAGCTTTGAAAGAGAAAAAGGGGTTCCAGGAGGTACAGGAGAAGAAAGAGACAAATCCAAGTACATGGAGCAGTCTGTGCAGAGTCCCAGAGAAGTAAGATGGATTGTTTCATAAAAGAAACCTGAACTAGGTCAGTTTGACTTGAATGTACAGTGAATGAGGTGAAGTAATGTGAAATCATTCAGGCAATAGAGGTTGTGATGGGCTTTAAATGCCAAGTGGAGATCTATCTTGCTGACACTTGGAAGCAACCAAAGACTCATGAGCAAAAGAGCCACGTTGTCCGATATACTTTAGGAGTATTGATTTGGTACTTTGTGGAGTTGGGATTTGTTGAACGTAGAAAAGAAAAATGAACTAGTAATGTTGCTTTCTTCTCTCTGACAAAACAGTCTCCTGAGAAATTTGAGAAACAAATTGTTTGACAAACAGTGGAGCCATATTGATCCCATCTTCTGACTATAGAGGCAAGTCCTTGTGCTCTCTGGGGCCACTTGTCCAGGACACATGATGGGAGGAGATTCAGACTCTGCTAACCATATTATAGAACCACATCAGGGTCCTAAACTGGAGAATTTAAAATTTTTTATTACACAGCACTTGGCCTGGCATTCCTTGCCCTTTCAGTTTCTATTCTAGAAATACCTTGATCTCCAGAGTTTGCCAGGTTTGTACACTTCATGGCTTCTTCCCCTTACATGCCTGTAAGTGTTTCAATATGACTTACAGAGACTCATGTAACCCTGATGAGTAAGGAGGCTTAGGAGAAGAAAGGTCTTTTTTAACCTCATTATCCTTTCCCATGGTTGAAATGCATATGCGTTATTTTTGGAAGACATATGGTACACCAGGGTCAGGGTTGCTCAAGTCAATGAAAAAGTTCATTCAATTTATTTATTTCCCTTTTCCATCCACTCTCTCCCTCCTGCTTTGCCAGAAACTGTAATGCAGAAGTCATGACGAGGAGATAAATAAGAGTCTCATACCTTTGTAAAACTGTGAAGCTGAGTTGCAAAGTGAATTGCAGTTTTAATCAGTATAAGGATGTCCAGATGTGAGGGAGAATTCAGTTATCTTCTAGTGCCTGGGACAGACAGCTAAAATAAAAGAAACATCTATTCTCTTCAGGAAGGAAAGGTATACACCTGCACTATGATCTGCCTGACTTTCTGTCCCCATAATTAAATTTAATCATCAAACAGGTAATATTAGCTAAAGTAGTAAGTGCAGGGCATTGGTTGGGAACTTCAGACACCTACTCCTTAATGAGAAAAAGAATGAAAGCAGACGTTACTACTTATGTATGAGCGTACATATGTTTATGCTCTCTAACATGCACAGGGTCAGATGGCATCCACGGAAACTGCAACTTGCAGAATTATTATGTACACTTTATGTTTTTAAACCAATGCCATACACTTCTCTATGAAGTCACTGGAGTAAAGACATGAAGGTAATTTACTGGATATAGGATTAGACCTGAATTCAGGAAGACCTCAGCTCAAATCCTGCTTTAGATACTAACTATGTGACTCCGGGTAAATAATTTAACCTCTTAGTCTCAGTTTCCACATAGATTAAATAGGGATAATAATACCTACCTCATAGAATGGTTATTAGGATTAGATGGGACACTGTTGTAAAGTGCTCCATAAATATTAGTTATCATTATCACGAGTTATGATATGTGATCTTTGTTTCATCAAGGATAGGAATTAGAAAATGTCTAGAAGAAACAATAATAATGAGAAAAAGTATAGCATGCAACCAAAATAACTCAACCTTGGATTTTTCAGTCTAGTAACTGATAGTGAAAAATGGGAAGAGAACAGTAGAAATGACATTGCACATCAATTATAATAGTTTTATAATAAAATTTAACAGAAGAAAATTGATTTCTATAACAATGAGACCAAAAAGTGCCTAAAAAGCAATTTAGTCAGAAAACACTTGACTTACCTGTCAAGCAGAAAGAGATGGAAGCCAAATGCAACAGGATATAAACTCATTATAAAATGAAACAGATGGGTGATGGATTTTTATGAGCAGTATTTCCTCTAAAAGCAGAAACAGGCAGTAGAAGATAAAACTAGTTTAAAGAGAACTCTTGGCAAGAGATCCAACTGTGGAAGGAAGAAAGGAAACATACATTTATTAAGGATTTATTAAGTGTCCAAGGCACTGTGCTTAAGCGCTGGGGATGCAAATTTAAAAAAACCAGGGTGGTGGTGGGGAATACAACACACAAAAGGGGAACTGAAGGGGGAGATAGAGGAGATGAAAGTACCTAGTGTGGGTACAGTATTTCAAAATCTGGAAGTCAGGTTCAGATGATTTCAGGATGAAAATAAAAGAAGGGCAACAAAGAAAAAAATGGAAAAGATCTGTAAAGATTTTTGTAACAAACTTTTCACCATTCAAGATTATAGTTCCACCACACTTCGATTCTAATATTATTGTTCTTGTTGTAGTAACACAAAGGAAACATGAGCTGCACAAATCTGGAGACATCTCCATCCCAAATGTTCAAATGGGCTATTTGTGTCCAACCTGTAGTACAGTCTTCTGAGCTATCATTGGGCTGATCTGCCACAGATGAACACACTATATTTTGACCTCAGCATAATGATGTCACTGGTCTTCTTCAAGTACAAAGAACAAAGAACAAGAATAACGATATTAGAATTGAAGTTTGGTGAAACTATAACACCTTCTTTGATGTGGGCATGCCAAACTGTATAGCCTTTTGCCAGTATCTCCCAGGTCTCACAACTGACACTAAAGTTCTTCAGAGAGACCTTGAGAGTGTTCTTGTCTGCTTCTTTTGACCTCCATGTGAGCTCTTACCTTATGAGTAAAACAGTCTTTTAGGGCAATGTACATTTGGCATTCAAACAATGGCACCAGTCCATCAGAGTTTTACACTTTGCAGTGGAGTTTGAGACTTGGCAGTGGCCTATATTCCCACTTTCCTATTTATAGAAAATATATGCACAGAATCATCTACATATACATCAAAGACAGCTTTGATGATAGCATTATTATGAAACAAGCAGACTTTTGTAAGTGATATAATGTAATGGACCACATCGTTATCATTTCACAATAGTCAAAAAGATCTAGGGAATGAGATTCCACTATATTGTTTATTCATTATAGAAAGAAACTTTTGATTTGGTAAAGCCAAAAAGGCTCTCTTCCAACAAAAATGTCCATCCAACTATAAAAAACCACTGAAAATTCTTTGAAAGATAGAAATAAACATGTTCAGTGATGCTGTTTTTGAAGATTAGGCAAGGCATGTGAAATTGCATATATGCCCACAGTATGTTTGCCACTGAAATGGAGGCGATCCAAGGCAGTGATCATACTGAAGAAAGATTCCCTGTGGATGGTGAGGTGTTCCCAGATGTTCCTATTTGTGAATGACATTGTTATAGTTTCACTGAGTCCCAGACCACTGCTCAGTTCAAATTCAGCTTTGCACACTTACTGGCGATAAGAACTTGGTCAAGTCACTTTACCTTTGTCTGTCTCAATTTTCTCATCTCTAAAATAAAGATATAGGGCTTGGAGTCATGACACCCCTGCCATCTGGAAAAATCTGTGTAAAAATTTTTGGCCCTCCCTTCATACCAGAGAAGAAATCTGAATTATGATGGTGTTAAAAGATAAAATGCTGATATTATACAATACTAGACATATATCTTATGAATTTCTGAATTTCTAAACTTTTTCTGTGTCAGATGCTGGTCTTCATGTGTTGTCTGCAGCTTCTGCAAAACTGCCCCCACATTCCTACTTAATTTACTATTCCCACCTGTGATATATTGAAACCACAATGGGGAAAGTCATGATGTGGAAGGAATAATTGTCTTAGCACCTATCTCATAAGGGTAGTGTGAGGATAAAATGAGATCATTTCTATAAAGTGCTTTGCAAATCTTAAAGCATCATATAACCACTAGCTATTATTACTTTAATTACTCTTATCATTATGTCATTGATAAGGACATTTCATTTTAGCATTCCAGAGGATACAGTGCTGGAAAATTCATCTTCCTGAGTTCAAGTCAAAGCTTGCTAGCTGAATGACCCTGGGCAAGTCACATAACCCTGTTTCCCTCAGTTTCCTCCTCTGTAAAATAAGCTACAGAAAGAAATGGTAAACCACTCCAGTATCTTTGTCAAGAAAACTTCAAATGGGGTCATGGAGACTTGGACATGACTAAAATGACTAAATAACAGAGACTCCCTGCCAAGTTGACATCAAACCATTAATGACTACTCTTTGAGTTCAGTGATTCAACTGGTTTTAAACCTATTTAATTCCCCTTTTCTACTTTTTTTCTTCAAAATAATATTATGAAATACCTCATTTAATGCTTGTAGTCTAGTCATTCAGAGACTAATCATAGGTTATATCCAACCATATATCAAGTGACGCTTACGATGTCAAGATTTCCTCCTTATATCAGGACCTCCAGTTTATCTTGTTTGTTGCTTAATCTTTGGACATTCATGTATAGATTTTTTTAAAGCCATCGGTTTTTCTCTTAGCCCCTTCTTTGATTTTACCATCTATGAAATTATGTTTTTTTCCTCCACTGTAACTATTCTTTATGATATCTAGCATTGTGGCTATACTTAGGCAGTTTTCTCTCTTTCCCATACTTTTCCAGTGTAAAGAATTTTTGCTTAGATTTTCAAGACACCTGACAAGTCAGATTTTTATCATTTGTAGCTATATTTCATCCCTGGCCATACAAGCTGTCATATCTATATTGTAAGCCATGATCTAGAAGTCGAGTTCTCATTTGCAGACACCAGGTTTTCACTTCTTAAATTAATTGTTTCTCTTCTGTATCTCTAGTGGACAATTCTAACAAAAACATGACCTGTAACTCTGAGGTCTTTGATTTCTTGCCCCAGACATTGTAATCTTTGACAATACTTTTAAGTTCCTTCTGAGAACATCATTTGTGCCCACATGAGCTACCTAAAGTCGATTTTGTTCATCCAATTTTGACAAGTCTTTAGAGGTTCTCTATTATAGCTTGGATCACAGGATCCTATGAAGACAACAAGCCTCTCTGTTGCTGTCATTAGTCCTCATAATAGCTTTCTCTGTCCTCCTGGGCAGGGAATTGCCATTTGCCACTACTTGCAGAAATTCCCTTTGACCCTTAACTGCATGATCTCACTTGTAGGTCTATAGTAGCTTTCTTTGGAGAACAAGCAGCTGGTTCCTCTTCAGATCATCTCACTCCCTCCTCTTGAGGAAATATCTCAAATCTGGTTTTGTTTTTTGTCCTTCTCTGACTTCTCTCCTTTTGTGTGATACTTCCACTCTTCAGCCTCCTAACAAAGGTCAAGCCTCACTGTCTCCCCCTCAGATCCTTCTCCCTCCTGCTTAGACTTGACCTCACTTCTGTCTCTTTAAAGAATATTTCATGATTCCTTACAACTTAGGTCTTCCTCAAGTCACTTCACTTGAAGAAAATAATAAGCTTACACTAGGAACATAGATCAGATCACTGAAATATAGCAAAAAATATAAACATTGCTCACTCTATGAAAGCCACTGCAACATCTTCCCTCCTGTCCATCTTGGCTGAGATTTTCAGATTTGGTTTTTTGACATTGTTATGCTAAATTCTTTTTTAAAATCTTTGTAGCCAGTCATCACTTCTTAGTGACTTGTCAACCCTTATGTCAAATCATGTTCCTTTACCTCAACAATTCCAACAACCACACCGTATGTCCCTTTTCTCCTTCCACTATCCTCTTACTGTTTCACTAACTTGTCATCTTCAATAATCCATTACATCAATTCAATTTCCTCCTTTAAAATAAAAAGGGAAAATCTCTTTACTTTTTCCCTTCCTCTGTCAATTACTTTTTCTTTTTCCTTTGTGTTTCTTCTTCTTCAAGGCCATACTCCTCAATTCTCCATGAACCTTATTAATTTCCTTGTATTCCTCTCTTTTTTCGGACTTTCTTTTATAGAAATCACATAGAGAACTTAGACATAGAAATTCTTCTCTTTCAAAATTTTCACCATTTCTTCCAAAGTTTTCTTTCTTAAATTCAAACTCTGGCCTTCTTCACTAGTCTAAACTCTTCAAATCATTAACACAATTTTCTTCTTATTTGACTCAAGTATTTCCCCTCTTGTACTGCTAATGTATTTTTAATGGAATGGGAAAATCTTTCCCATTCATTAATAGATTCCTCCCTAAGTTACATGGAAACCTAAGTCACATGAGTTTGAGTCACATGGAGCCTGTGGTGGAAGGAGCTTGCTGAATGGAAGGAACAGAAAGAGGCAGAGCTAGAGCAGAGAGAGCAAATTCAAGTTTGAAAAATATTTAACAAAGTAAGTAAAAATCCAATAGAATATAGATAGTGTTGATGTGTGATTTTCCAAGTCAATATGTGGCCAGCAGAGATTCTTATATATGGTTTAGTGGCCTCCATTTCTGTTTGAGTTTGACACTGCTAAACTAAAGGACCTCAAAGTTCTTTTTCAACCCTATATTCTCTGGGCCTATATTTTAATACCCACTGAGTCTCTGAGCAGAGCTGTCTATATGCACAGGGTCCTGGGGCCAATGATTCTTTTATTTCTACTTTCCTCAAGTTCCTTTATAAAAGAATATGTTTGGTTGGCATCTGGGCTTCTGCTGAATTATTTTTTAAAACTCTGAGATTGCCTTTGCAAACCAAATATTATTCATAAAGGAGACAGTACATATGACATTCATCAGTTATCTATTCCATTCTACCAATCAAGGGACTAAAATACCACATCTAAGACAGTTCTACAAACCAGTTTGGGGGAGATCCCCTTGCTGGATGCATTTATGTTTGTTGAGAAGTCCCCTGAGGACTTAAATTTATCTAAGTTCTGCAAATTATGCCTAGATGTATTTATTTCAATATCTAAAGAATATGTTATTTCACTGTGAGGATGTTCCTTTATCGGTGCTGATTGTGATCCCTCTATGTCTCAGTAGATAGTCTTGGAAGGTTGTGGTGGGGTTGGGCGAAGTCACTATCTTGCAATTCCACAGTGAACCTTGCTGAACTTGACTAAACTGCTCCTTTCACAACAGGTATGTTTGTAGGTATATGTGAAGTCTGTAGAAAAATATGTATGTATAAAGGGTCCTATGACCTTCTCTCATAACCCCCACCATATAGTACCTTCTCCCTCAAAAATGAACACCTTTATTTTGTATGTACTTGTTCATATATATGTTCTCTCTCCTTATAGATTGCAAGCACCTTGAGGAAAGGGACTGTTTCATTGCTGTCTTGTACCCTTAGCACCTGGTACAGTGCCTGGCACAAAGTTGTTGCTGTTCAGTCATTTCAGTCATAGTTAACTCTTCATGACCCCATCTGAGGTTTTTTTGGCAAAGTTACTGGGATGGTTTGTCGTTTCCTTCTCTAGCTTATGTGTGTGTGTGTGTGTGTGTGTGTGAGTCAGTCGGGGGTAAGTGACTTGCCCAGGATCACAGAGCTAGTAAGTGTCAAGTGTCTGAAACTGGATTTCAACTCAGGACTTTCTGTCTCGGTGCTCTATCCACTGCACCACTTAGCTGCCCCACCAACTCATTTTTACAGATGAGGAATTGAGGTAAATAGGGTTAAGCGACTTGCCCATGATCCCACAGCTAGTAGGTGTCTTAGGTAAAATTTAAACTTGGGTCTTCCTGATTATAAGGCTGCACTGTCTAGTTGCTCCTGGTACACAGTAAGCACTTAATAAATATGAATTGACCTTGTGGATTGATTCTTCCTACCTCTCGCCATGCCTTGAAAGTAGTAGGAACTCAATAAATATTTGTTGATCTTTCAAAGGTAGAGTAAGATAATGAAAAGAGAAAAAAGGAAGAAAAATGATAGGGAAGCCGATGATATGGAATGAGGTGTGGAAGGAATAAAACCTTTTTTTTTTTTATTGCTACTAGTTGCACAATCTAATTTTTCATCCCAGATGACAAAACTCCCTAGCACTTACTAAGTAACCAAAAACATCAACCGTGTCTAAAAAAGGAAGAAGGTGATAGTGTTGGGTTTAGTCCATAGTGCACAGGTTCAAATATCTTGTAAAGTTTTAGGCCAAACTGAGGCCTTGTGGAGTTCAGGGCTGTTCTTGGCCAAGTCCAGCTTCCTTTTTGAAAGAGAGATCACTTTAGATTACTCCTGAACATTCAGTGACTGGGGTTTGGGGTTTGGGGTTTGGGGTTTGGGTAGGGGAGGGAACAAAATTTTGATGAATTCTAATGGGTCAACAGGAGTACTAGGATTAATTAACCATGTTCATGGAATCACAGGTTCAGCTATGAAAGTATTAAGAGTCTGACAAAAAGTGTTTTGGGTTCTGCCAAACTCTAAACATGGAAAAAGCCCAGTCTGGGGTATTCAATGAGCACATACATATAGCTAAGTGTATCCCCCATCCTTTACACTCTTGATAAGGATTTGGGTCACCTTTCCTGATTTACTTGGTTTTATTCAACTCTTTTGTAGGGTGGGAGGGAGGGTGTCTGGGAAATTTTTAAAAAATGGTCCCCTTACCTTCTCCAACCCTTATGTTCTAGGCTGAACCTGACTCAGATCAATACTACAGTAGATTAGGTTCAATATTGGAACAAAATGAGAGAGTTAGGTCATTTAATAGTTGAAAAAAAGAGATAATAATTGTAAAGCACATGGTGTGACCTAGGTCATCCCCAAGTAGCTTCTAGATCTCATAATTTTTATTTTTCTTTCTAATTTCTCTCTTCAAGATACCACACTGGCACATAGCCATATTTAGTGACATGCTTAGACTGGATAGAAACCCCTTAACCTCCATCCTATAGCCACTTTTAAAAAATATGATTATTTCTAGGAATATATTAGCACAAAGTTCCTATACTTGGTTCTACCTTACATTCTTGCTAGTTTTTCTCATTCCATGTGGGAACAAAAAGTGAAAAGCCAAGTGGGGGGAAAGGAATATAGAATAGATGGTGAGAAGAGGAAAAGTGCCTGGTTTTAGTGAGACCCTCTCTGGCATTTCTTTTTTTTAACTAATTTTTTTCTCAATTACCTGCAAAAATAATTTTAAGAATTTTTTTTAAACTTTTGAGTTCCAAATTCTCTCCCTTTTTCCTGTCACCCATCTTTGAGAAGGTGAGCAATATGATATAGATTATATATGGGCAGTCATATCAAACATTACAAAAGAAGATGAAAACAAAATTTAAAAAAATAAAGTAAAAAAAAAGATTTAGTCTTCATTCAGACTCCATAAGTTCTTTCTATGAAGATGGATAGTATTTTTTCATCATAAGTCCTTTGGAATTGTCTTGGATCATTGTATTGCTGAGAATAGTAAAGTCATTCACAGCTGATCATCATAAAATATTGTTGTTTCTATGTACAATGTTCTTCTTGTTCTGCTCGCTTCACTTTGCATTATTTTCTATAAGTTTTCCTAGGTTTTTCTGAAATCATTCTGCTCATCATTTCTTACCATAGTATAGTAGTATTCCATTGTATTCATATAGCACAACCTGTTCAATCATTTGCCAGTTGATGGACAGCCTGTCAGTTTCCAATTCTTTACCACCTCAAAAAACACTGCTATAAATATTTTTTACATATAAGTCCTTTTCCTTTTTCTTTGATCTTTTTCGAATACAGACCTAGTAGTAATATTGTTAGGTCAAAGTGTATGCACAGTTTTATAATATTTTGGGCATAGTTTCAAATTGCCCTCCAGAATGGTTGAATCATTTCACAACTCCACCCACAGTACATTCACATCCCAATTTTTCCACATTCCCTGCAACATTTCTCATTTCCTTTTCCCATCATACTAGCCAATCTGATAGGTATATGGTGGTACTTCAGAGTTGTTTTAATTTGATTTTTCTAATTGAAAGTGATTTAGAGCATTTTTTCATATGACTATAGATGATTTAATTTCTTTTTTCTGAAAACTGCCTGTTCATATTTTTTGACCATTTGTCAATTGGGGAATGACTCACATTCTTATAAATTTGCCTCAACTTTCTATTTATTTGAGAAATGAGACCTTTATTAGAGAAACTTGCTGTAAAAATTTTCCCCAGTTTCCTGCTTTCCTTTCAATCTTAGCTGCATTGTTTTCATTTGTGCAAAGCCTTTTTAGTTTAATGTAATCTGAATTATCTATTTTATGTTCTTTAATGCTTCTGTCTCTTGTTTGTTCATAAATTCTCACTTTACCATAGATATGGCAGGTTAAATATTCTGTGCTCTCTTAATTTGCTTATGTTATCACTTTTTATGCCTAAATCATGGACCCACCTAGTTTATGCAAAACTACTTTTTAGTTTTCCCAGCCATTTTTATTAGTGAGCTTTTGCATTTATCAAACAAATTACTATAGCCATTTAATGCTGTGTATTGTGTACCTAGTCTATTCCACTGACCCACCACTGTATTTCTTAGTACCATATGGTTTTGATGATTACTGCTTTGTAATACAGTTTGAGATCTGGTACTACTCCACATTCCTTCACATTTTTTTTTTCATTGATTCCCTTGATATTCTTGACCTTTTGTTCTTTCAGATGAAGTTTGTTATTTTCTCTAGCTCTATAAAACAGTTCTTCAGTAGTTTGGTATTGTGCTGAATAAGTAAATTAATTTATGAAGAGTTGTCATTTTTATTATGCTGACTCAGCCCACCTATAAGCAATTAATATTTCTCCAACTGTTGAGATATGATTTTATTGTGTGGAAAATGTTTTGTCACTCTTTGGCATTTCTTAAAGAATTCTACTGACACGTTGTGTATTGATTGAACTAAACCGTTCAACATTTTCTGATTGCTTGGTTCTGGTACTTAAATAAGCCACTTAATCCTTGATCTACAGTTTCCTCATCTGCATGGGCATAATGGACCAATTTCAAACAGGTGTAAGGATCCAGTGAGATACCATATATAAAGCACTTTGCAAACCTTAAAGTGCCATATGAATGCTAGCTATTATTATTATTCTTATAAACATTTCATCCTCTTATTTATGAATTTGGAAATTTATCTTTTTTTGGATCACTGAAAGCATGCATGTTACAACTCCCATAACAGAGAAGATAATGCAAATGATATGCCCTAACTTAGTCTATTTACACATGATTTATTTCATTTCAGAAAGTGTCTGTCCTCTTCTTTATATTGTCATGACCTCCTAATCTTTTATGAAGGTTCTATGAAAATTATTATATGATTATTACAAAACCATTTATGTGTATAGCTATACGGAAAAGTTGGAGGCAGATGAAACTCCAAGACTAGATTCAAGTTTTACCCACTGACACCCATGCTCCCAGAAACATAATTAGCTTTATCATTTCACATGCTTATTTACCAATTTTAGGTTTTCATAATAACAAAGTCTAGGTTATCTATTTGAAAACTACTGTTTCCTTTGTCTCTGGCCACTGCAATAGCCTTTGGAGTTAACTGTCTGAAGATGTGATCTTTCGAAAAGCAGTTAGGTTAGAAAAGGGCTAGCACTGTATAAAAGATCCCATTAAACACTGGATTCTTACGACAACATTACGCTTGCAGGCTCTAGAAAAAACAAACAAACAAAAAACCCATTATCCCTAAATGTAGGTTTTAACAAAACACAACAAAGCAAGAAAAAACATAAGATAAAACACTGAAGGATAAAAGAGAGGATTGTTTTCCTTAAAGACAGGTCTGAGGTTAATTATCTGGATCATTCAGATCAGGAGCAGGATTTTAGAAATCATGGCTCTTTATCTATTTACATATTTATTCATCCACTTGTTTATTTTTCTGTTTATGCATTTATTTTTGTGTTTATTTATTTGTTACAGTTTTCTGGGTATCTTAGGAGAAAGTAAATTTTCCCTTCTCCATATAATTGCCTCCATTTTTAGCTTTATTTTATTCACACAGATAGCATGGAATACTGGATAGATAGCTGGCTTCAAAACCAGAAAGACCTGAGTTTGAGTCTCAACGTCTGACACATTCAGGCCATGTGACATTGGAGAAACTCCCAGGTCGTTCTCAATTCTCTGGGACACAGCCATGGAGCAGTGGCCCCTCTGCGTTGATAGAAAGTGTTTCCTCACTGGGAACTCCCTAAGTCCATGAAACAACAAGAAAGCTTTTTCCTATGCTGCCATGGCATATATTAATTTGCCCTTTCTGTGGAAAATTGTTGAGGATCTCAAATAGGGGGTACAGCTTCTATTATTTGCCCTTCTATTTGCCTGATTAGTCTAGGGAGCACAGAACTTCTGAAATGGGTGAGGTTGTGCCGAGAGATACTCCTGACAGAAGGCACTGGGTGTGGGAGATGGCAAGCAGATCACTTAGAGAGGCTGCAATGGTGTAGGGCAGGGGAAAGTTCCTGTGAATCTGGCTGTTATGTCACCCCACCCTCTTGGCATGGCTCTTTTAAACCAGGCAGCAGACTGGGGTGTGGACTGTGTGAACTGTTAGATACTACAATAAAACCCATAATGGCTAACCTGGGGGAACAAAATTCTTTAACCCCTCTCGTCTCTGTTTTCTGTGAACGTTATATTGTACCATGCTTTCACTCTGCCTCTTGCTAAGGCAATGTGATCTTGTGGAAAGATAACTGATTCCTGAGTTGGAGATCCTAGGTTAAAATCCTGCCTCTCGTGCTTATTATGATGTCGGGCAATCCTTTGATTCCCCTTCAGTGTCTCCCAAACCTCTCCCATCTAGAGCTGGGGCTGAAGTTCTTCATGCAAGCAGGGTTAGGCTTTTCAAGGAATGAGATCCCTGGAGAGCTTTGCTGTGCCAAGCCTAGAGAACTTTCAGGTTATTATCTCAGGCAGGATCATCTGTGGCTTATACTAACAGAAGGCAAGATGAGTCTACAGTCACTGGGGCAGTCCCACCACTAATCAGACCAGAGTACCGGTTTCCCTTTTTGCCCCTCCACTCTTCTCCTGGAAGCCCTAAGCATTTACATCTGAAGGAGGTAAAGGCAGGGAAACTAAGACTTAGTCTGACAAATATGGCAGCCCCACTCCTCCTAGCCCACCGACTCCAAGAAAAGTTTCTTGTGTTTCTCTTACTTGTCTCAGATCATATGTCTCTGGTTTAATGTAAATCAGGTGTTGTTATTGTTGGGCTAGATTTCAGACATCCATGAGCTTGTATGGGAAAAAAAAAATCCTTCTTTATTTTCACTAACCTTTAACTGAAATGTAGCATTGTCTTCAATTATGAATATAGACAGCAACATTCTTCTGAGAGGGGGTCCATGGGCTTTCCCAGACTGCCAATGGGTCCATTGTATAAAAAAGTTAAAAATCCCTGATTTAGATAAAAAATGGCTTAGGAAGTGTTTGGGAAGAGAACTTCTTATTCCCAAAAAGAGAGCTAGGTTCTAAACACACAGAGAACAAAAGAGAATGCTGTTCATTTTTCTTCCATGCATGGATTCATAGATTTTTGGATTTGGAACAGATCTTTAGAGATGGTTTTCACCAACCCCTTCATTTAATAGATGAGAGAGCTGAGCTCCTAGAAGATTGTGATATCCCAGATCACACAGGGAGTTAGGGGAGGTCAGAGTTAAGGACCTGGGACTGAAGACAACATCCGGTACTCAGCAGTCAATTCTTTGTTGAGTAGGTATGCCCTCTATGTACCCAGTATGCATGAATACTGTAGATAGAAGCCTAAATGTGAGCTATTTCATTTTCATTTTCATATGTTCACATACAGCAGTTAATTCTGATGTGTTTCAGAGCAAATATTAAAATATATTAATTTTCCCAACTTACTATATTCTAAATATGGAGTTAGAAACTATTCATATGAAGATAACTGGGAAAGAGTCCAGCCTTTATTCACTGACAGTATTCCTTTGTGTTTGGCATCAAAGACAGTTCTGATGCAAATATTGTCTGGTAGGGGCGATTTTAAGCCCTCATCAGTCATTAATACCTTAGTTAAACTTATTGAGTTACCTTAGTGGGGAACATTCAATCCTTTGGGGCTCTGGCTTTATATGGAACAAAACCATGGAAAAGGCAGGTGCACTCAACATTTCCAGACTTGGTGAAGTTCCCCCGCAGGAATTCTCCAGACACTTTTGGTAAAACTGTGGGGTGGGATATGTGAATCATGATAATATTGACATTTTTTTTTGAAAGGAAGAAGACTGAAGAAAAATTCCTGAAACTATTAACAATGTGTGTGTATGTGTGTGCATGTGTGCATGTGTGTGTGTGTTGGCTGCTAAGGGTTTCATGGGATTCTAGTTTTAGAGCTAGAAGGGATTTAGAAGATAGTAAGTTCAACTTCATTTTCAAGACAGGGAAACTGAGGCTCTGAGAAGATAAATAGCTTACTAGGATCATAGAATCAGTAAGTACTTGAGTGAGGATTTGAAGTTGTCTTCTTCATTCCAAGTTCAGCACACTCTCCACTGTGTCACCTGGGCACAATATAATGGAAAAACCCAACCATGATCTAATGAAAATGGACATGCAGGTCAATATCCACTCTCAGAGATTTTCTTCCATTGCTCTTCAAGAGATCAGATATTTGTCCTTTTTTTGCCCTAAATTCCTCTAATCAGGAGCCTTACCACATTGTGGTTTATTATAGAGCATGATCCCGCATACATCGTGACGTTTTCAGCTGATAAAATTCCTTTCCTTTACATTGGTAGAGAACTCTTAGAATCATAATGTCAGTTTATCATTGTTTGGTGCTTTACAAAGCCACAAGTTCCAGACCAGTGGGTCTCCAAAGATTCTCCAAAGAATCCTGGGAAGCCCTGGCACATTCTTACTTGGTTTGTGGCATGACTGTATTGAATGTATAACCAATTAGTCGTAGGGTGAGATGATAGGTCCTATCCTATACTCCTAAATTAACTAACCATGAGACTTTTGAAAAATATAAAAGTCACTTCTACCTTTCACTCATTACAGCCCAATATTCTTCCGTTCTACTCTTTCCTGCCCATGCACATGCTCCCAACCTTAATCTGGTCATCCAGGTATTTCCAACAACAACTGCAGTCAATTGTTCTAGACTGAACTTGAGAGATATAGTCTCTTCATTTTACATATTTAGAAACTAGGGTTCAATGTGAAAGTTGAAAGGCCAGGAAATGGCAGAGCTACAAATGAAGCCCAGGTCTTAGGTCTCTAAGTTCAAATCCTATTTCTGTGACATTGCACTATCTCTTTGAGTTAGATGTGGAAAATTCCATAATTTTTAAAAGTGTTAGGAATTCAAAAACTAAAAAAAGTCCCACTATCCCTGTGCTCAAAAAGCACACTTACAGCAATACAACCTATACAGTGATAAGGAAGGAATGCAGTAGGATGCAAGAAGGGCAAAGGAGAACTCCAAATGACAGTAAGAAAACTTGAGGAGGGGAGGTCATTTTCCCCTGGTAGGGGGAATCAAAGAGGGATTCATGCAATAGGTGGCACATGAGCTGAGCTTTGAAGGAAAGGAAGGATTTACTTTGGCAGAAGTGGCCAAGGGAATGCATTCCCAGAAAGAAGCAAAGGTAGGAGAGGGCAGAATAAGTCTGGGGAAAAGCTTATAGAACATTGTTATGGGAACAAAAATGTACGATAATAATATATAACTAATTAACAATAAATAATTATTGAATAATAGTAAGTAAAACTGAAGATAAGCTGCAGTCATATTGTAGAGAGATTTGAGCGCTGAGCTAAGCATATTATATTTGTAAGGTGCAAGTGTTTCCCATGTATGTTATGTATACCTGCAAGGGTCTGTTTGCATGTAGCTCACAGGGAGTGGTGAACAGAGCCTCTAGAGCCCTCTCTACTTACTTTTCTCCAAAGGAGTCTAATTCCTGCCAAATGGGGAGCAAGAATTTGGAGACAAGAGACTGTCCACTCTGCTATTCTTAGGGAGGGTGTTTCAGGCTATAATTATATCTGTCTACCTCATTTCCTTAAACATTGTTGGTCTAGGGGAAATATCTTTTAGTTTCCAATCACTCTCCTGGTTGCTATCTCTTAATAGGTAAAGAGATATATTCCAAGCTATATACAAAGACATTCTTTTCCTACCAAATGCCAGTTGCACAAAGACTATCACACATGGCAAATAGTGAATAAACCCATTTATCCAAACCCAAAGCAAGGATTAATCAGAGAAGTTATATAGATGAGAATATATTAGACAGTACATAGAGTGTGCTTTTCCACTGGAAGTGAGATATCTCAACTAAACTGAGAAGGCCCCTGATCATACTCAAGGGGAAATTCTTCATTGTACGTAACATGATAAACTGAGAATAGGAGTACCTTGAGACATTGACTACTTTACATTTTGCCTTCTTTTCAGAGTCCTCTTTTTCCTCTAGGTTTCTCTCCCTGAAGAGAACCTGGAACTGTGTGTGCATGTTCTCTTGAAGCCAGAAGCTGGAAGCACTAGGATCTCTCTGGACCCAAGTTCTCAGCAACTCTGCCCCCAATGCAGGACAGATCATGGACTAACTGTTCTCTCCTCCAATTAGGGGAATCTTCTGTCAATGTCAGATTATATTCTATAGCAACAGAGAGACCCACCAAAGGTTTCTGAACCAAGGAAGCATCAAGATGATCATTTTTGTAGCTGTTTGAAGGCTGGATTATAGAGGAGAAAGATTGAAAGCAGAAGACCATTTAGGACAATATTATAGCAGCCCAGGAAAGAGGAATAAAAACATTTGCACTGAGTTGTTGACCATTTGAATAGAAATGAATACATGAATGTGAGAAACCTGGATGGGCCTGGCAACTTCATCTTAACCTCCCATATGAGAAACTAACAGTGAAATTTCAAGTCTGGGGAAATATTAGAATGCAAGTACCATCAATAGAAGTAAGAAAGGTAGAAAGAGGGCTGAATTTTGTGGGGAAGATGATGTATTAAATTTTGACACGTGAAGCTGATCAAACCTATGTTGAGATATCAGTAGAATGTTGGAAATATGGGACTGGAGTTCATAGGCATGCTCAAGTCTGGATCTATACATTCAGGAGTCATTGACATAAATATGATAGGCGAAATGATGGGAGTGGATAAGATTATCAAGGGAGAGTTTTTAGAGAGAGAAAAATCAGGGTAATCACAGAGATTTGGGGGACAACTTGGATTTAGAGGGTGGGAGGAAGAAAATAAAAAATTTTGAATGATGAAGAGGGCGCTAGCTGTTAAAACTCATGTAATAACTCATCACTAGACTTGTCATAGGATCATACATTTAGATTTGAAAGGGATCTTAGAAGCCTCTTGGTCCAAGCCCCTCGTTTTAAAAATAAGAACCAGGAGATCTAAAGAGGTAAAGGAACTTCCTAATCCAAGGCTACAAAGGTAATAAGTGTTCAAACTGGGATGTGAATTCATGACCTCTGGCTCTGTATCCATCAATATTTCTACTCTACCACACTCAGCTCTTTGGAGAAAACATAGTTAAATGAATCTAAACAAACAAGACATATGTGTTTTCTTAGTGTTTCCCTGCACACACACATACACACACACACAGAACTAATGACATGAAATAGACACTCAGTGACCTACTCAGCTTGCATGCTATATCGTCTGAGACAGCTGGAGACTTCCTCTTGGTCATCTTGCAGGAGGCAAATTGAGAAGTAAGAAAGCAATATATTAACTTCAGCAAAAGGAGACAAGCCAGTTTAGGGATGAGTCAAGCATGGAAAAGTGTAGTGTGTGTTGAACACTGGAAGACACCATGCATGGTTTGGCCCTAATTCTTCCAGATGTGTGGCTGACAGTTCCCCAGGGGAGAACTGTGAGCACAAAATAATTAAGTACTTACTTCCCCCCTCACCTTGTAGAGATTCCTCAGTTGACGTTGATTAGTGTCCTTCAGCTTCTAAGATTAGGATGGCTTCATGTTTTAAAGAGAGCGTTCCACTCAACAGGCACGTCCCCCTTCTCACAGTTCTCCTGATTACTAACAAAACAGGTCAGATTACAAGCCCAGAGCCAGATGAGCTTCCCTCACTCTGTGTGTACACATGGCAGCAGAATTAAGGGCCAAGGTGTCAGGGAATGGGGAGATAGGTGGCAGCCTGAGGGAGAGAGGGAAGAAGCGACCAGTTGGGATGTTTTTGTTCTCTTTCCCCTGCCAGCCTACTTTGGGGGTCCCTCTCTGCAGCGAATTGGGCTTCATTCAAGTGTGAGTTAGTCAATAGTTTGAACTCAATGTTGGTCCATTAAGAATACTACTCATTTCATCCACATATGCGTTCAGTCACAGGGAAGACATTGTTTCTTTTCCATATTATGTGGAACATTAAAAATAATTATCCAGTGATGTGTCGGGGAGTTGTGTTTTTCCTAGTGTGTGGTTCTTGGCAAGGGGTGTATGTTGGTTGGAAAAAAATCAACACAATGCTGTTATGGACAGTATTATGTCTCTGGTAGAAAGTGGTTTTGAAAGTTTTGTACTGAATAAGATTTAAAGGTAGAGACTCAAGCAGATGTATAACAAATCCTCTCTCTGGGTGACTGATTTAAAAGTTAGATGAACAAATCCCTAAAATCCATAAAGGAGAGCAAATTTACCAAGTTTTCATATTTAATTTGGATGTTGATTTGGTGTTTTTAAGTCTTTAAAAAAATTCCTTTTATGTACAAAGGATCAAACAGGCAAATGCTGTGGATCACTGCATTCCTCCGGTAACTAAATACAAAACTGCCTTTGCCTCTTATGAGGTAATTCATTTACAACTCAGATTTCTGGGTTACTGGTGTTGCTGTACAGCAGTAAGACCTAGGATACCACTGCTGCTGAAGACCTAAGAAAGAGTATCACACCAAAGGCAGTGAAGAGGTACATAATGGGTGTGAGTAGGCTGCAACATATAACCAATGAAGAACTCTCAGGAAAAGTAGGACCACAGGATGCTATCAAGGAACTGGATGACAGAAAGATAAGATAGGCTAATCAAGTGGTGAGAGCAAGAGATGACAGGTGGATGGATGATTAGAAGATGCCACTGATACTCTTGCGATATAAGGAGAAGGGGAAGAAGGCCTCTGGGTATGTTGGGTGAATCCCCAGTGGGGGATTTTGAGAGGATATGACTGAGAACATACTAGATAGGAATGTCTCACAAACTGAATAGACATGGATGAATTGTGGTCTGCATTACTGACTCAGTTTTTTTGTAGTTGAATGGACTCTTGACTTACAAACAGTTTCTGCTAAGGACATTCTTTGGCAAATGACTCCCTTCTGTGGGCATCCTTCTGGCTTTCCACATTTTCTTTCCTCCTTTTGAATCATTACCTGTCTTTACCCTACTATAATTGCCATCCAAATTATCCCATCCAGCACATTGCTAATCACAATCCAACACAACACTTACCTCACGTAGTGAGGTAAGAAGTGAATTCCCAAATCCTAATGACTACTCAATGAATCCTCTTAAAATAGTCTAATATTTAAAAAGAGAAAGCAATGAGCAAAATGCATCCATCACATGTGACAACATGTATAAAGATATACCAGCTATGAAAAATCTCTCACCAGCCATGACACTAGCTGGGATAGCGGCCCCTTGTGACCCAGATTGTATCTGTCCTAAGGACAAACACAAACCTTTGACTACAACTAAGTAAATACTGAGAAAAAGAACAAGAAATCGATAGGTAGAAGACTGGGAACAGTTGGATGTGATACAAAAGATATAGCTCAATTCTGTAGTGGATTTGTGATGTCATCATTGCGGTCCCTTCAGTGATACAGGTTGCAACCCTCCATGAAACCTCTTAAAATAGATGAATATTTAAAAAGAGAATGCAGTTAGATTTCCCACCCCCCATGGGACAGTATATTAGCTGAGAAAGGCAACAAAAGAATGTTTAGGGCTGGATGGAGCTTTGGAGATCTACAAAGACAAACCTCTCATTTCACAGAAGTGGAACCTTTAGAAACGATCTCAGGTCTTCTGTCTCTGAGTATAGGGCTCTTTTCACTCTCTTATACTGCCCATAATGCTTCACTATCATTTTCTTTTAGAAACAGAAAGGGAGGCTTTGTGTCCTGCTCAATGACCTGCTCCCCCTCTAACTTCTGGTTTTCATCATGGGCCACACAATACGATTTTTCTCCCCTTGTACATGACTGGTGAATGTAAGCTGTGCTAAATGGAAAGGACGTGGGTAGCACTGAGTTGACCTGTGGGTAGTAAAATGCTCTGAGGGGACTATGTCAAAACCAGTGTTTCTTTCCATGAGCCCGAGTTTGAACATTCGGCTGAAATGAAGATAGATAATTGAAACCTGTGCTGCCTAACTTTTCTCAAAGGAAAAATGATCTTTCATCAACATTTTCCCCATCCTGAACTCATACTCTTGTCTCCTTTTCAAGTATTCATGAAATTCTGCCTTCAAATGCTACTGCTCTTCTTGGCTACCTTTGACAGGCTAACTGACTTTTGCTATGACTGGACAGTTGTGATAATGATAGGAAGAGAGACTTGACCTGTAAATTCATTGAAATAGGGAACTCCTGGGTAAGGAGATTTCCCTGGTCAATGAATGCAAGTTGATACTTATCTGCAGTTTACAATCCTAGAGAGTTTCCTAGAGCATGGAGAGGCTAAGTAATTTGTCCAGGAAAATGCAACCAATATGTGTATTAGAGGTGGGATGCTTCTTGGCTCCAGTGGCATCATCCAGAATTCCATGTAGGCTGCAATAATGATAATAACAACAACTCTGTCCTTTTAAAAGGACTGCCTAACTTTGTGGATAAAAGCCTTCCTTGGAATCAGAAAGAACTGGATTAAAGTCCCTACTTTGACATATACTAGCTGTGTGACCCTAGATAAGTCACTTTACTTTGAGTGTTCTCTCATCTCTCAAAGACCAAAAGATATAGATATGTTATTGACTAAGCATCAGTAGAGAGGGTTTCCATGCTTGTAGTTCCCCACACTGAGAAAATGGCACATCTGGAGAGCTATATCTACACAGGATATTTCTAAAATCTTAGTGCCCCTTTAAGCTTTAATATCTTAAAATATTTTAAGATATTAAATATTAAGATATTAAACATTTTAAGATATTAAAGCTTACCATTGCACTAAGACAACCCTAGAAGGCAGATAGTACAATAGTATCATTGCTATTTTAATAACAAGAAAACTGAGACTGAGAGAGAAAATAAATGACTTGCCAAGGTCACAAAGCTATTAGGTATGTTGAAACTGTTCCCCACTTGAAGCATGAGGTCTCATTGGGTGGCTTGAAGGGAGGCAGAGTAGACAGCTCTAGCCTCTTCTTCTCTAACCCTTCTCCTAGGAAGAGTGTTTCCTGCCTCAAGATGAAGCAGGAGATTGGGGCCAGAAGCCTGACCATTCTAGTCTTCTCAGAGAGAGGGGATACCATAGGAGGAATTATATCTCTCTCCTCCCTTAAAAATTAGTAGTCTAGATGATGTAGTTTTCAGATTCAAACTAAACTTTCAATCACTAGTTATCGATGGGAAAAGGAAGACCTCTATATTCAAGGACTTGAATTTCTTCCGACCAAATGCTAGTTCCACAATGAGAACATACATATACACACCACAGACACACACACACACACACAGACACACACACACACACACACAGAAAGAGAGAGAGAAAGCAAATAGCAAATAAGCACATTTATCCAAGTCAATTGCAAAAAAAATCATAAAAAAATATACAAATGAGAATATATAACAATACAGAAGGAAGGAGTTCTTCCACTGGAGCAAGACAACTCAGCTCTCTTTCCCTCTCTCTCTCTGTCTCTGTCTCTCTGTCTCTGTCTCTCTCTCTATCTCTCTCTCTTTCTCTCTCTCTGTCTCTCTCCCTCCATACCTCTCTCTGTGTCTCCCTGTCTCTCTGTATCTTTGTCTCTGTCTGTCTCTCTCTCTCAGAGGGTCCCAGATTTCACTCAGAGAGAAACTTCCCCAAATTCTCCAGTGTAAGAGGGCAAAATAAATATTCAAGGAATCCACAGAACACCGCCTGAAAGAGATCCAAAAAGAGAAACTCCTAGGAACATTGTGGCCAAATTCCAGAGTTCCCAGGTCAAGGAGAAAATATTGCAAGCAGCTAGAAAGAAACAATTCAAGTATTGTGGAAATACAATCAGGATAACACAAGATCTAGCAGCCTCTACATGAAGGGATCGAAGGGCATGGAATAGGATATTCCAGAAGTCAAAGCAACTAGGACTAAAACCAAGAATCACCTACCCAGCAAAACTGAGTATAATACTTCAGGGGAAAAAATGGTCTTTCAATGAAATAGAGGATTTTCAAGCATTCTTGATGAAAAGACCAAAGCTGAAAAGAAAATTTGACTTTCAAACACAAGAATGAAGAGAAGCATGAAAAGGTGAACAGCAAAGAGAAGTCATAAGGGACTTACTAAAGTTGAACTGTTTACATTCCTACATGGAAAGACAATATTTGTAACTCTTGAAACATTTCAGTATCTGGGTACTGGGTGGGATTACACACACACACATGCACACACTCACACATACATAGAGACAGAGTGCACAGAGTGAATTGAAGAGGATGGGATCATATCTTAAAAAAAAAAATGAAATCAAGCAGTGAGAGAGAAATATATTGGGAGGAGAAAGGGAGAAATTGAATGGGGCAAATTATCTCTCATAAAAGAGGCAAGCAAAAGACTCATCAGTGGAGGGATAAAGAGGGGAGGTGAGAGAAAAACATGAAGTCTACTCTCATCACATTCCACTAAAGGAAAGAATAAAATGCACACTCATTTTGGTAGGAAAATCTATCTCACAATACAAGAAAGTGGGGGATAAGGGGACAAGCAGGGTGGGGGGGATGATAGAAGGGAGGGCATGGGGAGGAGAGTGCAATTTGAGGTCGACACTCATGGGGAGGGATAGGATCAAAAGAGAATAGAAGTAATGGGGGACAGGATAGGATGGAGGGAAATATAGTTAGTCCTATACAACACAACTATTATGGAAGCCATTTGCAAAACTACACAGATTTGGCCTATATTGAATTGCTTGCCTTCCAAAGGGAAGGGGTGGAGAGGGAGGGAGGTAAAGAGGTTGGAACTCAAAGTGTTAGGATCAACTGTAATGTTCTTGCCACTAGGAAATAAGAAATACAGGTAAAGGGGTATAGAAAGCTATCTGGCCCTACAGGACAAAAGAGAAGACGGAGACAAGGGCAGAGAGGGATGATGGAAGAGAGAGCAGATTGGTCATAGGGTCAATTAGAATGCTTGGTGTTTGGGGGGGGAGGGGATAAAAGGGGAGAAAATTTGTAACCCAAAATTTTGTGAAAATGAATGTTAAAAGTTAAATAAATAAATTTAATTATTAAAAAAAAATTCTCCAGTGTAGCAAGCTGAGATAGGTACATAATAGAGACTGCCAGATCTTCTTATGTTGCCATCTTCCCAGAGTCTCTTCTCTCTTCAGCAATCTGAACTGGGTTTGGCATTGTTCATCTCTCTCCAGGCTGGAAGCCAGAAGTGCCCAAAGTGACTGGAGAGCCCCGAGACACTCCAGAGAACCAAAGAAATTTCTGAGACTAAAGGGATCAGAGCTCTTCTCTCTCTCTCCCTCCTGCTAACTCTTCCCCATCCATCATGAAGGGACAGGGCATCGATCTGCCCCAACGAGGAAAGAGTGCTATAGCTTGCTTACTCTAGACTTGTTCATATCAGATTCACATATGCATTTGCTTTAAATGGTCTCTTTCTAGATCAAAATCTCTAATCAAGTTTTTTTTGTCCTTCTGACAACATATGACAAATGTCATGATTATTGACAACTTCACCAGTGTTTTATCCTGGCTTAGTGGTCTCACCAAGCAAATGTCTTTAGTTCCCTATTTTATATATTTGAAAAAGGCAAAAAACTATAAGTCACAACTCCTTATTTATTTTGGATTAAAACAGAAAGCCTGGCATTATGTAGTAGTACTATTTGTGTCCATTCTGTTCTGGTGCCATTATTTAGGAGATTCACTGGGGTCTTCCAGCTGTTGAATACTTATGACACAGAACGTGCTGGGCATTTCCCAGCCTCTTCAGCCTCGGGGCTTCTTGTTTCTTTGCCAAGGCAGGTTAGTTATTCAGTTAAGGGGAAAAGACTTGAGTGACTTGTCAAAACGATTACTACAAAAAGGGAGAGAAGAGGAGCTCAGTGTATGTTCTCTAGGCCAGTGGTGTTAAATCCAAATGAAAAGGGATCTTTACAGGTTGCATATCGATTTAGAAAACCACAAATGAACAACATGTATGTTACTTTTTATTTATTTTGTTAAACATTTCTCAATTACATTTTAAAGTGGGGTTGAGGCCAACTCTAATGCTATAGAGGGCTGTGAGTTTGACATCTGCTCTTGGCCTTTCACAAATGTGCTACTGTCCCTTTGGCTATATATGGTCAGTTCAACCAGAAAAGTAACATGGTAGATGTCAAGGGTGTAGGCACAGTTCAGTAGGGGATGCCCCATAAATGTTACCAGGGCAAGACGAGATGGGTCCATTATGTTACAGAGAATGCTGTAGATGTTGTTGTAATCAATCAGGTTATGGGCGCAATTCTAGCCAAGAATCAACGTGCATATTGAGCATATTAAATCCTCTAAGAGCAGAGACAGCTTCCTGAAACATATGAAGGGAGAAAATCAGAAGAACAGGAAGCCTCTGGGATCAGCTGAAATGTTAGCTGGATGCACCTAGAAAAGCACAATGTGTGCAAATCAATAGAAAAAGGAGCCTGAACTACTGGAACATATCCCCTATTAATTCATAGCATAAGTGATTGGAAAATGATAAAAGATTCAGAAGTCATGAAAAGAAAAATTGTGGAAGGAAAGAAATATATTTGCATCTAGGATATAGACTAGAACTGTATACATATGGATGTGTTTAGCATAAATCATTTTATATAATAATCGTATCTAGGCATATCCATACATAGCAGATACAGGGTACGTCAAAAATGTTCGTGTAGATTAAAGGCTTAATAAGCTTAAAATTGTGCTAAGACTTTTGGGACATTCTCATTCTCTCTCCTCTCTCTCTCTCTCTCTCTCTCTCTCTCTCTCTCTCTCTCTCTCTCTCTCTCTCTCTCTCTCTCTCTGTCTCTCTCTCTCTCTGCCTCTCTCTCTCTCTGCCTCTCTCTCTCTCTCTCTCTCCCTCCCTCCTTCCCTCCCTCCCTCCCTCCCTCTCTCCCTCTCTCTCTCTCTCTGTCTCTCTCTCTCTCTGTCTCTCTCTCTCTCTCTTTCTCTCTCTCTGTGTGTATGTGCGTGTGTTAAAAAGTAAGGGTGAGTGCAAGAACAAGTCACCTCATGGACAATTAACAATTCATTTAGATGGTGCTTTAAGCACTTTCTTTACAGTCCTCCTGTGAGGTAGATAGGGAGTATAAGAATAGGTATTAGGGATCTTTCTATTCCCATTTTGCAGATGACAAACCTAGGTTCTGGCAAGCAAAATGATTTTCCCAAAGTGACACAGACGGCAAATGTCTGAGTTGTAGCTGAAACCTGAGTTTTTGATTCCAAATAGAGAATTCTTTCCACTGTTATAGATTGAGTCTCAGCCATGTCGATCCAGTGCTTTAGGTTCAGGACTGCATCAAAATGAGATGCTTATCAACCACCTTCTTGTTGTTCAGTTGTTTCAGTCATGTCTGACTCCTTGTGACTCCATTTGGGGTTTTCTTGACAAAAATATACCACAGCAGTTTGTCTTTTACTTTTCCAGCTCATTTTATAGATGAAGAAACTGAGGCAAATGGGGTAAAATGACTTGCCCAGGGTTACATAACTATTAAGTATCTGAGGCTGGATTTGAATTCAGGTCCTGCTGACTCTAGGCCTAGCACTATCCACTATCCCACTAGCTGCCCATGTCAACCCTCTAACAATTAACAAAAAGAGGTTTATATGGTCATAGTATGAAAAGGATATAGTTCATAGCACTGCTTAAGTGAGATATAGGTCCCATATGGAAATGTATGCCATCAAAAGCTTATGTTGGGTGTGGTGACTTCCATAGCTATGGGCCATCTGTCAGCTCTGAAGGGCACTCACTCCTGTGCTATAGCCCTAGGTGACTGGGAAGGTCTATCAACAGCCAGAGTCTTCAGCTGCCTGAACCCATCAAGTCTCAAAAATAGCTTTCCTTCCTTTTAGGGAAAGTAGCCTAGCTCACATGCAAACATTGTTCCTACCATCACCGTGCTGCCCTTTGTCAGAAACACCTCAGTGGGAGGATACACATCTATCAGGCTCCAGGAAAACCATTAAAGAATGTTATCTACAATGCCCTTCATTGCACATTTATTATAGGATTCACATATGAGAGTTTCTCCAAAACATCCTGTCTATTAATTAGCCAACTGTAAGACCGGTTGGTTAGTTGGAGGCATAGCTCCTCCTGGGAATAGCTCTGCCTTGGTTTGACATACTTAGAATCATAACAATTTGGGGCTGGAAGGAAACATAGAGATCACCTAATTCAGTTTCCTCATTTTATAAACAGGAAAATATTAGAGTCACTGTCAGAGACACTGTCAGAGTTTAGTCAAAATATTAGTCTACTCCTCCCCTTTCTGCTTCTCCTCCTCTTGCTACTACCTCTGGCTCTGAAACTGTCTTGAAGACTTTGCCAAAGACATCTAATTTTTTTCAGCCTGTTTTCTTGTCAATAAAATGAGAAAGTTGCATTAGTTGATCCTTAAGGTTCCTTTTGGCTCCAAATTGTTATGATTCTAAGTATCTGTTTAGAATAGTACTATTCTGCTACTACTACTAACTTGCTACTACTTTTATGACTACTACTACTACTACTACTACTATGTCTAGTAAAAGTAGTTCTAGCACTACTACTAGTAAAAATAGTAACAGTGTCAATAATGGTTAGCATTCCCACAACACTCTAATGCTTTATACCTGGTATCTCATTTGATTTTCATTAGGTGTCATGCTAACAACCATGTCTTCAAACTCAGAACACTGAAGATTTTCAGATGATAATCATATCAGCTAAGTAGATGGGAATTTGGGGTTGGGGGCAGTGGCAGAGAGAAGGGAGAAATGCATCCAAAGGGATAACACTCATCTTGTCTTATTAAAAAGTGGCATAAATGCAATCAATACAGCTTGAGGATTTTCTTTCTAAAGGGCTTCCAATTGCCTTAAATGGTCTAGATCACCTCTAAGTCTGTCAGGTCAGAGTGCTTCATCATTTTCTACTCTAAGAAATAAGTATATGGCACTATTGGAACCATCTGCACCTCTTTCCGTTGTTGGCAGTGAAAGAAGAGCCTTGTAACTTGAACACTTCTGTGATGTCAGCCAGTTTCCAAGGGAAGGAGCCTTTTTTGATCTCTCTGTGTTTTCTTGGGGCCATTAAACTCTTTTTATTTGGTTCACAGGTCTTTCGATGAATTGTAACCAAAATGGCGCCCTTTACTCAAAGCTATCTCATGGCATCAAAACAGTAGAATCCACAGAAAGATTCAGTTCAGTTCTGAGGGATGAGGTGTGTGTGTGTGTGTGTGTGTGTGTGTTATAACATAAGCTGCTTGACCTGTGTTTTGAAACAAGCATTTTCGTGTTTGCTTCATAACCCTGAAAAGAGCATATCCACATTGTCCTGCTCAATGTACGCCATATTCTGATGAGGTAGAAAGAGAGCCATGAGCAGGATGATGTCATTTTCTTATGTTTCTCAAGTGGTCCTCATTAAATTTGCTGAGCAGACTATAAAAAGGATTTTTAAAGCCAGGAAAAGCTGAAGGCAGACAATCCCCTGTTCAGAGAATGAAATAGAGTAAACCATAACACATGGACCAAATAATATAGTCTTTGTTTTATGTCATAATTCCTTCTTCCCTAATGCCTGCCCCTGAGATGGATAAGGGACTTGACTTGGAGGTCAACTCATGGGACCTTTGGAAGCTGGAGAAACAGCACTGCTAACTTTATGATTTTTTGAGCAGGGACACTGCCGGACCCCAAGAGCCCCAGGCAGCTTAACCAGTTAACTTATGGAGACTGCCTCCAGTAGGGTAGGTTTCGTGCTTTATGAGTTTGATAATATTCAAGGCTGAAACCATTAAATTCACATCTGGGGGAACCCTGTATGAGGAAAGGTAAAAAGGTCAGTAAGAAATGTTTTTAGAACAAAAATGCTGTCTTCCCTGAGGGGACTAACTGCAATGAATTCAGTATTTTGTTGATTGAAATCAGTTGTTTTAATATAAAATCAATAAAACGTGAGACCTTTAACAAGACCATTTCAATTCATGGATCCCAATTCTCCCACTGTCTAAGTTACTCCTACATTAAAATATCAGCTCCTTTCAATCTGCTTTAGCTCTCTCAAGGTGAGTGTACCCTTGCTAGAGTAGTCTACATTTATTTCCTACAGATTTAAAGTCAAGAAATTTTAGTGACTAAGATTTGCCCAGTTTACAGGACTAGGGGCTCCTTGTGGAGTATTTTTTTTTCTTCCCAATAAGGCCCAATTGCTTTGCACATCTCAACATCATCTTCTTATATTGTACTTTACAATAATTATTTCATTTGATGGTCACAATAACACTGGGAGATAGATAATAATGTTGTCCCCATTTTACAGATGAGGAAATTGAGGCAAATAGGAGCTAAATGACTTACTCAGGGTCATATGGATAGTAAGTGTCTGAGGACATATTTGAACTCAAGTCTTCTTGACTTCAGCCCTGGCACTCTATCCACCCCATCATCTAGCATTTTATACAATGCTTAAAAGTTTGCAAAGCACTTTACATAAGTCATCTCATTTGATCCTTATAATAAATACTCTGAGACAGACGCTGTTCTTGTCCCCATTTTATAAATGAAAAACACTGAGGGCAGAGAGCTTAAGGGTTTTGTCCAAAGTCATGCAACTAGTGTCTCCGGCAGAATTTGAACTCAGATTTTTCTGATTTTAAGCTTAGCATTCTATCCACTACACCACTTGGCTGCTTTCAGATGATGGTCTTGAGTTGGGTTGCTTCCTCAGTTGTGTGCACTTCCCTTCATCTTCCTACATGTGGTCTTGAAGTCAGGTTACCAAAAGTCCTTCTGATGATACTCCGTCCAGAACAGTAGCTTTCCATCTAGGGCAGGGGTGGAGAACCTACAGCCTTGAGGCCACATGGGACCTTCTAGGCCCTCAAGTGCAGCTCTTTGACTGAATCCAAATTTCACAGAACAAATGCTTTTATCAATGGGATCATCCTGGATGACTAGATGTAAAACCAGAAATATAATTTTAGCTCTCTTTGACTTCAGTTTTTTGTGCCCTAGATTTCCTAAATCAATCAGCCAAGAAATAATCATAGTAACTGACATTTCTATATCAAATTTAAGTCTGCAATCACTTTTGATGTCTTATTGCATTTGATCTATATGGCAAACACTGCGGTGTGAACTGAAGGGATTATTATCCTTATTTTAAAAACAAAGAATCTGACGCTCAGAGAAGGTAAGCAGCACACATGGTAGCATGGTGAATAGCGTGCCAACTTGAAATCAAGAACTGGCTTTGGATTCAGCCTCAGACATTGAGTGTATTTTCTTGAACAAATCATTGAACCTCTCCAGGTCTCAATTTCCCCATACATAAAATGAGTTATAATAACACAACTTCACCATATTGTTGTGAGAACAAAATGAGATAAGACCAGTTGTCTCAAAATTTTTAACGCAGTTTGGGGGTTTAATAGCTTAAAACTGCACAAAGATTTGTGGGACACCTTGTATAAATTGCTAGCTACTACTATTATTATTAAATGACGTCCACAGTAACATGGCTATTAGGAATTGGACACAGTTTTTAAATTCAGTTCTTCCTGATCTAAATCCATTGGAGAGGAGAGGAGAGGGGAGGGGAGGAGAGAACAAAGTCAGAGAGGTTAGGAAGCTAGTAGGGACTGGAAGCGATGCCTGTGAAAGTCCTTCCCCTAGGGTTTGCTTATCTTTGCTGAAGATTTTGACTCTCAAATGACAAGAGGCAAAGTCTTTGACTCGCTTTGGACCCATGAGCATTCTCTTTCAGTTTGTAAAGTCTGATAATTTCTTCTTCCATGTGGTTTTTATTCCTGAAACCCATTCATGCTGCCAATCATTAATATCATCTTTAACAATAATAACACTAACAAGCATTTATTACACACCAATTATGTGCCCAGCATTGTGCTCAGTGCTTCTATATTTACCATTCTGTAAAATGGCCTGTTTTTCAGTGGGAAATAAATTCTCCAAATTGCCTATGTCTTTTACACTGGAGGAAATAAACAGTTAAGTTGTCTAAGCACAGATGCTACTGAAATAACCCTGTTTGAGAAGGAGTGGGTCCCTCAGCCTTGGAGATTTGTTTGGTTAGTGATCTTAAAAGAATCCTCTCTAGAATCTTTGCTTGGAGACCCAGAACTTGATTGGATCCCACAGTATTATCAAACCAATGGTACCATCCAGTTTCCAATTTGAGGCTGTTGCCCTCCTCGGTTGCTTCTACCAGAAACACATGGACATCCAACAGATATGTATTTGCTGCATAATCACTGGAAAGGGGAGAACAGTATGACTCAATCAATATGTAATATTGTGAACTTTTTCTAACCATGGGGCACTTACACAAGTCATTGCCCTAAATTTGGAAATTTCATTAAAAGTTTGGCTCCATCTTCCTCTCTCCCCTACACATTTAGAATAAATAGACTAAACTCAAAGAGAGATTTCTGGATGTTGAATTGAAATAACGTCTGGTAATTTAGCCACTCCCTGGGATAGGATCTAGGCTGATGGAGAAGTAGGGGCCAAGGTAGAGACAGAAGAGAGAGTCAAAAGTATGGATTTGTCATGTTTTCAGCACCCAGAGGGCCTGCAAAAAGTGAATGGTTATTGATTTTATTTGCTCAAATTGTCTAATAATATCTAATAATGACATTAAAATTGAGGAAAAGGTTCGTTGTGAATAGGATTTCATATACACCTATTTCTCCTGTTTTCAGGTTCCAAAATTCCTGATCAGAAAAAATACAATGTCCACTTAGATTATAAACTCCTTGTGGGCTTCTTTTTGGATCCCCAGTGCTTAATAGAATGCCTGGCACACAGCAGGTGCTTAATAAGGTATTTAATTTTTTTTTTATTTATTGATAGATTGATAGGCATGATGTCCCTTGGGGTTTTTTAAGCAGATATGTAGCACAGGGGATAGCATGCTGGGCCTAGAGTCGGGAACACCTGAGTTCAAATTTGGACTCAGATACTAGTTGTCTGACACTGAGCTGGTCATTTAACCTCTGTTTGCCTCAGTTTCCTCAACTATACAACAGTATCTATACTTCACAAGACTGTTGTGAGGACCAACGGAGATAATATTTGTAAAGCACTTAATACAGTGCCTGGCACATAATAGGCATGATATACAGTTTTTTTCTTTCCACATGCATATACTTTTTATAGTCCATGCATTAAGACTGAATTTGTTGTCAAGATGTCACAATTCATTCATTCCCGAGTAGATTAAGAAATATAATGAGTTAAAGGTTCTAATGCAATATGATTTGATTTGACATCATAGGTAGAACTGACATTTGGTAAGATGAAACCTATGGCTGGAACATTCTCCTCAATCTTATTTAGAACTGACATCAGTCTGGGAGAGAAACAGCAACAGTTACTATTGATAATCAGGAGGGTCCAGAAGAAAGCCCTGAGGCAGGGACCTAGTATCCTCCGACGTATGAGCTTCAGAGTGCAGTAGGTCTCAGGTTTTGAGAAAGGAGAGAAAGGCAAAAGGAAGGAAAGGAAAGGAAAGGAAAGGAAAGGAAAGGAAAGGAAAGGAAAGGAAAGGAAAGGAAAGGAAAGGAAAGGAAAGGAAAGGAAAGGAAAGGAAAGGAAAGGAAAGGAAAGGAAAGGAAAGGAAAGGAAAGGAAAGGAAAGGAAAGGAAAGGAAAGGAAAGGAAAGGAAAGGAAAGGAAAGGAAAGGAAACGAATCTAGCCAGTAAAACCCAGGTTAACTGGCATCTTCTGGCCATCCAATTTCCCTTCCTTTGGGGAGGAGAAGGAAGGGGAGGGAGAGACAGACAGGAGAGGAGGAGCTGAGTTGCCCAGCCAGCTGGGTCCCCATTCAGGCAGTTGCATCTACTCGCAGATTGATGTGCTCATCCTTTGTTGCCAAAGAAAACCATGCCATTGGAGAAATGATGACATGACTTGCACTTGACATTTGCCTCATTAAAAGGGCCATCACCTGGCTACTTCAGCGAAAGGTCTATTCACCTAATGGGCATTACCTCACTCTAAGTGAGTACCTGAATAGACCTTGGCCTGAGGGGCCAAGGTCTCCCAGTGCATCGTGGGTCATCTCCAGTCATCCTGAGGAATATCTGGTCACTGGATTCAGATGGCTCTGGAGAAGTGAGGCTGGTGACCTGCACAGCCCTCCCTCACTCAGAACAAAGTCAAGTGCAAGTCATGTCATCATTTCTCTGATGGCGTGGTCTTCTTTGGCAATGAAGGACAAACACAACAATTAGAACCCATCCAGCTAGAAAAGCTCAGTTTTGATTAAAGAGTAAAAAGAATGAATCTGGGTAAATTCAGGCCCATTGTGTTCTACTTGGGTTTGGCAGGTGGGGGAGTGGGGTGGATCCTTTGTCTAGATTTTCAACGATGGGCATGGTCTGGGAGTAAGAGTGACATAATCAGTCATATCCCCCAGTCCCTCATTAGAATAGGTCTGTCTCTCATTATAATATTCATTCTCTCACTAATTGTTACCCAGTCAGAGTTGATTGCCACCTGTTGGGAACACCCATTCTTCCAAGGGTATATAAAGGTAAAGAAGTCTCCAGGAGGAGACTTTGGTTTATGAGAGTCAGCCAAAAACTGTTCTATTATTGTTAATTATTGTCTATCTATAATTAATAAAATAATCAATTATCCAGAAATTATCTCTAGCTTTTTATTCATCATAGTAATGAATTATTGATTATATAAAGATATATATGTGTGTGAGCGTATGTGTATAAATGTATATATACACATGTCTACTTATACATACTATACCATACATGTATGTACATGCACATACATCTATATATACATATCCATGCATATAAACATTGGGCATTTGAACCTCATAATAACCCTGTAAGTTAGGTACTATTGTTGCCCTCTCATTTTACAGATAAAGAAACTAAGTCTGAAAGAAGTTGGAATGCTTTGACCAGGGCCACACAGCCAGCAAGTGTCTGAGGTGGTACATGAACTCCTCTGCTCCTTGGCGCAGCACTCTCTCTTCCACACAGAGGTACCTCTCTAACATGCAATAGATGTTCCTACAAAAGGGGAACTCTCAAAAGCCACCATTGAGCTAGCCTTCGTGGTAGCTGTGCCTAGTGAATGGTAGTTTTCCAGGCTACTGTACAGAACAGTCAGAAAGTGCTGGAAATGCAAGCATAAAACTAAGCTGGTCCCCACCCTCAAGGACGGTGCATTTTGCTAAAGTAACCAGGCAGATGATGGTTATGATGATGATGATGATAGATAGATCAACAGATTCATAATGATAGGTGTAAGATAGATGAAGGATGGATGATTAGGTAGATAATGATTGCTAGATGGATGATAGCTGGACTGATAAAAGAAGAAAAGTGACCTTTGTTTTCCTAAATGAATACTGTATGTATAACTCCTGTCTTAAAGCCCATTGGTAAAGCCCCATAGATAGATGAGAGATTGATAATTATAGACAGATAATGATAGATGGATGATAGGTAGGTAGCTAGATAATGATGGATGGATAATAGATAATGATAGATAGATGGATAATGGATAGATAGATAGATAGATAGATAGATAGATAGATAGATAGACAGATAGATAGATAGATAGAAGAAAAGTGACCTTTGTTTTCCTAAATGAATATTGTATGTGTAACCCCTGTCCTAAAGCCTGTTGGTGTGGGATTCTCTCCTTCTTGGTGAATGAAGGCTGTGTGAGGAGCAGGACAGAGCTGGAGTGAGATGAGAAAGCTCCAGCCTGTACCAATCCCCCTTCAAGACTCTTCAGGCCTAGTCCCCTTGGAACTCTTGAAACATCAGTCTTTTGTAGGACTCTTCAAGCTTCAAGTTGCTTTGGGCTTCTTGGCTTTCAGCTTGGACAAAGAAGATACACAAGACCAATCTGACTTTAGATTGCTGAAGAAAAAGATAGGAGAGCTGTTAAAACATTCAAATTCTACTGCAGAGAGTACACCTCTGATGGGCTGGCTACCTTGTCTGAGTGCCTAATGTACTTTTACCCAAAAGACTCTTTTTGGAGAACTCATAGAAAGCCTTTTCAGCTAAAGTGAGAACTCAAAAAAACCTTAGCTTAACAAGGTCAAGACCTCTTACTGAATCTTATTCTGATCTATATCTGGTCACTGAACCCAGATGGCTCCAGAGGAAAGAGTGAAGCTGGTGACTCTGCACAGTCCTCCCTCCCTTAAATCTAATTTACTTGCAAATCGTGGCATCATCTTTCTGATGTCATGGTCCTCTTGGAGAATGAAGGACAGACCACATGCTACCCTTAGTGAATAGTGCTTTCTCATTTTTCAAATTATACTGATTTGATTTTGTAAATTTTATAAACACATATAGCATGCAAGCGTCTTGATATCAATAATTGTTTTCCTTTTTCTTAATACCTGGAGTTTATCACCAGTGCCTTGCATATTGTAAATGTAAATGCTCATGGAATGAAAAACTGAATGAATGCTTTCCTTGATTTAAATCAATTCAAGTAGAAAATCAAATTGAATAAGCATTTATCAAACCAGATACTATTCTAGACTTGGGGATGTGAAAGCAAAACCCCAAAGTAGTCCCTATGCATATATTCATTATTGAACCTGTTTGTGTTTCCCTGTAATGTCTGACTTCAAGGCCTGTGGATCATAGCATGCCAGGCCCTTCGGTCCTCCATCTCCAGCTTGCATTTCTGGTAATTCTCAGTTCACATATTGTTGAAGCCTAACTTGCAAATTCTTAAGCATAGTTTTGTGGGAAAGGGAAATGAGTTAAATTGTTGAAGAGTTTGAACATTCTTTGGTATTGCTCTTCTTTTGGACTGGGGTGCAAACTGTCCTTTTCCAATTCAGTGACCACTGTTGAGTGTTCCAAATTTGTTGGCTTACTGATTGCAACCCTTTAACAGTGTCATCTTTTAAGATTTTAAATAGTTCAGCTGGAATTCCATCACTTCCTCTAGCCTTACTGGCTTCCTAAGGTCCACTTGGCTTCACTCTCTAGCATGTATGTCCCTAGATCAGTAAACACACCATCATGGTTATCAGTGACATTAAGATCTTTCCTATTGTTCTAGTGTATGTTCTTACCACCTCTTCCTAATCTCTTCTACTTTTGTTAAGTCCCTACTATTTTTGTCTTTTATCATGTCCATTTTTGCATGAAATATTCCCTTGATATCTGCAATTTTTCTGCAGAGATCTCTTGTCTTTCCCATTCTGTTGTTTTCTTCTATTTCTTTTTGTATCGCTCATTAATCTTTCCTTGTTAACCTTTGGAATTCTGATTAATTTGGGTATATCTTTCCCTTTCACTTTCCTTCTTTCCTCTGCTATTTGTAAAACCTAATCAGATAGTCATTGCCATTTTGCTTTCTCATTCTTCTTTTTCTTTGGAATGGTTTTTTTGGTTGTTCCCTCTTCTGCAGTATTGTGAACCTCTGTCCATGGTTCCTCAGGAACTTCATCTACCAGATCTAATTCCTTAAATCTATTCATCACCTCTACTACCTATTCATAAGGGATGTTATTTAGGCCATACCTGCATAGTTTATATTGGGCTTAGGAATCATCAGTTATTCTGGAATTAAAAATATGAGTCATGTGAGGTTAGATTGATTCAAGGGAATTAGCTAGTGGATTTAGAAATAACTAGGAAATTTCTTTTAAAATAGTAGATTTTGAAGTGTTCATGAATTGCTCTAGCACCCCATTTGGACTCTAGGTTTACTTGAGTTTTTGTTGCTTATCATTCATAGTATTTTAGAATTCTAACCACTATATATAGGTATATATATATATACACACACACATATACATATATATTATGTGTAATGAAATACAACCCTCATAGTGCAATATTTCGTATGTTAAAATTTCAAACTCTAGTATAAACTTACATTGCAAAAGAAGATGTGATAATAATAAACTATATTTAATAGGGGCTTTACATATAAAATATACATGTCCTGAGAAACTTATTTAAATAGGATGGATTCATATGAAAAATAGGAAACACAAGAATAAAATAGAAAAAAAATATGACAAAAGAAGCAGCTTAACCTGGAAAACAAAATCATGAAATGATCTGGTGAGTTCTAAGAAGGAATTCAAAAGAACAAAGGAGAATAAGAAATCACATATTTCTACCAGTTTTGAATCTTTCACTTTGGATATATCTGTTTTTAATACCTGTTATCACGTTTCTAATCAAGAGCTAAAGATGAAAAAGTTCTTCTGACTACTACATATGTGTACTTACGAAACAATTGCATAAAAACTCATGCAATACATTTGTTGTCATATAAAATCCACTGAAAGTCATATGGTGTTCTCAGTGAAAGTTACATTAACAAAAGCCAATATTAAATCTATTCTTTCTGTTTCTTTGTTCAGTAAAAATACTTCAAAAGACAGTAAACTTTCAAAAGCATAATTAGAGAGATATATTTCATAAGGGAGAATGTGTGAACAATTTACAGTAAATGTTAATGATGTTAATCAGGGGTCAAGAAGGCCTTCAGTTTTAGAAGTTTTATAAATTTTCAGAACATTATCCTTCTCAGCAGATCTCTTATATTTATTCTCTTCCTGAAATGAAGGAAAATGAGATTCAGAATCACAAAAGCAAACATTACATTGCATACTAATATCTGAGAACTTCAATTTTTTTTCATACTGGTAACCATGAATTCAGAGTTACACAAATGGAGCAACTGAGACACAAATGTACATAGAAATGCAGCCATTTGATGCCAGGCATCATACATTTCTGCATTCCCCCCCAGCAGATTGTAAGCTACTTGTTGGATGGTTATTTATCATTTTTGACTCCTATTGCTAACATATTGCCTTTTGTATTATGAACACTTAATAAAAGTTGAATTGTATTGAATATTCTGTCCAGGAATTTGGGGTCCAACATCGATATAAGACATACTCCACGCATAACATAGACTCAGAATGAATGTAGAATGGTTAGGGAGAAATAGAGGAGGGCTATGAAGGTCTTCAATAACAAGCTTCACAGATTTTGCTTTAAAGGGCCTTTACACATCTTGAAAGAAGTTTAAAATATGGAAAACCACTAGAGCAAGTGATTTAAGGCCACACAATTGACTTAGAAATATGATACTGCTTTTCTAACTTCCTGGTTGGGGGTATGTCTGTCTGAGGACACTGACTTTCAAATATACTTCAGCATTTGACTATGAGATACTGTACTGAGAAAACAGCAACCGTGGGGTTTTCTGCCTCAATAAAAGGTGGTTGGCTAAGCAAACCCCATTCCAAAGGCATAATGGAAATCAAGCTTTTTCTTTTCCTTTGCAAAACAATCTTTGAAATCTAATTGGTCCAAATATTATTTCACTCTTCAAATTTCATGAATAAAGCAAAAAGCAAAAACTGAGAAATTAAGGAAAATGACGAATATAGTAATTTATACTGATGTACAAGGGATCAAGATTGGTACCACTGAAGAGTCCTGGCTTTGAAGCCAGAGGACCCGAGTTCAAAATCTACTACTTTGTGACTTTGAGAAAGTCACATAACACCTTCTCATTTTAATTGCTTGATCTATAAAATGTGGACATTGGACTAACTGACCTTTCAGGTCTAAATCTATGACCCTAAGAAAGCAATGTGATGAATCCAATAACGTCTAAAGTCAATGGTCTAAAGCACTGATTGTAAAGTTAAGGTAGTGATGTTGGATGAATGAAATTAATGAATTTATGAATTAATGAACAATTAATGAAATTAATGAATTAATGAACAATGAAATTAATTTATTTATATTTTTTAAACTACAATATAGTGGAATGCAGTTATGAAACAGCTTTCAAGTTATGTATAGTGATGTTCTGATGCAAGTCAAATGCCATCACAAGGAGTATTGTTGTTTTTTTTCCCCAGAAAAAGTAGTTCTGCTTGCCACTTGGCCCTGCTATGATGACTGGTTCCAGTCATGCCATGTATTCCTACATGATATATAAAAGAGGCTGCTCAACAGGACAGAAAAGGAAAGTGGGACTGGATTACTATAGTCAAGGAACTGAGGCATTAGAGAATTACCTTCTTGTGACTCAAAGATGAAAAATTTGCATAAAGCACACCAGCTATCACCATTTTCTAAAAGACATTCTCTACTGCTGAAGTCCTCACAAGGCTCATCTTGTGAAGAAATCATTTCTTTGCTTGAATTGTCCTGATAATTGCTCAGTTTTTCAACTTTATTTGTGTTACTCATAAACTAATTAGGGGAAGTGAGTGAGTTTCCATTCAGTGGAGATATCTGAGAAGAAGCTAGGTGACCCTTTGTTGAGAATGTAATAGTGGGAATTGTTTTAAGGGGGAATAGTTGAGCTGGATGGTCACTGAAGCTTCTGCCAACTCTCAAATTCTTCAATTCCTTGATTGGGTAAGTGCCTCTGAGAAATAAAATGTAGCTCTAGGCCTATGGGCAATCAATCATAAATCCCCTGGTGAAGTTATGGAAACATGGGTTGGAATAATTCATTCTTGTGGTGATGGCACAAAGTTCTGTCCCATTTAAAGGTGGCCTTTTTTGTGGCCTACATTTTGGTAGAGTTGTAAAACCTTTCTGAAACCCTGTTGTTGTTTTGAAGTGGATTCTCCATTAGTAAGAATTAAAGAAAAAACATCATTAGCAGGAAATAACTGAATGAACAAACAACTACTTTTGAGTAGCACCACTTACTCATGTCTTATTCTAAAAGACTGTCAGAACTTCAGGCCCTTCATTTCCAAAACACTCTGTACTGTGCATCCCCACCTTTAATAAATATCACAGAACCATCAACATCGAATCAGGGTGTAGAGACCAAGTGAGCAAGAGCCCAGCCCTGGCCAGAGGTGTCCAAGAGTGACTCAATTTGTTCTCCTAGGCCACTAAATCCCTGTGGGGCTCTTAGACCTTTTCAGTCAGGAAGCTGAATCTGTATGTGAGAGCCAACTTCTGCTTCATCACCAGATCATTTGTAGCACTCATCACAGAACTATCATTAGAGCTGCAGACTAACGATGTCATGCCATACACAGACTTCTGTATGTCAACCACTTTAGTCACTCAATGATTGAACACCTTGGAAAACTAGAGGGAAAAAAATCTTTCAGCAGGTTATCTTTTTTCCCATTCTTTTTCCATTTTTATAGGTTGGAAAACTATTCTAGGCAGAGACAATTATGGGATACACACATATACTTACAGTATATATGGAAATACTATAAGAATGAGTTGATATGTTGGTTAATTTGGATAAATTACTTTTGTTTCCTTTTCTTATTTTTTTGTTACAAAGGAGGGTCATCTGGAAAGAAATAAAGAGAGATATTTGGAAATGAAGGTAATCTGTATATGCATATACACATATACACACATACATCTACACACACATATAAATGCGTCAGGATTATAGGAATAGGATTGTAGGGTGGTAGAGCTAGAAAAGGTCCTAGACATCACCTAGTCTAACTTCTTCATTTGACAAATGAGGAAACTGAGGCCAAAAGTCATAAATCTGAACTATCAAGAACTATCATTCTGCTCTTTGTGCTTATTTTCTCCTTATGGAACAATGACTCTTTCAGAGTCTGTGTTGAGTAAATAGATGAACTGGGAAGTTAGGGCATTTGGAGGACCATCAATATGTGTGTTCAAGGCCCCTTGTATGATAAAGGAGTTGGGATAGAGAAAGTAATTATGAGCCAGATGTTAAATTCTTTGAAGAAGGAAGGAAAATGCCCATTGGTTCAGGGGTATACTGGGACCAGTTCATACCATTTTATAAAAACTCATTATCAAATTCTCAATGTAAGTATTTGTATATCTCAAAATTGAGAAATGTTACAAATCAGGGCTTGAATTATTGTTTTGTTAATTTCTAGACTTAAGAAAGTAATAAAAAATGTTAATAATGAAGACTGACCTTAAAAGCAGGTCATGTATTTTCATTTATTGTTAAACATTTACCAGCATACTACTGAGTTTGGTAGATAAGGTTACTATAATCTGGACTATGTAATAAATCTGGATAATGTGAACCTTAAAGGAGGAGAGGTTGCTATGAAATAGCAGCAGTGGGCAGATCTGGAAGTGATAATGGGGAGTGAGGAATATTCTATCTTCTTCTCCATAACCAGTTATATAGGGAACATGAGTTAAAAAAAAAAAAAAAACTAATGCTGTCATGAGTGGCCAGTGATATAGTGTCATCCAGAAGAATCCAGATCTTAGTAAGATCCAGAAGATGGAAGAAGAGAGAGAGAAGATCCTTAAGATGAGAGGGAGCTGGTTAACTATGGGATGGATAACAGAGTGGAAAAGGTGGACCTATCTGGAATGGGATGGTGTAAGTTTGAGAGAGGTGGTCATGAAGGAACTAATTGTTGGGATTTGTATGTAATTACGTCCTTTGGAAGCTAAGAGGTCAGTATCACTATTATGGAGAGAGTCAAAGGGAGTAAGAGTTAGCTAAATACTAGGAAATGGGCAAAGAGAGTATCTATCAGTGGATGGGGAGAGAGATCTGCTGAAGAAGGCAGGTGGTGAGAAGGTTTAGGTTCTCCCAGACCACTATAATAATTTGGTTCATTATCATATAGAAAAATTTTTGCAAGCTCAGTATATGTTACAAAATATGATAGCCAAGACTAGGGAAATCTTGGGCTGCATTAGGAGAGGCCCTGTTGTTTTCACTGTTTAGTTGTTTCAGTCATGTTTGACTATTAATTACCTCAGTTTGGCAAAACTTCTGGAGTGGTTTGCCATTTCCTTCTTCAACACATTTTGCAGATGAGGAAACTGAGGCAAACAGAGTTAAGTAACTTGCCCAGGGTCACACAGCTAGTGTCTGAGGCCAGATTTGAAATCATATCTTCCCAATTCTAGGCCCAGTGCTCTATCCACTTTGCCACCTAGCTGCCCCAAGGGAGGTTCTAGTGCCCAGAGTTACAGTGATGGTACCATAGTACTCTGCACTGGAGTATTGCATGTGGGTACTCCATTCTAAGGAGTATATTGTTAAGCTAGAAAGTCTCTAAATAGTAAGAGATGAAGATTTCATGACATATAAGAATGAACTGAAGGAATTGTTTAGACTGTAGAAGAAAAGATTTTTGAGGCAGTTTGATAACTGTCTCCAAATATATGACAGGCTGTCATATAAAAATGAGATTACATTTGCTTGACTTTTAAGGCAGAACTAGAAGAATTGGGCAGCTGCTTCTAAGGGACAAAATTAGTCTTGAAGTAAAAAAAAAAAACCATATTCCTAAAAACCAGGGGTTTTTAAAAAGAGGAATAGGCCGCCTGGGGAAATAGTAGGTTCTCCCTTCTGTACATGTCTTTTTTTTCTAGGTGTCTTTAGACAGAGATTAGAGGATGAATTCCAAGACAAATAGTATTCTAGTTATGGTTCCATCATCAGGTGTGATAACTCACTCAAAGTAGGTTCAGAGAAACAATCCTTTTAATAAAAAACTTAACTCTTCAAAAGAAAATCCAAAGGTGGTAATAAAAATCAGTCTAGGAATGTAAAAGTAGGGAAAATCCATCAGCAAAGAAATTACAAGCATTTGACAAGGAGATTTCTTGGAGTCTTAGGAATCCCATCTAAAAACCTAAAATTGTTTCTATATTCTTCTTGCCAAAAAGGTCCACAGCCAGGATCCAGATCTGTCCTTATGTGGGCAAAGGTAACTCAAATTACCCCATGTCTGCCTGGTGACATCTTATTTCACAAGCGTGGTTGGCCTTGTGAAAGTGTGAAGGTCAGCTCAAGACTCCCCAGTTCCACTAGTGCACAGGCCTGCAGTAGCATTTCAAAGAGGAGGATTATTTGAGTATGAGTTGGACTAGATGAATGACAGAATTATGAAATCAAAGAATTTGACAGTTGGAAAAGATCTCAATGTCCATTTAAGTTCATTCCATTAAAAATGTAATAACGGTTTAGGAATCAACAGTTTGGATTCTTTTTTCAGCCCTATCAGGAACTGTTCTGTATGGTCATATTTGTCATGATTTCAAGCGTCAAGAATTCTAAACAACTGTCGGCTGCCACTGTGTGATTAGTGGTGCCTCATTACAGTGGCACAAATCCAGCAACCAGACTTTCTTTGAGCGTACAGAAACATTTTGCAAAAATTAATACATTTATTATGTAAGGTTTTTTTTTGGTTTCATTTATTTTATTTTTAATTTATGGAATAAAACAAGCATTTCCATAACATAGTATAATAAAAAGGATAATTGCACATGAAACTAAAATCTATTATGTACAACTTGCTATTGTTTTTAAATGTATAGTGAGGTTATCATGGGAATTTCTTTTTTTCCCTTTTTTCTTTCCCTTCCACCCTAGAGATGGTTACCATTAGACACAAACATATATATGTGTGTGTGTGTGTTTATACTTATGTATATGTATATAAAGATACATATACACATAGATATGTAAAATCATTCTATACAAACTTCTGTTTATTACTTCTTTCTCTGGATATGCAGATAGCATCCTCCTTCAAAGGTTCTGTGTAGTTAATTTGGGTATTTATTTATCACAATCAAAATGACAGTCATTTAAAGCTGTTCATAAAACAATATTGCTGTTACTGTATACAATGTTCTCTTGGTTCTACACACTTAGATCTTTATTATTTTGTGCAAGTCTATCCATGTTTTTCTAAGATCACTGAACTCATCATTTCTTATAGCACAGCAGTATTCCATCACAGTCATATACTGCAACTTGTTCCTCCATTCTCCAATTGACAGACTTGACTGCAATTTCCAGTTTTTTGTCCCCATTAAGATAACTGCTACAAACATTTTAGAACATATAGATTCTTTTCTTTTTCCCCTAATTATCTTCAGAAATAGACCAGGTAGTGATATTGCTGGGTTAAAGGATATAGATAATTTAATATCTCTTAGGGAATAATTCCAGCTTGCTCTCCAAAATGGTTGCTGCAGTTCACAATTCCAACAACACTGAATAAGTGTCCCAATTTTTTCACATCCGCCCCAACATTTGCTGTTTTCCCCTTTAATCATTTTAGCCAATCTGGTAGGTATAAAATGATAGCTCAAGCTTGTTTTAATTTCTATTTTTCTAATCAGTAATGATTTAGAACATTTTATATGATTATAAATTGTTTAGATTTCATCAGAAAACTGCCTGTTCATATTTTTGACCATTTATCAATTGGGGAATGAGTCTAAGAGATTTGCCAAAGTTCTTTCTATATTTGACATGAGACCTTTATCTGAGAAACTATCTATGAATTTTTTTCCAGATTATCTGCTTTCCTTTTTAACTTACCTGCATTTGTTGTATCTGTTCAAAACCTTTTCAATTAAATATACTCAAAATTATCCACTTTATACCTCACTTTACTCTCTTTTGTTAATAAATTGTTCAGGGTAGCTAGGTGGTGCAGTGGATAGAGCACTCATGCAGGAGTCAGGAGGACCTGAGTTCAAATCTCACCTCAGACACTTGACACTCACTAGCTGTGTGACCTTAGGCAAGTCACTTAACCCCAATTGCATCATCCTGGGTCATTTCCAGTTATCTTGATGAATGTCTGGTCACTGGATTCAGATGGCTTTGGAGGAGAAGTGAAGTGGTGACATACACAGCCCTCTCTCGTTCAAAACAAAATCAAGTGCAAGTCATGTCATTATTTCTCTGATGGCATGGTCTTCTTTGGCAACGAAGGACGAACACACACACACACACACAATAAATTATTCACCTATCTGTAAGTCTGATAAGTAACATTTTTCTTGCTCTTCAAATTGTCTTGTAACATCTCTCTTTATATCTAGGTCATGTATCCATTTTGACCTTATCTTGGTAATGAAACTTTTAAAAAATGGCTTATGACACATCACAAGCTTACTGGTATTTTTTTCACCAAGGGATAGACTTTAAAAATATATGAATTAGTTAAGTTTATTTTTAAAATGTAAACCATATAACTATGTATCTTAACACTTCAAAAGAGCCAGGATTTTGTTTTTGTGGACTCTTCTTCAACTGAGGCAAGTTCCAACCTTTCCATGTCATTGTTTTATGTACTGTAAAAAAGTCATCACCCAGTGACTAACCCTTTGGTGACAAACTTCTTCAGTTTTAGGTTGGTCTATGGAGGATAGTCTAGGTCCTGATTGACTAGAAAGCTGAATAGGACTTTTTTCACAACTTGTGCTCTGGAGGAAGAATCTTTTTTTTTTCTTTTTTAAATTTAGTTTTAGTTTTCAACATTCATCTTCATAAGATTTTTGAACTCCAAATTTTCTCTCTATCTCTCCCATTCCCCTACTTCAAGACACCATGCATTCTGATTAACCTTTCCCCCATGTGTCCTTGCTTCTGTGATATCTCTTCCTTTGCTTATCCCCATCTTCTCCCTTTTCCTGTAGGGCAAGATAGATTTCTATACTCTGTTATTTGTATTTCTTATTTCCTAGTTTCATGCAAAAACAATTCTCAGCTCTGTTCCTAAAACTTTGAGTTCCAACTTCTCTCCCTTCTTCTCTCCTCACCCATCTCCATTGAGAAGGTAAGGCATTCAATATTGGCTATACATGTGTAGTTATGCAAAAGACTTTCATAATAGTGATGTTGGGATAGATTAACTGTATTTCCCTCCATCCTATCCTGTCCCCCATTTATTCTATCCTCTCTTTTGACCTTGTTCCTCCTCAAAAGTGTTTACTTCTAATTACTCCCTCCTCCTATTTGCCCTCCCTTCTTTCATCCCCACTACGCTCCACTTATCCCCTTCTCCCTTACTTTCCTGTAGTGTAAGATAGATTTTCATACCCAAATTGAGTGTACGTATTATTCCCTCCTTGAGCCAAATATGATGAAGGTAAGCTTCACTTTTTCCCTCTAATCTCCCCTTTTCCCCTCCATTGAAAAAGCTTTCTCTTGCCTCTTTTATGAGAGATATTTTGCCCCATTCTGTTTCTCCCTTTCTCCTCTCAATAAATTCCTCTCTCACATCTTAATTTTTTTTAGATATCATTTTTTCCTATTCAACTCACCCTGTGCCCTCTGTCTGTATGTACATAATCCCTCCAACTACCCAACTGCTGAGAAAAGTCTCAAAAGTTACAAATATTATCTTTCCATGTAGGAATGTAAACAGTTCAACTTTAGTAAGTCCCTTATGATTTCTCTTTCCTGTCTACCTTTTAATGCTTCTCTTGATTCTTGTGTGTGAAAATCAAATTTTGTATTCAGCTCTGGTCTTTTCATCAAAAATGCTTGAAAGTCCTTTATTTCACTGAATGATAATTTTTTTCCCTCAAGTATTACACTCAGTTTTTCTGGGTAGGTGATTCTTGGTTTTAATCATAGTTCCTTTGACTTCTGGAATATCATATTCCAATCCCTGCTAGATCTTGTGTTAACCTGACTGTATTTCCACAATACTCAAATTGTTTCTTTCTAGCTGCTTCCAATATTTTGTTTTTAAAAAGAAGCTTGTTTCTCTTTGAGAAAGTGGTTAACCATCACATTGCTGACCTTTGTAAAACTGTTTACATGGATGCTATCTGACTATATAATAGCTGATAAAGTTCACAGAAAAGAAAGATAGATATTTTTTAATGGTTGGGACTTTTTTTTGGCACAGTGGAGTTTGGAGCTATACAGAACAGAGGCTTATAAAGCAGTAAGCTTTATATTTTTACTTCTTAGAGACAGGAAGGAAAAATGAGAATATAGATTACTTTTTTGATAAATATATTTAATAGCAACCTGACTGGGTTGGGGTGGATAGGGTATATAAGATGTCATCTCAGACATTTCCCCTTCCTGTTGTTTTTCCCAAGGGAGATTTAAAAGCTGGAAAAGACTGTTACTATACACATCAGGGTGGAGACCAGTCAGAATATAATTAGTACCCTGCTCATCCTTCTAATAGCACTTACCCCACACTACTCTTAGACTTATATGATATGTACACAGATAAATAATAATACATTAAAATAAGGTCAATGTGCAACAGTTTGAATGAGGTTGAGTTTAGGATATTTAAAATCAGGGGATGTGGTCATTTTCTCTTATTCACTTCAGTTCCTATATTTGGCAACAAAAATAATGAGTAATCATGTGGTAGCTCCACTTCTGTGCTAGGGAAAGAAAAAAAAAGAAAAAAAAACATTCATAAGTGAGATTTATTAAAACATAGTCTGTATGGCCAAGTAAGACCTCAGAAGGGCTAGCAGTACAAGAAGGGTCCAAAAATACATTTACTTTGGGTAAAGTGGCGCAGCTCCAAAAATGGTTTCCCAGCCTTCAGGAAATGATCTATCTCTGATATTCATCAGAGAGATACTGCCTTTTCTCAGAAGTTCCAGGATGGTTATTAGTAAGGGAAAAGGTATGATATTGGACAGAATTCTAGACATGGAATCAGAAAGACCCCTGTTCGAAGTTTATCTCAGACACTTACTGTGTGACCCTAGGTAAGCCACTTAATTTCCCTGATCCTCAGATTCCACATCTATAAAACAAATATATTTCTCACATTTCCCTCACAGAATTATTTTGAGAAAAATAACCCAAACAAATCACTTTTGCCAAGCCTTAACATACTATATAGAAATGTTGGTTATTATTACAATGAAGACGATGCTGATCTGTTACCTCTATGCCTAGAACTATGTTTTGGGATCTCTGAGCCTTATTATTGATTGAAGGAGCTGAGCATCACAAGAGTAAAACATTCTATTATCTGTTCATATTAACTATTTTCTCAGTAGATGGGAGATGAGGTGGGGGAAGGGAGAGAATTTGGAACTGAAAAATAAAAATGTATTTTTTAATTAGTGACAAATGTGGCCATGGAAGAGCTCGTCTGTGATGCTGGGTGCTATGGGACCATTCAGGCCCAGTTGAAAAATTAGCTATGAAGTAATAATTGAGAAAACATGGTGACTTTCTGGGCTGGTTCCAGGAGGCTAAAGCAGAAAAGAAAAAGATGAGAACAAATTAAAAGTGAATATGTATAAAAGACAGCAGCTAATTAATATAAAAGAATCTTCCCAAGGAATTTTGTCTCTAAATTGCCTGGACATTGCCAAGAAAGCAGCCTTGGGTTTTTCTCTCATATGACAGTCAAAGGCCCTCTGATGAAAGTGCTTCTAGCTTTTTCCATATTACTTTATGGAAACAACTTATGCATAATTTATGCATAAATACTCATTCAACTTAAAGCTGTGAGGGGGGCATGAGATAAACTTCCACTGCACAAAGAATCCAATGGGGGGAAATGCCTCAATTATAAATATAACAATGGTATATTAAGAAGAGAGTTGCCTGAGCTAGACAAAGCCTGACCTCTGAAACATACAGGTTTGGTGACCTTGGACAGATCATTTAGCCCCTCAGTTTCTCTGACAAATCTTTAAAACTCTACATTGTGAAGGAAGTGTCAATGTGCATTGGGAAAGGTAGTTCTTCATCAGGTGAGTCCCACTACTCAGGTCACAGGTATAGTAAAAAAAAAATTTTAATGAAGAAAAATGTACATATAATGCATTTACGTATATTTAATATCTATTTACATACACATAAATATATATGTGTGTACACACATTTTTCTTTGTTCAAAAGTTTTTTGAATGTATATATATGTATACCTTGTCTAGTACAAAATCCCACTTAAATTTCCTCATCCAGAGTGATGAAAGCACTTGCAGTTATAAAATTCTAAAATGCTATCATATTTTCGTAATGAATTTTTTAAAAGACCATAGAAACTATAAACCAGACCCAATGAAATTAACTGGGGTCATCATAATCTAACAAACCTATAGCATACATATGTGCATATCATACATATGTATTTATATTCATAACACATGTGCTTTAAGCACCTTCTTTGTACCATGAGAATGTGAACTGTCCCTCCAGGTTTATGAGAGAAGCAAGAAAGCTCTGAATGACATTAAGTATGAACAAACTGAATGCACTCATTGAATTTTTAACAAGGAATGAGCCATGAGCAGGGAGACTGAAACATATCTTGATGATTCTTTGCTATCTCTAGGATTTATTTTTAGCAATAGGAAGTCTAATTTGAAACTACCAAATGTTCAAGAGTGTCTATTCAGCATGCACTTCCCTTCTTAGAAATAGAAGAAATATGCTTAATGTCTCACTTGATGAAATAAGAGCCTGAAATGAATCGTTTTACCTTCTACTTAGAAATGAGTGCAAATTAGGCAGAAATGAAAGGAGAAAAAGATGGCTTGGTTTTTGTTAATAATATCATTATTTATTCACAATTACAACAATCTGAGAAATCTTTTTTCACTTGAAATCAGGAAACCTAGAATAAATGGTTGAAAAAAGCATTTATTAAATGCTTGCTGTATATCAGACACTGTGTTAAGTGCCAGGGATACAAATATAAGCAAGCAAGACGGCCCCTACCCTCAGAAAGCTTACTTTCTAACAAGTGAAGATAGCATGTAAGTGAAGTTAGAATTAGAAGAGAGACTGGGACGTAGGCAGCTCTGGCCTGAACATTACTGGGAAGCTCCATGGTAGGCATGGGTCTGGACAAAGTAAGATGAAAGCTGACCAATCAAGCAGAGCTTGGTGTTCTAGGGGTAGTAGCCTGAGTACCAGCTACAGGAAGAGAAAGAAGGGGTCAGAGAGCAAGTCTCATGACTGGGAATTGGAAACAGAAGTCCTTTGTTCAAGCACCGGAGTCTGTTGCTTCCACTGCTGGGTAGTTTTGGATAAGTCACCACTGCCTTGGGCTTATCTTTTCTCATCTGTAAAACAAGTGGATTGGGTTAGATGGTCTTTACATTTATTTAGCTTCAGTACTCTATGAGCTTGAATCTCCTCTTTCAGTAGTTGTAGTTTGTGACATAAAAATGTGGTGGTTACTTTGAGTTGAGAGAAGGGGAAAGGGAAAAGATAAGAGGGGAAGAGAAAGAGAGAGAGAGAGAGAGAGAGGGAGGGAAGGAGGGAGGGAGACAGACAGATAGAGAGAGGAGAGAGAGAAAAAGGAGGAGGAGAAGGAGGTGGAGAAAGGGAGAAATGGAGGGATATGGAGAAAAAGAGGAGTGAAAGAAAAGGAGAGAGAAGCGAGGAGGGAGAGAGTAAAGGAGAGGAAAATGTGAAGAGCAAGAGAGAGAGAAAGGGAAGGGAAATGGAGTAGGAGGGAGAGGGAGAAAAGAGATAGAGAAAAAGAGCAAGTGGGAAAAGGGAAAAAAATCTTTTAGTTTGTTTGAATTGCTTTATAATTTCAAAGACTTGAGTTTGGAAGTTAGTGATCCTAATCAACATAAAAGAATTATGCTAGTATTGCAATAATAGTGTATAAAAGTCCTGAAATTCTAATTTTATTTTCTCTCTGACAAGTATCCTAAGGCCTGCCAAACAGTTAATGAATATTTAGTGAAAGTAGCAGGCACCTAATATAATGGCAGCTTTGGGCATAGAAAGTGGTATTAGAAATAGCTCCTGTGAGGAGAAGTAGTTCCAAGACAGTGGATTAGGGGCAGCCACCCAACTGAACTCTCTAAACATTCCCATCCAAACAACTTTAAATAATGCCTCACATCAAATTTTGGGGCAGTAAAGTTATTAAAGGGTTGGGGTGAGACATTTTTTCAGCCTAAGAAAAGTTAAGAGGTTGGCAAGAGAAGTTTGTATCATGGGGTGGAAGCCTGTCCAGAGCCCAGACACTGCATGGTGGCAACAATGGCTGTAAGAACAGCAGTGTCTTCAGGAGCTCTCAGCCCAGAGATGGTGTGTCAGACACCTGGGCAGAAAGAGATTACAGGAGACTCTTTGTTGACACCATGTAGAGTGAGTGCTGATCTTCAACTGTATTGCCCTTATGCAGTTCTGAGTCACAATTCCAGAGCAGAGGAGTGCTAGTGGTCAGTCACAAGGGATCAAAGGCCCTGTTCACATTTCCAAAGCAAAGAAGAGTGCAAAGGCTTGTGGCTACAGGGAACCAAGCAAAAATCAGAGCACAGAGTAGGATAACCATGACTATGTATCTCCCAGGGTCATATTATTTTGGAAGAACCAAAAACGTGCAGACAACCAGACTTAACTTTGAAAACTGCAGCACAAAAAAGGCTGAAGTTTAGACAGTGCCTCCCCACCCTTTGAGAGTCAGAGTGCAACTTTAACATAAAGTTCAAAGGAAAGAAATAGAGTGGGAAAATGAGCAAACAAAAGAAAAATAATTTGACCATAAAAGCTATTACGGTGACAGGAAAGACCAAGACATAAACTCAGAAGAAGACAACAATGTGAAAACATCTTAGAAAACTCAAAGAAAAGTGTTAATTGGACCCAAAGCCTGCAAGAATTCCAGGAAGAGTTAAAGAAAAAGAGTGGTAGAGGAAAATTTAGGAAAAGAAATGAGAATGATGAAAGAAAATAATGTAAAGAGAATCGACATCTTGGTAAAAGAGGCACAAACATTCAGTGAAGAGAAGAATGCTTTAAAAAGCAGAATTGCTCAAATGGAAAAAGAAGTACAGAATCTTACTGAAGAAAATAATTTTTAAAAAAATTGGAGTTGGGCAAGTGGGAGCCAATGGCTTCATGAGATATCAAGAAACAGTAAAAATCAATAGAATGAAAAAATAGAAATGGAAAGAATCCACCCATCACTTCCTGAAAGAGATCCCAAAATTAAAACTCCCAGGAATATTATAGTCAAATTCCAGAGCTCCCAGTTCAAAAAGAAAATATGATAAGCACCCAGAAAGAAATCATTCAAGTATTGTGGAGCCACACTCAGGATAACATCAGATGTAGTGATTTGCACATTAAAGCAGTAGAAGGCTTGGAATATGATCTTCTAGAAGGAAAAGGAACTAGAATTACAACAAGGATACCATTCCCAGCAAAACTGAATGTAATCCTTCAGAGGGAAAAATGGATATTTAATGAAATGGTGGATTTTAAAGCTTTTATGGTGAAAAAACTAGAACTGAATAGAATATTTGACATTCAAACACAAGACTCAGGAGAAACATAAAAAGATAAGCATGAAACAGTAATCATGACAGACTCAATAAAGCTAAATTGCTTATATTCCTACATGGAAAGATGATACATGTAACTCCTAAGAACTTTATCATTCATTTGGCAGTTAAAAGGAGTTTACATAGACAAGGGCATGGTTACACTTTGATTATGTTGGGGAAAAGGGAGAAGGGAGAGGTAGAATGGGAAAAACTATCTTACAGAAAGGAAATGTGCAAGGAAGAGTTTTTATAATAAAGGAAAGTTGGGGAAATTCTTGCACTTCACCTGCATCAGAATAGGTCCAAAGAGGAAAGTAAGGTAATATTAAGGGAGGCAGTGAGTAGAAGTAAAATAGACTTTTGAGAAAAGACAGGATGAAAAGAGAGAGAGAAAGATACAGAAGAAAATGGAATGGAGGGAAATACACAGTAATCGTAACTGTGAGTGTGAATAGGATGAGCACCCCAATAAAACAGAAGCAGAGAACAGACTGAAATGGAAACCAGAATCCAGCAGCTTGTTATTTACAAGAGACACACTTGGAAACAGAAACACACACACAGACACACACAGACACACAGACACACACACACACACAAGTTAAAAATAAGAGCTGGAGTGGAAACTAATAAGCTGCAACTGAAGGAAAAAAAGGCAGAGATAGCAATCATGATTTCAAACAAAGCAAAAGCAATTTTCAAATTTCAAAAATTTCTATAGCAAGTTTCTCTGATAAAGGTCTTATTTCCCAAATATTTACTGATTATATTACTGAGTCAAACTGATAAAAATAAGAGCTATTCCCCAACTGGAAAATGGTAAAAGGATATAAACAGGCAGTTTTCAGAAAAAAAAAATCAAAGGTATCTATAGTCATGTAAAAAAATGGTCTAAATCACTATTGATCAGAGAAATGCAAATTAAAACAAATATGAGGTAATACTTTATACCTTTTAGAAATGATAAATGCTAGAGGGAAAAATAGGGACACTAATGAACTACTAATGGAGTGATGATCTGTTCCAACCATTTTGGATGACAATTTGGAAATATACCCAAAGAGCTATAAATATGTGCATACTCTTTGGCTCAGAAACACCTCTACTAGATCCATATCCCAAAAAGATTTTTTAAAAAGACTTATGTTTACAAAAATATTTATGGGAGCTCTTTTTTTTTTATGGTGGCAATGAACGGAAAATCAAGGGATTGTTCATCAATTAAAGAATGGCTGAAGTAGTTGTAGCATATGGTTGTTATGGAGTTCTATTGCACTTTGGGAAATGACAAAGGGGGTAGTTTCAGGGGGAAAACCATGTCAAGGGCTATACGTACTGATGCAAAACAAAGTGAGAAGAACTGGGAGATCATTGTACACAGTAGCAGCAATGTTGTAACGATCATCAACTGTGAAAGACTTGGCTACTCTCCTCAATAAAATGATCCAAGACAATTCCAAAGGACCCATGAGGAAGAAGTGTAATCCATCTGTAGAGAGAGAACTGATAAATTCTGAGTGTAAATTGAGGCATAATTTTCTCACTTTATTTTTCTTGCTTTAAAAAATATGGCTAATAGGGAAATATGTTTTGTATGATTTCCCATGTATAATTGATACATTATTTACCCTCTTAGTGGATGGGAGAGGAAGTGTGAGGGACAGAACTTGAACTCATAATTTTAAAAGAATGTTAAAAATGAATAAATAATAAATTCAATTTTAAAAAAAAATAGTCTCTCCATTGAAAGATTATGTAATGTATTGGAGAAGACAAAACTAAAAATCAGAGCAGAAAACTTTCACGTTAAATTGTATGCTTCTGTCACACCCTGCATGAAGTGAAGCAATTTTTGCTAGTAGGATGTAGCATTTCACTTCCATTTTACAAGAACATTATAGTTAAAATGTTTTTATAATAGGTGTAAAAAGCCTAATAATCTACAGATAATGAGTATATGAATATTCCTTTTCAATACAGTGTAAGAGAGAATGGGAGGAGAGAGAGAAGGGAGAAGGAGAAAGGGGGGAAAGAGGAAAGGAAAGCTTAATCTTATAGAACTGGTAATCTTGGCTCTCTAGGACTTTCATATAATAATTTTGTACAAGAAATTTAGCTGTTCTAAGTTTCCATTTCTCCATGTGTTGATAATAATAATGACGGCTGTCATTTATATGGCATTTTAAGGTTTGTAAAGAACCTTGCATATGCTAACTCATTTAGGTACTCTCATTTGCCCTACCTCTTTCATTGCAGTAATTTCCATTTTTACATAAAAAAATAATTTTTTAATTCACATTAATTTTTAATGACTTGTGTAGAGTAAAACATCTGTAAATAATTTATTTGCAGAATTCAGTGATATTCACAGAAGGAGAAACGCATTAAGCTCTTGATATGGAGCTCCAGAAAATAACTAGAATTCAGGTCTAAATTACATCTTAATAATTTATTCACGCATTCACCCGCAGCATAAACAAAGTTAACTAGAGATAGTCCAACTGTCTGAATAGTACAGTCAGCTTCTTACAGCAGGTGTATTTTCTCGGATGTAATGCTAGGATCTGAGAGAGGGAAAATGCAAATTATATATAAGAAAGTTGCCATTTTATGGTTACTCTGAAACTAAGTCAAGTGAAAATTGATTTTTTTGCCAGTTTTTCATCCCTTTTATATTAAAGAGTAATAAACAAGAGAGTGTGGGCTACATTGAGGATGCCGGCGACTTTCCAAGGAAACCATTAAAACATAAAGACAAAGAGTATCAAACGATCATCACTAAAATAGGAGAAAATACTTTCTTACAGCAGCTAAAGAGCCCTAGTCCATTTAGAAACTGTAGGGTGTACTTCTATATGGAAAGTTCTTGAAGCTTTTGCTCTTAAGTGATAAAGGAGGTGATACAGGAGATATATCTGGTCCTAATATTAATCCTGTAATTCAAATATAACAGGAATAAATACTTCTGAGTTCAAGTGGGGCACTGTGCCCCATTCCTTCTTCTTAAAGATCCCCTTTGCTCTGGATTCAAGCCCATATTTAGAGTCAAGTTCATTCCTAGGGCATCTGACTTCTAATAAATTAGAAGGGAACCAAGGTCTTTTCTTCATCCTCACGCTTTTAAAATTCATTAGGTTTCCTCACCTCCCGACCCCAAGGACAATGATTTTAAGCTTAGATTAATGCTGATGTCCAAGGTTCCTCTAAAAGAGGTGGAGATGAGGAGAAAGGAAAGAAAGGTACTCAATAAATCAGGTATGGGACAGATATTTTCTAAAAGACACAACATGCATTCAGGGAATGGCTTTAATAAGGATTCAATATATTAATTTGCCACCACTTTTGCAGTTTGCTGGGAAGGTGATATTTAAATTTCTCAGAACTTTATGTTTTGCATTATGCAGGTTGTAAAGCATGATTAGGCATTTTACATTTTACCTTGGCTCTGCATAGGCCAAACAATTCACAGTATGTATGCTGATTAAATACACTACGCTTGGACCAATCTTTATATTATCAGTGATCATGTTCTCTCATGAAGAAATTCTCCCTGCCAGCTAGGTTCTCAATGAACCTTGGACCTCTGAATCTCTTGTTCTCACATATCTAAGCCCAGATGCAGAGGTCAAGCAGAGAGATGGGGAAGAGTCTATCCCCCAACTCATCCTTACTGGAAATCAAGAAACAAGATGAACTATTTGCCCTATGGAAAAGTTGGAACAAAGAGAACAAGCTGGAAACCATTTCTTTTAAATGATGCATCATCCCACTCCCCATCACTGTCAGAGAATACAAGAAGGACCAAGGACTGCTATGATTCACCATGTCATACCAAAATGCCAAGTCTTTTCAGCACTAGATCACCGCTAGTCAGAAGCAGGCCCCAAAGGACTTACATGGTCAATTGAATCAGGAAAGGGAACTGATCATCCTCTATGGGATGGCACTTGTTACACAAATGGTATCAAGTTGACTTTATATTTTTTTAGGTGAGCTTCCAAGAGGATTCTGGCTCTACAGGCTGCCATTATATGGCATTATCTATTAGTATTATTGCTAATTTTACAGTTAAAGTTTTAATTTCTAGTGTGCTTGCCCTCTTTTTCAGTAAGCTGAAAACGCATGAAAATGTAGATGACCAGTGGGTTGAAAAAGGTAACAAGTTATTTTTCTGCCACCACATCTGAAAAGTTTTTATAAAACATGGCTCTTTATAGGCTCAGTAATGAAGATTGTAGAAAGAGGGGAAAAAAACACAACACCTTTTCCTGAAAGGAATCAAGCCAAATTGAACGATGACAGTACAAAAGCAGAAAATCATCTGAGAGCCTTTCATGAGTCATTTTGGGAACGTCTGAGTATAGCACTGGTTCGGCCATAATAAAAACTGTTCCTCTGGTGGAGAAGAGCTGAAAGGCTAAAATCTGTTTGCCATTACCAAATCAAAATGCAATTAACTAGTCACTTGGAACAAACAATGATTTCTTTAAATTCCCTTTTTTGAAATGCAGAATTGGTGTGGGGGATCAGATTCCCAGGGTTAGGATGTTTTCACTTATGGAACCTTTCTCTGAGATACCCTTGGAGGGCCACAGCAAATAGGTTCTCCTGTGTGCAAAGGAGGATAAATGCGTGGGGGAAGGGAAGGAAGCAGTTGGCAAAACAAAGCAAAGAACTTTTCCCTCTAGTCTCTTAGAGCTTCTCTTTCATTTATTTATTTATTTATTTTTAAATGCTTCAAAGGGTCAGTTGCTTTTTGGCTCCTTTTGCAGACTTTTTTTTCAACCTCAATCATATAGTGCAAATTGATTTATAAATTCAGGACTGGATATTGTTAGTACTATATTTTTTTTCCAATTAACAAGCAAAGCATCTGAAATGGATGGATCACACTATTCAGGTTACAAGAAATGACACTGGGAGCATTTTAAATCCAGAGTGTCCCACAGGTCTTAGCTCAGCTTTTATCTACTAAAACTTAAAATTAAGTACATCAAGACTTTTGGGACACCTTGTATATTCCAAGAAAAGCAAAACAGCTAGAATGGAGAAAATCTTTCATGGTTAAAATGCACTGGTACCTTTAACACTTCAACTTTTTAGTTAAAATTTGTAATAGATTTAAAAGTCTAAAAACTCACAGATAATGTGTTATCAGTGAATCTGGGTGGATATTGAATGGGTTATTCCATGAATCAATTGTTTCATCAGTATCCCCCTGCACCGGTGCAACTGACACATCTGCCTCTTCTCATTGTGGGATTGTTGTCCACGTTTGCCTCAATTCCTCCCCCAGATGTTCCATCCAACAGGTACTAGTGCTCTTCATCTGGGCCTCTGAATAGCACTCCATCCATCTATTAGCCTCTCTTTTATATGACAGTCCTACCTCCCTTTCTGGTCATACAATTTGACATCTCTTAAGTCAACAAGTATGTATTAAGCATGGCACTGTGCTAAGTGTTGGGGATACGAAGGCAAAAATGAAATAAATGGGGTTAAATATACACACAAATAAGTAAATACAAGTTAATTTGAGGAGAACACTAATAACTAGAAGGAAAAAATAAGGAAAGTTTTCTGTTCTTCAGGGTTTCTTAAACTGAAAATCTATGAACTTGAAAAAAAATCAACCCTTGAATTTCTATATAAATGATTTCCTTTGTGATCCTTTGCATTTTATTTTATACAAACATGGTTCTGAGAAGAGTATGTAGGTATTCTCAGACTGCCAAAGGTGTCCAGGATACAAAGAAGGTAAAGAAATCCTTGTTTGTAGGAGACGCTATGTGAGTTGAGCCTTGAAGGAAACTAGGAATGCTCATAAAGTAACTGGCATTTAAATAATGCTTGAAATGTTGCAAAACATTTCGTTTGCTTTATGTCATCTGAGCTGCACCATACCCTGTGTGGTAAGTGCCACAGGAATTCTTATCCCTATTTGACAAATGAAGAAACGAGTGTGAGAAAGCTTAAAGTGACTTGCCCCAGGGGTCACACAGCTAGTATCTGAAGTTTTAGACCTCCTGCTTCCGAGTCCAGTATTCTATCCAGCAAATTTACATTGCCTCCTGAGACACTGGGGAGGAGGGAGTTTACTCCAGGCATCAAGGACAGCCTGGATAAATGCCTGGAAATGAGAGCTAGATTATTAACTCCCAGGAATAACTAGCTTGGTTGGACCATAGAGTGAATAGGGATACTATGAAATAAGTTTGTAAAAGTGAGTGGAATTTAAACACCAGATTGAAGAGTTAATATTGCAATCTAGAGCTAATGAGAATAAGGAGGACTTTGAACACTAGGTGTAGAATTTGCAATGTAGTACCATGGAAAAATCAACAAATTTAGTCAGAGGACCTGGGTTTGATTCCAGCTCTGCCAGTTCCTACCTTTGTGACCTTGAACAAATTACTTCACTTCCTTGAGTCTCAGTTTCCTCAAATGTAAAATGAGAGAATTGGATTTGATTACCTCTAAAGTTTCTTCCAAATTTAAGTCATTGATGCTACATTTTGTTGTATAGGTCATGAGAAATTATTGAAGATATCTGAGCAAAGGATTACATGCTAAACCATCTGATTTGAGAATATTAATTTGGAAATTGTCCACAAGATAGGTTGGAAGATCAACTGGAAATGGGGATAATAATTAGGAGGATACTAAAAATAGTATATGTGAAGAGGTGATGAGAACTTCAAACTAATGGTGTGGCCCCATGAGAAAAGAGATATGAAATATGGTGTATGGATATGGATATAAAAGATGTCATAAAGATAGAATTAATAAGACTGAGCAAATGATTGGATGTATGGGTTGGACCAGAGTAAAGAGCTAAGTATGAGTCTAAGGTTGGGAACCCAAGTTACAGAAAGGATGATGATGTCACCAAAAGAAACTAGGGCAATTCTCACATGCAAGGATAGTTGCCAGTATCTTGCAGCCTTCTTAACCTCACTTTAAGTTTCTTTGTCCTTTGATTCTCTTCTGGGACTCTGGTGTACCATGATTCTCAGTTATATAGTTTCACTGGGAGAATTTAAAAGGTAGGTTTTTGCAGCAGCAAATAGCCAGAAATCAATAAAAATAACAACAGTTAGGTTCCTTTTGGTCTGAAAGAGCAAATATCTGGAAGATGAAATCAATGTTTCTCAATTATAATTGCACAAGGGAGATGGGTAGGAAGTGGCTATGGTATTAGGAACCTGCCAGTGTTGTCCTTGACAATATTGACATTGCTAATTGACTCATTATTACCTTCTATCTATTGGAATGGGGTTGGGAGGCAATGATAACTCATTCTATTTTATTCCAGTCAGAACAATAGGTCACAGAAAAGGGAGAATTCATGGACCACATGACTGGATTAAAGAGTCAATTTTGTTTTTTAGGCCTAATTTTATTTTTTCAATGAAAAATCCATTTTCTCTCCCTCCCACCCATTCCCCCACCTCGGCTGAAAAAGTAAGAAAAATAAAACTCTTATAATAAACATGCAAAATAAAGCAAATTCCTGCATTAGCCATGTCTAAAAAAAAGTCTCTGCACCTTTCTTTCAGATGGGTAGCCCATTTCATCATAAATCCTGTGCAATTATAGTTTATCATCATATTGATCAGAGTTCTTAAGTCTTTCAAAGATTTTTTAATAGAATATTATTCTGATTGTATAAATTGTTCTGGTTCTGATTGCTTTTCTTTGCATCGGGTCATAAAAGTCTTCTCATTCTTCATCATTTCTTACTACAAAATAGTATTCCATCACATTCATATGCCATAATATTCAGTTGATGAACTCCCTATTAGTTTCCAGTCCTTTGCCACTTCAAAAAGAGTGTTTGTAAATATGTTTGTACACATGTGTATCCCTTTTCTTTTTTGCTGCACCTCCAACATTTGCTGTTTTACTTTTCCTTTTTCAACTTTGCCAATCTGACGGGTGTGAGGTGGAGCCTTACAGTTGTTTTAATTTTTATTTCTCTAACTATTAGTGACATGACAGCAGTTTTCTTTTGTTAATAGGACCAAACTCTCTAGATTCTGATCTTTTTCAGCCTTTAAAATGATTTCATCCCCTAAATGGATCACAAGATCTGAGATAAAACTTGGAATCATGGGTTTTATTTTTGCTTTCACAGAGATCCTAGAAATTCCCCTTTCAGTAACTTGACTAGGGAAAAAATTGTAAGAAGGTTATAGGGAAGATGCATGGGCAACTTCTATTTTTTTGATGCTTGGCTCCTTATGAGGTCATCTGTGGTGTTATTATGTCCTATTTCCTTTCACCTATGTAATCAAACAACTTCTTGCTGTCTCATTCTCTCTGAGTTCTATGAAGTCCAGGCCAAAATCTCAGTTTCTCCCTCTTTTTAGGGTTAGTACCAGCCTCATCTGGATATCTGTCTCTCTTTTGCTTTTCCTTTTTTCTTTCTTTCATTGTATTTATGACTTGTAGTAGGGAGGCCTTCTGACTGACATTGAGAGTGCTTACCTGGGTTTTGGGAGAGGTAATTACTTGCATTCTAATTCTATCCCTCCTCCCATCCTTTTTTGCACTGAATATGGTGACTTTATTAATGGTACACAGTATTGAACTCTAGGCTTCTCCCCTCTACTACAGTAGCACTTTGGGGCAAAGATGAGAATGAGCATGAGATTCCCAGTATAGCCACATAGGTTAGGGATGTGGGATCCCCAGCGGTGGAACTCTTTTTTTGGCTGGGTATAAAGATCCACAGCTTTTCACTTTACCCTCTGGAGGCCATATAAATCATGAACTCTACCACACCATTGCTGCAAGCATACTCATTGTCATCCCAAGAAATAAGCTTGACAAAATGGCTGCTGAGGGCAAAACTAGCAGCAGCATCAAAGGTAGAAGAAACATTGTCTCTGTTAAAGTCACAGGCTACAACCTGGTTGTCTGGATAACCCACAATACCTTTCAAGGTTTCCTCTGATGTTTGCTTCACCACGTTCTTGATAACATCATATTTAGCAGGTTTCTCCAGGCAGCAGGTCAGATCCACAACAGATACACTGGGAGTAGGAACATGGAATGTCATGCCTATGAGCTTCCTGTTCAGTTCAGGTATGGCCTTGCTGATATCCTTAGCAGCACCCGTGGAAGCAGGAATGATGTTTTGGGCAATACCACACACATCGTGACACAGCGTGCCAGAGGGACCACGGACTGTCTTCTGGGTAACAGTAATGGCGTAGGCTGTAGCCATGAGTCCTTCCACAATGCCAAAGTTATCATGAATGACCTTGGCCAAGGGGGCCAAGCAAGTGGTTGTGCAGGAAACATTATTGACAATTTTAAGGGGATTATCACATTTCTCACGGTTCCCTCCTAAGAAGAACATTGGGGTATCATCAGAAGAGGCAGAGATAATGACCCACTTGGTTTCACCCTTTAAGGGAACCCCAGCCTTTTCCATGGTGGTAAAGACATCAGTGAACTCTCCGATACACTTGGCTCCAGCATCTCCCTATTTAATATTGAGGGGGGATCCCACTCCTGGAATACAGTAATGGCTTTTCTATTGCTCACCAGCTTTCCATTCTCAGCCTTGACAGTGCCCTTGAACTTGTCATGGATAGAATCACATTGAAACACATAAACCATGTAGTAGAGATCAATCAGAAGGAGTCATTGATGGTCACAATTTCTGCTCTGCCTGAGTTGCATACAGCCCTGGTCATCAGGCACCTAATATGGTCAACTCTGTTGACTGACCTACACCATCATGTTTCAAGGATGCAGCTGAAGTAGCATATCCTGGCACTGAGCTTGGGAGAAGAACTGAAAGTTTTTATCACTTTTTTAGGATTTTCTGTATAGGTGTCCCTCTAGAATTATTGTTCAAAGATATGTTCTCAATTAATCAAAGTCACTTTGACAGATTTATATGTTTGTATTAAACTAGAAATTCCCCTTTACCTCTATAAAGTCCATGTCCTTACAAATCCTGATTTTATACCATTTTCTCACACAAGAAGAAACTTGTGTCTATTTTGTTAAGTGAGATTCAGCCTTCAGCAATGTCCTGGTGGCCAAATATGCTCAAGATCCTGGGAGTTTGGCAGTAAAAGGGAGCCTAATTGGGCCCAAATTTCTTCTTGGATCAGTGTTTATAACAAAGAGATGACCAAATGAAGAAAATTCTATATGCCTATTCCTTTTCTCTGTGCTGTAAAACACATACATGGCATAAATTATGTGGGTACACTACTGATCCTCTATTTTTTTTTTTAATTTTCACATATCTCTAAAAATGTGTTATAATCTCAAAACAGCAACAGATGTACTCTCTGATTTCTTATTGAAAGTGACAAAACAGATAAAGACTTGGCAAGATGTATATTTCACATATCTCAATATTTCAGAAATAGTCATCAAACAAACACATGGAGAGCTAGTTAGCAGGGCTCGCTGTTTGGACTCATTTAACCTGTTAGGGTCTTCTTCCCTTTGCAAGGCATGAGAGGAGTAGGAAATGGACTCTATTTGGAGTCAGAATTCCTAAATCTGGAACTTAGCTAGGCTCTTACTGTCTGTGTGACTGTAGGGGATTCACCTTCTTCCTCACTGAAAACATGAGACAACTGACCCAAATGACCTTTATTGCTTCTTTTCTTTAAAATTAGTTTATTTGTTTTCAGTTTTCTACAGTCACTTCCATAAGTCTTAAATTTTCTCACCTTCCCTCCCTGCCCCCTCCTCGATATTTCTTCTCCTAATTCTCACCAGCTCTGTGATCCTATAATCTATTAATCATTCAGAAATAGGTAGTCTATGATGTCATATTGTCTCTACTAATCTAAAAAAGAAAAAAAAGGAAATAGGAACCAGAAAATATTTCTCTTAAAAAAATAAAGGGATAAGAATCTAGGGGGATATATAGGTAAAGCAAAAATAAACAATAAAAAACAAAAGATATGTGTAAAAATTTACTTTAAAAATTTTTTAAATTTAAATTTTAAAATAGCATTTAAAAATACTAAAATTCAATCATATTTAAAGTTTTTAAATTGGTCTCAAATTTTTATTAATTTACTTTTCTCATATAAATACTTTTCTATTAAAAAGGAAAAACAATTCAGTTACTCAAAATTTATATCTAATATATGTACATATATCTATATTCTGTGTGTATGTACGTGCATGTTGAAGTTTTGACATGCAAAATGCATGTATCAGGAAAAGTGCACAAGTGTGACTGGGAACATGGGGGTGCATTTATTTGGTGCCACTTTCAGGGGAAAGAAATGATTCAATATTGGGCAGAAGGCAATACCAGTACGCCATTAAACCTGCTTCTGCCAGAACTGGGACAGTTCCTTTCAAGTAAAAGTATCATGAGCCTAAGGGCCACGACTAAAACTTTTGTTTGAACATCTGTTTAAATTCAATCTATTTTAAATCCATTATAATATGCACAATAACTACAAGAAATAAGCTGGGTAAGTGGTTGATATCACCATTTTACAGATGAGAAAATAGGCTAAAAGAGGTTGAATGAGAAAGCTAGAGACAAAGAACAGGTACTATGCTATGCACTAAAAACACAAATATAAACTAACAAGATAGTCCCGGCTCTTAAATGGCTTACAATCTAGTGACAGAAAAAAATATATAAAGGGGAAGTATAAAGGAGGTGGCAGGAAGGATCTTTGGGATAAAGGGAGCTCATGAGGGGGTAGAAAAGAAGGTTGCAGAGGGCATTGATCTTAGAATGAAGGAGAATGTGTCTGGGTCGATCACTGAAATGGTGGTCTGATTAAGGGGGTCATCAATGAGTCAGGAAAGAACAGACTTAGGATTGGGGTGTGTTTGTTTTTTCCTGGGTGAAAAGGTGGTTGATATGGAGATGGAGAAGTGTAGAAAATTCCATGGCTGATAGTCAGTGATAGGAATAGAGCCCCTTCTCAGGTTTTCTAACTCCTAAAAAGATCGTAAGTAGGTTGGAATGACTAGGGCTTTGTCATAGGAAGCCGACATCTGGAGGATACAAGCTTTCTCTCCCACAGTGGGTCAAGATGCACTTTCTTGTGGTTGCAACTGATATTCCTACATCTCACTTCATGTTTCTGTTCTAGCCCTTGCTGCTGTATAGGGCAGAGAAACCCAGGATTCCACTTCTAGATTCTTGTCACTATGGGATTTTTGTCCTGCAGCCTGCTTTTTCTCCTCAATCTCTGAGAAAACATAAAGCCAAACTCTCAGGGAACAGACTGCCCATTCTAACAGTACATCTATGCCTAAGAGTAAACTACTCCCAGTCCTTGGGTTGTAACCATCCAGTTTACCCCAGGTACTGAGATTTCTAAATTAGCTGCCTATTTCATGACGAATTGTTCTTTCACAATATCTTTTTCAGTTGTGTCTGACTCTTCATGACCTCACTTGAGATTTTCTTGGCAAGGGGACTGGAATGGCTTGTCATTTCCTTCTCCAGCTCATTTTACAAGTGAGGAAACAGACAAACAGAGTTTAGGGACTTGCCCAGGGTCACAGAGCTAGTAAGTGTCTGAGGCCAGATTTGAACTCAAGAAGAGGAGTCTTCCTGATTCTGTGCCTGGCACTCTATCCACTGCACTATATAGCTGCCCCTCAATTGCAGCCCTGCATGCATGTAATACACAATAATCATTAAATCAGATTATTTTCATCAATCAAAAAGCCCAGAGTTACCATATGTAGCTTTGCTGTGTCTTGCTTTTCCACTTTAGACTGCATAAAAACAGTTTGTGGAGCCTGTTTGGCAAAGGGATGCATTGTGCTTGCAATTACACTTTCTTTCCATAAGGGAATCTTGGTTGCTTTGGCTCTAAATCCCTAAATAAAGATGTTAATTGAAGAAATGACTCACATCTAGACTAAGAACAAAATCAGTCCATGGATACGTCAAAGATCTACTGATCATGAGTAGACATTATCTGACTGATGGACTTAATGTATGCATGTACATAAATCATCCACAATGATAGATGGCCATTCTCATCATGGAATGGTGGGAACAGATGGGACCCTCAACTCTGTAGGGAGCAGCTAGGTAGCTCAGTAGATAGAATGACACCTGGAGTCAGGAAGACCTGAGTTCAAATCTAGCCGCAGACACTTACTAGTTGTGTGACCCTTGGCAAGTCATTTTACCCTTTTTGCCTCAGTTTCATCATCTGTAAAATAAGCTGGAGAAGATAATGGTAAACCATTCCAATAGCTTTACTAAGAAAACTGAAAAAGGAATCACAAAAAGTCAGACATGACAGAAAAATGACTAGACAACAAGGAGACTCTGGAAGGCTATGTAAGTGCTATATGTGTGTGGACATTCCTACCTCCAACATCAGAAGGATGTCATCTATGGGCCCCAAGAAAGACTGTGACTTTCATCTGAGATTCTGATCAGTTAAGGTTAGCAAACCTCATCCTCACAAGGCTGGACGTCTGCTAATAATTATTTCAGCCACAATTACTCAAGAAATAGTCCACTAAGTCATAGAAATGTTGTGATTTGTGAGGGAGAAGGCATACTCACATTGATGGAATAAAGGAACATTTTGAAGTAATGAAATACATATTTATCCACATGAAAGGCAGAGAACTGGCCCCAGAATCAAGACCTGGGTCCCCTCCTGCCTCTGATACATACCGGCTGCATGACCTTGGGCAAATCACTAATCTCACAGTGTCCCAGGCAGCCATCAAAGACTTTAGGTTGCTGAGTAGGTACAAATTTGCTTTAGTGAAAGGAGTTTCTTCACCAGGAATTGTAAAACAAATATGTTCACAAAATTGGAGAGGGACGGAGACTGAGACAAAAAAAACAATGCTGCTTTCCGGACCAAGTCAACTGTACTTTTTTTAACCTTAGTCAAAAATCCCCAGAAATTTCTTCTTTGAAAATTGTATTGCTTTCCTATATACTGTAGTACATAATCACTCTGATTGAGATATTTATGTATGTATATGATACATGTAATAATATAAAAATATATATGAAATAGAGAGCTATTTCACATATATACTTGTGCACGTACACACATGTACATACTTATACATACAAGCATACACATATATACATATTCTTACATAGGCATCTCTAGCTATATTGATCCACATCATCTCTATCTATACATCTGTCTATGAAGTAGTTGCTTGCTTTGTGAAGAATAGTTGCTTGGCCATATCTATAATAGTAGTGATCTCCCAGAGCACTTTTAGAGAGAATTCTTGTAGCCTACCACACCAATTCATTTGTTCAAATAATGGACATCAGTCAATGTTAGTTAGTTGAAGAAAACAAAGTAAAGACTACAGGTAACAGAGCATTCCTCCAGACCTTTATTTCAGTAGTAGGAGCCATTTAAAATTGGATAACTCCTCCTTTTAGGAGCAACTAGGAAAGAGTGCTGGGCCTGGAGTCAGGAGGACTCCTCTTCATGAATTCAATCCAGCCTCTGACACTTACTGTGTGATCCTACACAAGTCATGTAGCCCTGTTGGCCTCAGTTTCCTCATCTGTCAAATGAGCTGGAGAAGGAAATGGCAAACTCCAGAATCTCTGCCAAGAAAACCCCAAATGGAGTCACAAAGAATCAGACACAACAGAAAAAAATGACTGAACAACAGCAACTCCTCCTTTAAATTCTCTATTTCTTAGTTTGTATTGGGAGGAAATAAAATGGCCAGTCCTCTTACATGACTCAGGGGAGGGAGTGGTAGTTAGAGCTTCCTTGCCATTGACCATTTTGGGTGGCCCGAGCTGAGAGACAGGGACATCTCCTTAGGGTGTAACTCTCCCACAATGGCAAGGAGCAGGCCTCGATGAGTCAGTCAGGAAAAAGTGGTAGAGCATGATCCTGTAAATTCCAATGTGCTTAGCATAGAGAGGATCTTCACTCAAAGCCCAGGCTGGTGCCTGGTGGGATCACTCTCCTGACAGGTCACATGTCCTTGGCACCCGTTTCTTCCCCTTGCTCAGTGTTTGTTTTACTTCCTTTTTCCAGGCGATGAGGGAAGGGAGCAAATCTTCTTCAAGGATAGATTGAATTAAATCTGAGGGGCATTTTGTTTAAAGAGAATTCTGCCTCTGTCTCCTTAATTAATCTGTACTATCAAAATCTTTGTTTTCCTCATTGAGGTTGGAGAACTCTATATCCTATTCCTGAGTAAGCTAGAAAATAATTTTTAGTCACTACCTCACACATAAAGTACTATTCTCATTGAAGATAAACTATGTATTAGGAAACATCAACCCCTCTCCACTCCAGGCATGGCACTATCCTGCTATAATGGTCAAACAATTCATCACTCCAGTGATGAACCTCTCCATACTTAAGTAAGCTTATCTCTTGATGGCAGCCACATTGTCCATATACAGAACTATTTGGGGCAGCTAGGTGGTACAGTGGATAGAACACCAGTGCAGGAGTCAGGAGGACCTGAGTTCAAATCTCCCCTCAGACACTTGACATTCACCAGCTGTGTGATCTTGGGCAAGTCACTTAACCCCAATTGCCTCATCCTGGGTCATCTACAGTCATCTTGATGAATATCTGGTCACTGGATTCAGATGGCTCTGGAGGAGAAGTGAGGCTGGTGACCTGCACAACCATCCCTCACTCAAAAACACAGTCAAGGGCAAGTCATGTCATTATTTCTCTGATGGCATGTCTTCTTTGGCAATGAAGGATAAATACACACATACAGAACTATTTAAGATTGTCTTTTTAGCTTGATAGTACCTGTCATAATGTAAGCTCCGTTGACATCATCTTTGATATCCCAAGACAACCATTATTACTATGGGGTAAGACTTTAAGGAAAATATATATGTCAATGTTTCTCCTTAAATATAAACATTTTTGAGTTGAGTTTACTTTTTACCAGCAACATCCAACTTTCTCTTTAGCATATTGAATGTCTTGTATACTAGCCTCTTTTGCAAATTTGGGTTAGTTTTGCCACTTAGTTCCTCTAAGGAAACAGTGTGTATTCTACTTTGACAATCCAATCAGTCAAGGTACAACCACTGTACCTTTTGTACAAACAAAAACAGGACGCCCTGTGCAGAATCGGTTATCTAAGCCTTGGGAAGAGTGAAAGTCACAACCATGAGCTAGAAGTGATGAGGAAAGAAAAAAGATCATTTACTTCTAAACAGCTGACTCTTTTGAGGGCACACAGAAATATTTACACAGTACAGGTTCTATGAGAAGAGGAGGAGGTGTGCTGTCGTACAGGATTGTAAAGGAAAAGAATTCACTTCGAAGAGTCATCTCAATAGACACCATAAGGGCCTGAATGCTGATGCACTGTTTTAGACTGCATGCGTAGCTTATACCTGTGTGTGAATACCTCCTATTTATCCTTTTCTCTTTTTACATTCTCTTTGGACTAAAATAAAGGCTATCCCATACTCAATACTCATTTAGCACCCTGAGTAGCTGTATAGAAATTATGGACCTTATTTCCTTATATTTGGAAAAACCTTGAATATCATCTGTGCCAAAGTATATTAGAATATTTTTCTGGAGTAAATTCAGATGTGGGTAATGAGTCAATAAAAGCAACCCTCTTCTTGACTCAGGCCCTAGGCCTGTACCTCATGCATATGAGCACAAGATCTTAGGTGAGGGGGCCCTGGGCCATAGGATTTATACGCAAATCACATCATCATGACAGGAAAGAAGTGTTGGGGATGAGGTAAACAAATGGTAAAGTTTGCTTTTTCCTTACTGTTATTTTGTGAATCATTGTGTATGTTATTATATCAGACTACACAACATACATCAAAAATATTTTCTAACTCCCTCTGTAAGAGACAGGGTAGTATAATAGAAAGGATAGTGGATTGGGAGTTAAAAGATATGGGATCTAATCCAAACTCTGTCATTCCTCAGTTATGTGGCCTTGAGCAAGTCATTTATGCTCTCCAAGAGTAGAGGAGATTATCTCTAAATCCCTTCCAGCTCTAAAGTCTATTATTCTACATGTTAATCTGATATATCATTGCTGGCAGTTTAGATCCAGAAATAAGGTTTTCATGAAAGAAACCACAAAATATCTTGATGTTTTGCTCTTGTTTCTACTTAAAAATCTAAAATACATGGCAGAAGAAAAATCCACTCAATTACTTTTGATTATTTTCAATTTTGCTGGTTGTTTGCTCAAATATAAATGAATAATTATACACCAAAATCCTTCTCTGATATGTTACATGTGTATCAAGGCTACGCGATCTATCCACTTCTAGGTCATTCTTCAACATGTCTTTTGACTTGTTCCCCTATTAAATTTCATCATTTCTTTAGTAATTACTAATATTTCAACATTTTCTCAATTAAGGAAATAAGCTTAGAACTCCATCTCAGCACATCAAGTATTTTTTTAATGAACTAGAGAAATTGTTTCCATTTGCAATTATTCATTTCTCTCAATATTAAAGCCTGTAATCTTCTACGATTAAATAAATATGAAATTATTGAATTTATATTACGTTAACAATAAAATAAACAATAAAAAATAAGAGAAAGAAAAATCAAAAAAAGAAAATGTGGATACCTACTTACATTATTTTTGCTGTGAAAAGCATTACAGCCATAGTAACCTCAAACCATCAGTCAATATAACTATGAATCACACCATTACATTCAATCAAAATAACAAATAAAATCCAAGAGTCTTCCTCATACGCTTTGTGAGATAATGATTATAAAGATTATAGAGAAAGATCCCTGGATCATCTTGTCTTCCTCTAATCTTCCCTTTGTTTTCCCCATCTTATCCCTAGAATGACAGGAAAACAATATCTTTAACTTCTCTTGAGCCATCACTTGTAATAGTCTGTCTCCAGAATTACTTCTCACAAAATTCTCTTTATCATGTTCCCCCACCTCCCCATAAAATAACATTTAAAAGTTATTCCAAGAAGGAGTTTTTCCTCATTTTCTCTTAAGCTTTTCTCAAAACACCTCCATCAATTCTCTCTCCTCAGTTTCTTGCTAAACTGTCAAACCCAGCTTCCAAAAGCTAAACATTTCATTCAATTCTTAAAGCTATAGTAACAGAAAATATAACCTCTTTAGGAGAGGAATTTCAAATAGGTGTTGCATTTCTTCCACCAGGCAGACACTTTTAGTTTTCTGAAAATCATTTCAGGGTATATCAAATCCACCTTAATGTTACAAAATCTTAGAATATATAATATCCATTCACAATACAAAGCATCACTTGATTTTGTTCGGTCATTTTAAGCTGTGTCAAGTTCTTTGTGACCTCATTTAGTGTTTTCTGGGTAAAGATACTGGCGTGTTTAACCATTTCCTTCTCCAGGTATCACTTAATGGACAGCTTTAAATACGAGGGGAAATAAAAACAATAGTAATACTAGATAACAAGATAAAAAAATGATACATTCAGAATACATCAAAAAGTACAAAATAACATAATATATAGTTCATTGATGAAATATATAAAGCTGAAGAAATAACCACATCTCATATAACACCACACCTTCTTCTAATTATAGGTACATATATCTTTAAAATAAATAAAATCTTTATCAATCTGTATCCAAGATAGTTAACATAATAGATTCACTACCAGCATTTAAAAACTCTATGCTTGCTTTTTATTTGCTTGCTTGCTTGATTTTGTTTTGTTTTTACCCCAAGAGACTCTACAGGTGAGGTTCTGGACAAAAAAGGTTCTCTGTCTGGGTTTGGGTCTCTTTTTCATTTCTCATATGAATTGGGATCCATGTCAATCCCATGCAAATTCATTAGGTATCTATATCTATATGCCAAGTATGTTTACTCAGATTTATACTTTTGTCAGACAGTCTTCAATCTGAGTAGGAAATAAGCTGTGAGTCAATGTTCTTCAACTGCTGTTTCAAAGTAACATTTTCCATTTTTGTTATTTTTAATAGCTCATTTGTTATCAAGGCAATAGCTCATTTTATTTGTAATATTAGGTCTCTGTTCTACTTCACTTTACAATTTCTCCTTTATTTACAATAGATCACATTTTTATTTTTTTCTATTTGGTTATTAAATTTATCCAATGTTCTTTGAATATCAAAGTTTCTTCCCCAACCTCTCCTCCTGAATGTCCCACCAAATTTCTTTCTTTTTCCTTCAGTTGTTGATAACAAAGCAAATCTGGGCTCATACTCCCTTGTTTCTTGAAACTTGTTTCTTGGGCATCAGCGTCTCCTCAAGTGCACTTGACATATTTATGACCATGTAGTCCACAGGTATAACAGGTTTCATACATGTATGTCACACTGAATTCTCCTCACCTCATGGAATTTATATTCTAATGGGGGAAGATAACAGATAAAAGAGAACTGTAAATTTGATGGGGGAAGAAGGGGTAACATGGAAAAAGTCATCAGGAGAGTAAGGGGCTATCCCAGCTTAGAAGCTAGCAGAACTGTGTGACAATAAAACTGACAATCTAAGTTAATCGGATGAATATTTACCAAAAAAAATGCAAGTTACCCAGACTAACAGAAGAGGAAATAGACCATAATACTTAAATAATCCTATCTTAGAAAAAGAAATTGAACAAACCATAAATAAGTTACCTAAGAAAAAATAGCCTGTATCAAATGGGTTCACAAGTGAATTCTACCAAACATTTAAAGAATAATTAATTCTAATACTATATAAACCATTTGAAATATTGGTAAAAGAGTCCTACAAAATTTCTTCTATGATACAAATATGTTTTTGAAACCTAGATCAGAGAAAAACAAAAACAGAGACAGAAAACTATAGGCCAATTTCACTAATGAATATTGATGTGAAAATTTTAAGTAAAACTAGCAAGGAGATCATAGCAATGTGTCACAAATATCCTACACTGTAACCAGGTGAGATTTATACCAGAAAAGTAGAGCTAATTCAATATTTGGAAAACTATAAATCTAATGGACCACATCAACAAGAAAAATAACAAAAACCATATAATAAACTCAATAGACTCAGAACAAACTTTTGACAAAATATAATGCTCATGCCCATTAAAACTACTAGATGGTATAAGGAATAAATGGAGCTTTTCTTAAAATGATAAGTCGTCTCTATCTAAAACCAAGATCAAACATTATCTGTAATAGGGACAAGCTTGAAGCCTTACCAATAAGATGAAGGGTAAAGAAAGAATGTCCATTATCACCACTATTATTCAATATTGTATTAGAAATGCTAGCTATAGCAATACAATATGAGATATTAATGGACTAAAAATAGGCAATTAGGAAGCAAAACTATCAGTCTTTACAAAAGATATAATGGTATATTTAGAGAGCCTTAGAGAATCAGCTAAAAAACCAGTTGAAACAATAACTTCAGCAGAGTTGCCTATTAATCATCAATATTTTCATATATTACCAGCAAAACTCATCAGGAGGAGATAGAGAAATTCAATGTAAAATAAAATTTGACAACATAAAATAATTGGGAATCTCCATGCCAAGACAAAGCTGGGAACTATATGAACACAATTAAAAAATACCTTTCACACAAATGAAAGCAGATCTAAACAATTAAGAGAAATAATGATTGTTCATGGATAGGCTGAGCCAATGTGATAAAAATGGCATTTCTAATTAAATTATGTTTCTTATTCAGTGCCTCGTCAATCAAACTGTAATGGAATTATTTTATAGATCTAGGAAAAAATCATTTAGAAGAACTAAAGGTCAAGAATATCAATAGAATTAATGAAAAAATGAGAAGGAAGACAATCTAGCAGTACTAGATTTCAAACTAAATTACAAAGTGGTAATCATGAAAACAATTTGGTAATGGTGAAGAAGTAGAGTGGTGGTTCACTGGAATAGATTAAGTACACAACATACAGTGGTCAATGACCATACTTATCTAGTGCTTGATAAACCCAAAGTCCAAGTTTTGGGGACAAAAACTCATTTTTTTTTGTTAAAAATCAGTGGGAAACTAAAAAAGCAGTTTAGCAGAATGTAGGCATTCACAGATATCTCACGCTGTATACTAAGAAAAGCTCAAAGTAGGTATATGATTTAAATAAAGAATGATATAAGAAAATTAGGGAAGAAAGGAAAAATTTCCCTATCAGATTTATATAGATAAGGCAAATTTATGACCAAATAAGAGATAGGGAAGATCATGGGAAGTAGAATAGATCATTTTGATCACATGACATTAAAAGGTTTGTGCACAAACAAAACCAAAGAAGATAAATTTAGACAGAAAGCTGAATTCTTGCTTATCAGATTTGTTAACATGACAGAAAAAGAAAATGACAAATTCTGTAGGGGTTGTAGAAATATAGCACATTCATGAACTTTTGGTGGAGTTGTGAATTAGTCCAACTATTCTGGAGAACAATCTGGAACTATGTCCAAAGGGGCATAAAACTGTTGATACCCTTTGATCCAACAATATTTCTTCTAGGTCTGTATCCCAAAGAGATAAAAAAAAAAAAAACCCAAGGAAAAGGACCTATTTATACTAAAAGCATTTATAGCAACCAGTTTTGTAGTGACAAAGGAATGCAATTTGAGGGGATACATTGTGGTATGTGATTGTGACGGATACTACTGAGCTATTAGAAATGGTTTCAGAAAGACCTGGGATGTCTTATATGAGCTCATGTAAAGTGAAATGCAGAATCAGAAGAACATTGCACACTGTTACAATAATGTTATAGCAATGATCAGCTGTGAGAGACTTCCTTACTCAGATCAAGACAGTACTCCTAGATAATTCTGAAGAACTCAGCATGAAAAATGCTATCTACTTCAAGAGAGAGAAATGAACTCTTAAAAGTAAGGTGAAATATAGTTTTTTCACTTTATTTTTCTTGCTCTTTTGTTTTACAACATGGCTAATATGGAAATACATTTTGTATGACTTCCAATGTATAACTGATATACTATTGCTTACTTTCTCAGTGGCTAAGGGAAGAGATGGAGAGAGGGAAGAGAATTTGATACTCAAATTTTTTTTAAAAGAATGTTTAAAATGTTTAAAAGAATTTTTAAAAGAATGTTAAAATTAAATAATAAATAAATGAAAAACAAATAAATAAAAGGAGTAAGGTACCCAAAGTAGGGATTGTCCACTTTTGTCTTTGTGTCCCTAGCATGGTAAGAAAAAGAGCTGGTCTTAGGGTCAAGAAGACTTGGGATTCAAGTCCCATCCCTGGCTTCCTGACCCTAAGTAAGTCCTTTAACCTGTCAGTACTCTAAGTCAGTGGTGTGAAACTCAAATAGAAATGGGGGACACTAATTGGTATAAAATGATCCCTATGGACTGCCTATCAACTTAGCTTTAAGATATGATACTATCTATGTTTTATTGTGGACAGTTAAGTGGTGCAGTGGAAAGAATGCAAGGTCTAGAGTTTGAAAAAAATGTCTTCCTGAGTTCAAATCCAGCCTCAGACACTTAACTAGCTATGTGACCCAGGCAGGTCACTTAATCCTATCTGCCTCAGTTTCCTCCTTCCTGTAAAATGAGCTGGAGAAGAAAAGGGCAAGCTACTTCAGTATCTCTGCTAATAAAAACCACAAATAAAGTTGAAAAGAGTCTGGTATGACTGAAAATGATTGAACAACAGAATGTTTTATTTTATTTTTATTTCTTCTGTTAAATATTTCCTCATTCCTTTTTAGTCTTGTTTGGGCAGCACTTCTGAGTGCTGCAGTCTGAGATCACATGTTTGACACCTCTGCTCTAGGTAACTGTTCAAGAAAGGTGTAGACCTGCACTTTGAGAAATTCCTTCTCCCAGGAGTTCTCCTATACTAAAGAAATCACAGGTCTAACTTGGATCCCTGCCCCTGTCACTGTTGCCAGCACTTAGCAGAATCCTCAGCATATAAATAAGTGCTTAATTAATGTTGACTGATTGACTGATTTTTAAGGGTCAGGATTCAGGGAGTCAGCTACATTAAATAAACACACTATAAAAAGAATTTTAAGTGTTACTCCTTTAAGTAATTTTTCAAGTATGTTATTGACTTTGTGATGACCAAGTATAAAGTAGGGAGTGTTGTTCAATTTTCTATTAGGAATCCTATTATAATTTTGTAACATTGAAACATTGTCAATCAGTTTCATTTTTTCTCATAGTCTTTGTCATAATTGATAATTTTAAGTAACTTAAATTTAAGTGGAGGATACAATTTTAGTTACTTTCAAAATTTTGCAACTTTAAATAACTAATTTGGTTTATTATGGAGGTAATTTAGTAGCTCATTGGGCTTGGAGTCATGAAGCTCTGAGTTCAAATCCTGCCTAAGACACCAGTTGTGTGATATTGCGTAAGTCACTTAACCTCACTACATCTCAGTTGTCGTTTCTGAGGGATGTATACTTGATGATCCGTATGATCTCTTCCAGCATTATCCTATGAACTCTTTCCTCTGATATTTACAGAACTCCCTATTGGGGCATGTAGATTTCTTTGACGTTTTATTTTTTATTCAGAACGTCCTAGACCATGGTGAATTCCCCTAATTCTTAATGTGGGGGGAAGCTTTATTTAGAAACTTCTTGCTGTCAGAAGGCAGGCTCCCTTGTCCTTCTAGAGCCTAGCATTAAGACTTTTGGAATGATGTGAGAAGAAGCCTGTAGGAAATGCCTGTTTATGACACACTGCAGTGCAGAGAGACTGAAACAGCCACAAAAGCAAACAACATTTTCAGTTGTCATTAAAGCAGAAAAGACAGGCTGAATTTCCTTAGTTTAGATTTTGTCAGACTTTGATGGATGTGCCATAGGTGGAAAGCCAACGTTATTTTCCCAGTGGACAACAGATTAGCCTCCAGTTTGGAACTGTATTTTGTGAGATTTTTGGTGTTGTTTTGAAAAGTCTCTTTTCTCCCTCCCAAGGCAGGGTGTGTGGCCCAATGGTGAGAACCGAGCTTGGGCACTGGAAATTTGTGAGGTCTTGTCCTGGCCCTGATAGAGTTTTGGGATACGATCAAGTTGCTGAATAGCTTTATTCTTCGCAGTGGTGGAAAATAACACTTCCTTCCCTCCTCCCTGAGGGATTGTGGTGTGAATTAGTTAATGAGTCTGGAAAAGTGAAGGGTGAGGATGACTTCTATCTTCTAGAGGAGAAAGAAAGGATCATCATGTTCTGGAGGCAGGACTGAAATTATTGTCCAAAATATCTGGTGAAGGAGAGATTCTGCCTTTAGACAAGATTCCCAGCTGGGTCTGAAAATTCCTATTCTTACTTTCAAAGCTAGCAGAAAAATCAAAGAGAGAAGTTCTTGTCCATTTTCTGTGATTCAAATAGTTCCAGTTCTGTGGAATCGTGATGAAAAAGATAGACTTCAAAAATTTTAATAATTTGTTTCCTAGAGAATCTTAGATTCTGGATCACTAGCCCAGATATTTTTCTTGTAATTGGAGCACAGACTCTGATGTGGGAGAATCTGAGTTCAAATTTTCTCTCTGATACTTGACTATATTGGCAAGTCACTTTAAACCTTACTCAATTTCTTCAAGTGTAAAATGAAGGAGTTGGAAGACGTGAGTCTCTTCCTTAATATGCTGGGTTTCCAAGATAAGGTTGGAAGCTTGTTGAGAGCAGGACCTGTGTTGTACCTAACCCCAACACTTAGCACAGGGTCTTTCTTAGTAAATATATGATGTTCTGAACTGAACTGAAATAGGTACTTAATAAAGATACGTCACTATGGAGTGGGGGTGGGAATGTGAAAGGGATTTTTTTTCTTTGTTTTAATAGTTCTGACTTCTACGGCTGAACAAGTTGAGGTATATGAATGTAATATAATATTATTGTACTATAAAAAATGATGAGCAGGCAGATTTCAGAAAAACCTGGAAGAACTTAACATGAACTGATGCGGAGGGAAGTGAGCAAAATGAGGCAACCGCAACATTGGGCAATGATTAATTCTGATGGACTTAGCTCTTCACAGCAATACAATGATCCCAGCCAATTACAGAAGACTCAGTGAAGGAAAACGCTAACCACAATTAGAGAGGCTGAATACAGATCAAAGCAAGCTATTTTCACTTTTTTTGGTCTTCTCTTTCTCATGGTTTTTCCCTTTTGTTTAGATCCTTCTTTCACAGCATGACTGATGTGAAAATATGTTTAACATGATTGTACATATATAACCTATAACAGTCTTGAGGATGGAGGGGATGGAGGGAAGGCAAAAAATTTGGAACTCAAACTTTTACAAAAATGAATGTTGAAAACTATCTACATGTAATTGGAAAAAATACTATTAAGGACAAAATAATTCTGACTTCTACTCTCATGCCAGATAACATAGGGATTATTACAAAGTGAACAATGACTTCAGTTTTTTAATTGTAATTTATTTACTCATTTTTAGTGCTATAAAATACCTTTGAGTTCATGTAATACAAATGATCCGCTTCACAGAAGAAGATATTGTGGAAGTCCTCCCTTAGTGGCAAAGCTGAGGTCAATCAGGCAATTGATGGTTATTAAACACCTATTTTCTGCCTGGCATTATGCTCAGTGTTGGGGATACAAAGAAAGGCATCTAGATCTAGATCTCTCTGGTTTCCACTCCAGGGAACTTTCTACTTAAAACATTGATTTGACTGTCCTTATCTTCTTCACTTAGGACAAAATTGTAAGTTTTTATTAGGAAGGTGACTGAATTTATAACATTAACTTCATTTCCTCATTCTTTGCAATTGCTAGAGTTTTAACAATGACAACAAAAAGGGTTGGATTTCCAAAGGCCGGGATACAAGATTAGTAAGGAAATGGACCTAACATCACCTTTAGTTTAAAATATGTTTGCAAGAAGAATAATAAGTGTGCCCATAGTGGGTCTGAGCATCCGCAATGAAAAGGCCAAATTATCTTGTCTGATTTGAATCAGCTTAAGCTAAAGTGAGCTCCTCAGCTAGTTACCCAAAGAACCTCCCTCTTCCTCTCCCATTCAGAGTTTACTCTCTTGATAACCCCTAACATTCCCACACCTGACTCATAGAGAGGCAGTGAACTCTGCCCAGCCCTAAACCACCTAGCACTAGATCTGTTTGTGAGCAGCTACCATAGAAGTACAGTATAGACACAGCTGTGAGAAGCGTCCCTCTTAGTTCAAGGCACATTTTGTGCTCTGTGTAGTCGATTTGGAGGTGGGGGCAGGAGAGGTGAAGATACTGTTTTCTCTTCCCTCACTTTCTCCAAAAAGATGATACATTTTATGCTGTAAATAAATAGGAATATGTCTTTTTAGGATGTGAAGGTGAGGATCAAAGATCTCAATGCTTCTCCGGAAGCATCCTATGGAGACCTAGGGGAACAGTTTGTAACCATTCAAGGTTTTAATTGAGATAACTTTCCAGGACAGAGGCTGCTATCAGAGGTACCCAAAATGGGCAATATCACCCCCGGGGAGCACTGGAACAATCCAGGGGGTGGTATTAACTTGGGATACAATTAGGGGGCACAAATATAAGGAGGCAGTGGAAACATAAGGAAAGAGGAGAAGATAAAGATAATTTGAAAAACTATTCATATGTGTTTCATCTGTTGTGTAATAGATTTAAAGTCATAGTAATGACATTATTTTCCAAATGAAGACAAAAAATGCAAATTACAACCTATCAGTGGTCAACTCTGACAAGTCTTAACAAGCAAGTGTTGGCAGGCAAGCATGTCCCATGTTGTCAGAAAGTCCAGCATGTATCGGCAGGAATATGTGCATCAAATGACTTGTTTACAGTATGATACTATACAGTTTCAACAGAAAGAAAAACAAAGAGGTGACTATAGATTCAAAGTTTAAGTTGAGAGAACTTTCCAAGGCAATGTTAGGTACAATAAGGAGGAATTGTTGAAATGTTGAATAGTAGTACATGAGAGGAAATATGAAGCTCCCTTGATGCTTGATTTGCCTTGAGCAGCCAGTCTTGAAAGAATAGGTGCTGAAGAAGACAAGGAAGGAATCAGTGATGTCAAAGGGATGATGATGATGATGGTGGTGGTGGTGATGATGATGATGATGAAGATGATGGTGGTGGTGGTGATGATGATGATGATGAAGATGATGATGATGATGATGATGATGATGATGATGATGATTTTTTCTTGGTAATATCATCCCATTAACTAAGACCAATGGGTAAAAACTGTGGAGAGGAAGATATTTGGCTCAAAATATTTTTTAAAAGTAGTATAGGCTGCTTCAGGACATGAGGTCAGCTGCAAATAAGTTTCAGTTAGAGGCTAGATGACCATGGGTCAGAGATAATGTGAAGCTGATTTTTATTCAGATACAGATTGGACTAGATGTCCTTGGAGGTTCCTTCTATCTCTGAGATTATTTGATTCTGTGATTATGGAGGGCTCAAGAAGTTTGTCAACTCTACATATGCTATTCAAAGACTGATAACTCTATCAAGATCATCTGACTTTGGGAAAGGGTCAGAGAATGAGGTAGAAAAGAAAAGAGAAGGAATTGGCTCATGAGTAATGAGTGAGTCAGTAGTTACTGAATTTATAATTATCTCTTTGGTTTTCTTTCTATTGGATTGTAAACTCCTTGAAGTTCAGATTTTACTGAAATTTTGTATGTCTTCCAGTAGAGAGTTTCTGGCTCACTGTATTTTAGCCTTGGCTACTTTTTCTTAAATGGTATTTTATTTTTTTTTCCAATTGAATGTAAAGATAGTCTCTAATTTTCATTTTTATAGGATTTTGAGTTCCAAATTTTTTCTATCCTTCTCTCCCCTTCCCCTTCCCCAAGAGAGCAAGCTATCTTACATAACTTATACGTGTCCTATCTTGTTAAACATATTTCCACATTAGCCATATTGTGAAAGAAGAATCAAAAGAAAGGGACAAAAATGCAAGAAAGAAAAACAAAAAAAGGGAAAATAGTATGCTTCATTGTGCATTCAAACTCCATAGTTCTCTGGATGTGCATAGCATTTTCCATCATGAGTTTTTTTAAATTATCTTTGATCATTATATTGCTGAGAAGAGGTAAATCATAATTAATCATCATATAATGTTGCCATTACTGTATATAGTGTTCTCCTGGTTCTGTTCACTTCACTCTGCATGAGTTCTTATACCTCTTTCCAAGGTTTTTCTGAAATCTGCCTGCTTATCATTTCTTTATTTTTTTCTAATTAAATGTATCTATTTTCAGTTTTCAACATTCACCTCCAAAAAATTATGAATTTCAAATTTTCTCCCCATCTCTCCCCTTCCCCTTCCTCAGGACAGCATGCATTCTGCTTACCCTTTCCTCCAATATGCCCTCCCTTCTATCACCTCCCCCCAATCTCCTTCCTTTCTGTTTTCCTATAGGGCAAGATAGATTCTATACCCCATTACCTATATATCTTATTTCTTATTTGCATGCAAAAACAATTTTTAACATTCATTTTTAAAGTTTTGAGGTTCACATTCTCTCCCTTCCCCCCTCCCCACTCACCCTCATTGAGAAGGCAAGCAATTTGATACAGGTTATAGATGTGTAGACATGCAAAACACTTCCATAATAGTCATGTTGTGAAGGACTAACTATATATCCCTCTATCCTGTCCTGTCCTCCATTTATTCTATTCTCTCCTTTAGCCTGTCCCTCTACAGAAGTGTGTGCTTCTGATTACCTCTCCCTCCATCTGACATCCTTTCTATTATCCCCCTTCTCTTATCTCCTCCCTCCCTGCTTTCCTGTAGAATAAGATAAACTTTCATTCCCAAATGAGTGTGCATATTATTCCCTCCTGAAGCCAAATCTGATGAAAATAATGCTCACTTATTCCCTTTCACCTTCCCCCTCTTCCCTTTCATTGTAAAAGCTCTTTCTTGCCTCTTTGTGAAAATGATTCACTACATTGTACCTCTCCTTTTCTCTTTCTCCCAAGATGTTCCTCTCATCATTTAATTGTATTTTTTAAATGTCATTCCTTCATATTCAACTCACCCTGTACATATTCTCTCTCTCCATATATATATATATATATATATATATATATATATATATATATATATATATATATATATATATATATATATATATAGATAGATAGATAGATAGATAGATAGATAGATAATTTGTTTATTTATATACACATACACACATAAATACATACACATATATATAGATACACACACATTTCCTCCAACTACTCTAAAACTGAGAAAGGTCTCATGAGGTAAAAATGTCATCTTTCCATGAAGGAATGTAAACAGTTCAACTTCAATAAGTCCCTTGTGGTTTTTCTTTCCTATTTACCTTTTCATGCTTCTCTTGATTCTTGTATTTGAAAGTCAAAGCTGGTCTTTTCAACAAGAATGTTTGGAAGTCCTCTATTTCATTGAAATTCCATTTTTCCCCTGAAGGACTAAGTTTTGCTAGATAGGTGGTTCTTGGTTTAATCGTTGCTCCTTTGACCTCTGGATTATCCTGTTCTAAGCCTTGCAATCCATTAGTGTAGAAGCTGCTAAATCCTGTGTTATCCTGATTGTGTTTCCATAGTACTTGAATTGTTTCCTTCTGGCTGCTTGTAACATTTTCTCCTTGACTTGGGAACTCTGGAATTTGACTACAATATTCCTAGGAGCTTTCCTTTTGGGATCTCTATCATAAGGTAATCAGTGGATTCTTTCCATTTCTATTTTGCCCTATGGTTCTAGAACACCAGGGCAGTTTTCCTTGATGATTTCTTGAAAGATGATGTCCAGGCTCTTTTTTTGATCATGGCTTCCAGGTAGTGAAATGATTTTTAAATTAGCTCTCCTAGATCTATTTTCCAGGTCAGTTGTTTTTCCAATGAGCTATTTCACATTAACTTCTGTTTTTTCATTCTTTTGGTTTTGTCTTATAATTTTTTTTTATTTTTCTTAAAGTTATTAGATTCCATTTGCTCCACTCTAATTTTGAAGGAATTATTTTCTTAAGTGAGCTTTTGGACCCCCTTTTCCATTTGGCCAATTCTGTTTTTTAAGGCAATCTTTTTCACATTGACTTTTCAGACTTCTTTTGCCATTTGGTTAGTCTAGTTTTAAGGGTGTTACTTTCTCCAGCATTTTTTTTTAGCTTTAGCAAGCTGTTGACTCATTTTTCATGATTTTCTTGCAGTGTTCTCATTTCTCTTCCTAATTTTTCCTCTACTTCTCTTACCTAATTTTCAAAATCCTTTTTGAGTTCTTCAAATGCCTGAGACTAATTCATATTTTTCTTGGAGACTTTGGATGCAGGACCTTTGACTTTATTGCCTTCCTCTGATGGTATGTTTTGATCTTCTTTGTCACCAATGATGTAAGAAAATACCTTTCATTGAGGAAGTAAGAATCTATAGTCTGTTCTTCACCCCCACTCCCCAAACTCCATTTACTCATTTTCCCAGCCAGTTACTTAACTTTTGAGCTCTTTGTTAAATGAAGGGCTTCAGAGGTAGCTGCTACTTCAGCAGGGGCTGCTGCTGCCTTGGGGCTGTCACTGAAGCTGGGGCCAGCCATGTGAAAGATCCTCACCACTGACCTCTGAAGCTATCTTTGGCATTTGTGATTTGAAAAATCTGGAAACCACCTCAACCATCAGTGATTCAGTTCCCTAAAGCATTCTCCAGCTCTGTCTGTATTGGTGTGGCCCATGCCAAAATGCACTCTGCTCCCAGTCTGGTGCAATAGATCTTTCCTGTCAACCTTCCAGACTGTCTTGGGCTGGAAATTTGCTTCAGTCTGTTATTTTGTGTCTTCTGCTGCTCTAGAATTTGCTTAGAATCATTTTTACAGGTTTTTTAAAGGGGTTTGGGGGAAGAAATCAAGCAGGTCCCTGTTTCTACTACACCATCTTAGTTCCACCCACCTTTACTGCTTTTTATGAATCCTGCTGAGGACCCCATTTGTTTTAAGCTGGTATGTAAGATTTGTTGTTCAGTCATTTCAATTGTGTCTGACTCTTTGTGACCCAATTTGGGGCTTTTTTGGTGAAAATACTAGAGTAGTTTCTCATTTCCTTCTCCAGCTCATTTTACAGATGAGAAAAATGAGGCAAACCGGGTTAAGTGACTTGCTCGGGGTCACAGAGTTAGCAGGTGCTAGGGACAAGACTTTCACCCTGAAATTCAAGGTCATTTCTGAATTCAAGGTCAAACCTCTCTCCACTCTGTCATATTGCTTCCCATGCTGCCTCCTGAACTGGTAAATACATAGCATAGGTTAGGCAAGCTAAGAAATTAATATTGCCACTTGAGCATACTATCCTCATGATAAGCTGGGTCACACTGATCACATCACTGTTGTTATAGGCCATGGAACTCCTGAAGTTCTACAAGTTGCTATTTCAATAGGAGTTAGAGTCAATACTGCAGTAATCTGCAGGCTTCCTAGGGCTATCCAGCTAACTTCACTGTTTTTTGCCCAACATAATTTGCTCCAAATTGGTCTGAATCATTGGAAAGAATGATTCCATTTCAGCACTTTAAGGGCAGAAGAAAGTGCCTTTGTCTCTAAGTGATTTGTTTGAGGCAAGAAAAGCCTAAATAAATAAAAATGAAGGACTGGAAACTGTGGCTCTTCATGATTGAAGAGATTAGGAAAGACCAAATCTTTTCTTTTATTATTGGATGTCTTGTCACAAACTAAAAACTGGAAACACACAGGCTATTAGAAAACATGACCACACACATTCAGTATTTGGCAATTGTTAGAAGCATGGAGAAGGAAAAACAAAATAAAACATAGGTTTGCCAATACATTGAAATATCAAAGAACCCAAAACCAAAGCTGCTGCTGCCAGTGATGGTGATATAATGGTTATACACGTAGCTTCCCGAGCCTCCTAACACATTTTCCTTCTTCTCCCTAGGTAGAATCCTATTGTTGGCTTGAGACATTCTGCGGATCAGCAACTATTAAAAATATGACTCAAGAGTCCCTACTGATGAATTTACTTCTACCAGCTATGGTGATTGAATCCTGTCTCAGGCTGGTGTCTAGTAGTTTGGGTTGGATTTTGAAATGAATAAAATTTTCTTACATCATCCAATAGTTAACAAAAGTTTTATTTAGCCAGAGCATTAAAAGGATACTCAACATGAATAAAATAATAAGTTTCAGTAAACGTACTGGAGTCAGGAGGTCCTGAGTTCAAATCCAGCTTCAGATACTTACACACTGTATGATACTGGCCAAGTCACTTCACTCTGTTTGCCTCAATTTCCTCATTTGCAAAATGATAAATTGAGCTAGAGAAGGAAACAGCAAACCACTCCAGCATCTTTACCAAGAAAATCCCAAAAGGAGTCACAAAGGGTCAGATAATATTAATCCACTAAACAATAATCTGTCTCTGTCTCTGTCTCTGTCTCTGTTTCTCTCTCTCTCTCTCTCTCTCTCTCTCTCTCTCTCTCTCTCTCTCTCTCTCTCTCTCTCTTTCACACACACACACACACACACACACACCTCTTACTTTCATACAGAAATAATCTTATCAGCATGGTAAGGCGTGGTGACCCAGTTGGCCTTGTGACACGCCAAATCTGAAGATACCTGTGCAAGGGCAAATCTATTATGCCCATGGGCATAACAGCATAAGGAAACTGAATCAATAAAACCAGATGCCACCAGGAAGCTACTTCAAAAAGTTGGTGGCTTTTAGGAAGAGATGTAGCCTAATCTGCGTTATTGTGTAAATGTAGAAATGTGGAGAGTGCTGGCAGCAGGAGAGTCAGAAGACCTAAGCTCAAATTCTGCCTCTAAATGCTTCTTGGCTGGAGGTGCTGGGTGGGAAGACCACTTTTAGTGGGGAAGCTCTTTGTTACTTATGCCTTCCTCTCTCTCATGTCAGATGACAGCTTTGTTGTTATTTAGGCATTTTTGGTTGTGTCTGACTCTTTGTGACCCCTTTTGGGGTTTTCTTGGTAAAAACATTAGATCTACTTTTTAAAAATTTATTAATCCTGTTTAGGACCTTACAAATTGTAAATTGGTGCATATGATAGAAATAGAGACTGGAGTTATTATTTCATTCATATAGAGAATTCTCAGATGATGAAAGTTTCCTTACCAATGTGTAAGAGGGAATCCAGAATCCTTGACCCTCTGGTCCACTCTCCCCAATCACAGTAGGTAGGGTTTCTCTACTCCTCTTGCCCTGAGGACATGGCTACTCCTTCCACTTGTAAGATTAGAAAGCCACTAATCATAATCCTTCCAATAAGATGGAAGACCTCTAGGCCTTATCAATTGAGCTGCCACTTCATCATATAGACCTCCAGGTCTTTTCACACACTGCAATTGCATTCTTTTATGTGTTGTGTCCTCCAATTAGAGTGTGAAATCCTGAAAATAAAGAAGTGTCTTACTTTTATTTTTATACCTTACAAGCTGTGTGTATGTGTGTGTGTGTTCATCCTTCATTGCCAAAGAAGACCGTGCCATCAGAGAAATAATGACATGACTTGCACTTGACTTTGTTTTGAGTGAGGGAGGGCTGTGCAGGTCAACCAGCCTTACTTCTCCACAGCCATCTGAATCCAGTGACCAGATATTCATCAGGATGACTGGGGATGACCCAGGATGAGGCAATTGGGGTTAAGTGACTTGCCCAAGATCACACAGCTGGTGAGTGTCAAGTGTCTGAGGTGAGATTTGAACTCAGATCCTCCTGACTCCTGCACTGGTGCTCTATCCACACCACACCAACTAGCTGCACCTAACCCTACAATCTAGATGCTGAATGAATGCATTTAAAAAATTCATTAATTCAAGTCACTTAACCTCTCTGAGTCTCAGTTTTCTTATCTGTAAAATGAAGGAGCTAAACAAGATGGTGCTAGAGGTCCCTTCTCACTGTAGAGTTATGATTCTATAATCCTATTTCTCCTTTACCTAGACAAAGAGTTAAGAAGGAAACAGAGTCAAGTTTATTTACCCCACAGAGCTTCTGCCTCTCCAGTGCCCTGAAGTAAAGACAAGTTTACAGTGTCCCCAACTGGACCTTGAAAAGCATTTATTTTCCCATAGAAACATAACAAGCATTTCCCATAACAAACACGGTTATAAATGGTGATTAGGTGTAATTGAAATTACCACACTGAAGGTACATTCTTGAGTAAATGGTCTCTCATGGACTAGTCTGAGTCTTAACCACCATAACAAGTAACTTTCAAATGAACTTTTGGAAGGCAAGGTAGGGGCTATCTGGGATAATGAAAAAAAAAGGTTAAGGAAAATTCAAGTGGAAATTAAGAAAAAGCTGTATAGTGGCTTTTTCATGTCAGTTTTCAGTGAGGGCTTCTAGAAGAAGGATTCTTAAGCATTTTATTTTCCTGTCATGGACCCCTTTGGCAGTCTAGTGAAACCTATGGAACCCTTCTCCTATTATGTTTTTAAATATATAAAATAAATACATAGGATTACAAGAGAAACCAATTATATTAAAATATGCTTAAAAGGTTATTAAAAAAACACAACAAATTCATGGACCCCAGGTTAAGGACCCTGAATTCCTTTTTTAAAGACTGCCAAGAACTTGTAGGAATCACTAAAAACCAAGATGATCTCTACCATCAGACATAGTGTGAGCACCAGAACACTCATTCTATGAGTCAACTGTATAGAAGGAGGAAGCACACTTGTCTTTGAAGTACTGAATTACTGTTTTATTAGGTAACCTTAGCTCTTCAATGAAGTCTAACAAAAGAAATAGCATTTGAGTGCTCTTATGTGTTACCAATTAACCTAGCCTTTTATCTCTTGCTTCCTCTCCAGGAGGCATGGTCTTTGATTCCCTTTGTGCCCCATTTTCCTGGCCAAACATAGTGAAGGGTTAAGTCTCATCATGTTTCACATTGGAATGATTTAGTAACTTAATGCTTCTCTGAAGTGTTTTACATGCCTCGAGCTTCCGTCTTCCTAGAGTTGGAACCACTATGAATTTTTGTTAGGCTGCCAGGGACGTTTGAACTACTAGAATAAGGATCAAGTCAGTTGGGTACTTAAGGATCCTGGATCACACTCTACTCCTAGACTGTTTCTTACATCTATTTTTTTTTCTAATATGCTGATATTGATGGTCTATTGTCTAAATTTTCATAGGTTCCCAAAGTGGGTGATACTGCCCCCCTGGGGGGTGCTGGAACAATGAGGGGCAGCAGTAGCCTAAGGGGGCAATTGGGGGAGGTGAGTAAAAATAAGGGTTAACCTAACCTAACCTAACCCAAGGGAGGCACTGAGTTATTTTTGTTTTTGAAAAAAGGGCACTAGGCCAAATAAGTTTGGGAACCCCTGAGTCGACCAGAAACTATACCTAGGAGGAAGTAAGCCACATAGATGTGTACTTCCTAGGCTCATTTTATCTCATCCCTATGCCTTTTATTTTCTGCCTCACTATTATGCATTCTCTTCCACCTCACTATTTTCTATCTCTAATTCCAAAGAATTATAGTCAAGTCAATATCGTCATTGACTCTAGGAAAGGGTATGTCATTTCACTGCACTATGGCTCCATCATCTTTCTCACTTCTCAAGCTATGGATTTCTTTGCTGCATAGTGCTCTGCCATTAGAATGTAAACTCCATGGGGCCAGGGACTTTTTACATTTTTAAAGTGTACCCTCAGCACTTAGCACAGGGTTTGGCGTATAATAAGTGCTTAATAAATGCTTCTCATTCATTTATTAATCTGGTGGATCATCTTTACCTAGGTCATATCTGAATGAAGTACAGGGTAGCTAGGTGGTGCAGTGGATAAAGCACCACTGCAGGAGTCAGGAGGATCTGAGTTCAAATCTCACCTCAGACACTTGATATTCACCAGCTGTGTGATCTTGGGCAAGTCATTTAACCCCAACTGCCTCATCCTGGGTCATCTCCAGTCATCCTGATGAAGATCTGGTCACTGGATTCAGATGGCTGTGGAGGAGAAGTGAGGCTGGTGACCTGCACAGCCCTCGCTCACTCAAAACAAAGTCAAGTGAAAGTCATGTCATTATTTCTCTGATGGCATGGTCTTCTTTGGCAACAAAGGACACACACACACACACACACACACACACACACACACACAAACCCCTGAATGAAGTATATATTTAGTGACTCTCTAGCTGAATTCAATGAAAAAAATGAAACATTAAGCTCTTAGTAGGTATATATGTAATATAAAATGACAAATAACTTCAAGGCTAGAAGGCTGAGTCAAATGCATCTCAGTCCAAATGCTGTCTCTGACATATTCTTTTGGGTTTGGACAATCTTGGGGTGGAAAAAATGAGAAAAGAGAAAAACTCTCTCCTCCTCAATCTCCATTCATCATGACATCAAAAAGAATTGTGCAGAACCATGTAGTTCATAATGCTGGGAACAGGAGGGGACATTTCATCTAGCTTGCAGCAATAGTCCTCCAAAGAAAGTCACATGAGGGATTGTAACCCCTAGCTGGGAGAGGAGGATTGAGATATAGTATTAACAAAGGCACTGAGTCTCAAGGCCTGGAAAAGAGCTGAATCCAAGAGGAGCTTCATGAGGTTTCTATAAAGGGGGAAAAGAACTTTGAGTAAGCAGGGGTTTTAAGTTACATCTTTGCCAACTGTGTTCTCAACATGTGAGTCTCTGTACCTGAAGTTTTTGCCCCCACAGACTCTGTGTGCACATGTAGGAGAGTGTATCACTGTGTTTTTGATAGAGTACTCCTCCAACTCCGGTTCTTGCTCTGCCGTCTTAATAAATACCTTTGCTTAAAAGCTAATGTAACCTCCCTGATCATTATCTGACAGTCCAGCAGTGGGTGCTTGGGGTAAATAATATTAGAAACCCAGCCCTTCAAGGTTATACCTAGATCCCCAAAGTTCTAGTAATTAACCACTTTCTGGGGATCTAGCCCATGAAGGAGACTGAGAAGGAATGGTTAGACAGGCAGAAAGAAAACTGAGAGAGCAATATTGTGAAATAGAGGAAAGAGTGTTGAGGAGTAGAGGGTGATCAACAGTATGAAATGTGATAAAAATGTCAAGTAAGATTGGGACTGAGAAAAAAAAAACCATATAATATCCAGCTATCAAAAGATCACTGGTAACTTTGGAGAGAACAGTTTCCATTGATTATTGAGGTTTGTGATCCATATTGCAAAGGGTTGAAGGGTAAGAGGGAGAAAGTAGAATCAGTGAATGTTCTGGAATTCTGACTGATAGAGGGAAGGGATGTAGTTGAGGGGAAGGTGGGATTTAGTGAAAGATCTTTTTAGTATAAATGAGAGTTATGAATGTATTAAGGCAATGGAGAAAGAATCATTAGAAAGAGAAAGTAGAGGAATTAAAGAAAGGGAGGAAGATTGACGAAACAATCTACTAAAGAAGATAAGTGTATATCAAGGGATTCATCTTAGCAAGAAGGGCTAGATCACAGGAATCTGAATTTATGACAATGTGGAGTTAAATTGGTTAACTATGGGAAAAGGATGGGAAAGGGAAAATGTGAAGTCAGAGCAGGAGTAATGGCTTGAAAAGGGGGTCAGTGGAGGGATTGAAGGATCAGAGAGAAAACAAAGAACAGATTTCGGAGGGGTGAAGCACAGGGAAAGATGGAATGATAGGTAATTATGGTCAGGCAGAGGAAGGTCAGTTTTACTGGGGGTAAGGGCTTTTCCCCTTTATGAGTTTCTTATGGCAATGAAATAGTCTCTTTTTAGCTCTAAATGTTGCAATTTGAATGAATCATTTTCATCATTGTGTTCATCTGTGGGTCAGGAGGACGGGATCAATAATGTAATTTACTAAGTATTAAAATGAAACAGTCTTTGCCCTAAAAAGACTTCCATTTTGTTGGCCTCCATTTTTATTAGTTAATTTGACTGATGTCATAGCCATTCTACAGCCTAAATATGTCAGTCTCTTTGTTCATAATGCTTAAATTGACTAAATAGCAAAGCTCAAGATTAGATAAGGAAAGTTTTTTAATAGAAAATGGGAATATTCACATCTTATTTCTATGTTGCTTATTCCTATGCATTCCCACAACAACTCTGTGGGAGGAATACTACAGCTTTTATCTCCATTTTAGATATAGTGACTTCAAGGCTCAGAGAGGTTGAATGATTTTTCCATAATTATGGAACTATTAAGTTCTAGAAGTAAGCTTTGAACTCTGTTCTCTTTTGACTGCAAATTCCGTATTCTTTCTATATTACTAGGTGACCTTATAAGCAGTTTATTGGACCACAAATCGGTTACTTGTATGTGTATTTCTCAAACCAGTTTTTTGTAGTTGTTGGAAGGCTCACGATATATGAGTATTTGAAACTAATGGTTTGAGAAAGGGGAGAATTCAGTATGGATAGATAGATAAATAGATAGATAGACAGACAGACAGACAGACAGACAGATAGACAGACAGACAGATAGATAGATATAGATATAGACATGGATATAAATACAGATATATCTATGTCTCTTCATATATATATTTTTTTCTTTTAAATGTTCCCTTCTATGTTCAACCAATGGCCCCTCCTATTTCAAAACCAGTTGAAGACAACATGCTGAGGCATCATGAAGATACTCTTGCTGTGTCATTCCACTTTTTATTAAGTTTCATACTGGGAAAAGGAAGTAGTGATGAAGAAGGTGCCTGGCTAGCTCACCTAGACATATCTTACTGATGATGGAGCAGCAATGTTACCTTGTGTCAATGAAGGATTATATGCATGTGTGGGCATGCATGTGGGCATTCACAGACAGGTATGTCCACCATAACATGGATGCAGATTTGCAGATTGTATGAAGAGTTGGAATAAGTTGGGAAGACAAGTTATTTAAGAAAAGTTAAGTTATTTAAGACAAGTTATTTTAAAAGAATAAATTCTCCTGTTGTCATACTAGAAGACTTCATGAAAGATAATCATGTTCTCTCAAATACCCTAATTTTCCAGTTCCTACTCAGTTCCTATGATGTACATCTCCACTCTACCACAATTACATATAGAATTGATCATACACTTGATCTTTCTATCACTCCCAAGTGTTTGGTTTCCATGTTCACAAATGCCAAAATTTCTTTATTGAATCACCAACTTTTACCATATCTCCCTTCCCTGTGACTTATGACCCCTAACCTTTTTATCTTCACCAGGACCTCCATTCCCTCCATCTCTAAGTTATCTCAAGCCATCATCTGCCTCTATATTCCTCCCTTCCCTATCTCAACCCCTTTTGAACCAACTCAACTCTACACCGTCCTCTACTCCAGAATCCTTTACCTCAGTGTCTTATTTCTTATCATGTTTTATGAAGCCCCAACCTTTGATTACTCCTTTCATTCACCTCTCTCACTCCTGTTCATGTACTGTTGAAGTACATTGGAAGAAATACTCAAAACACAATGACTAGGCTCATTACAAATTTATGTTCTTTAATGTCAACTGTGCCTTTATGGCAGTAAGGCAAACATTCCATTCTTTCCTGAATGACTTACCCTTCTATTCTCCCTAGCAGCTATCACAATCATTTTCATGTCTCTTCAAACCTTCTATAGCACCCTTTCTTCCCACTCACAGGTAAAGCATCATTCCATCCTTCACCCCCAAAGTGAGATCATTCACCAAGAGCCTCCATTTTTCCTCCTCATCATTTCACATCATCCAGACATTTCCCTTCACCCTCTCATTATCTCTGGTCTCAGGGGAAGTGGGCCCTTCAATTTACCAAAATCAAAACCTCTACATGCATCCTAGATCCCATCCTTTCTCATCTTCTCCCAGGAGATTGTCCCAACTCCCATCCCTACCCTGTCTCTTAGCTTCAATCTCTCCTTTCCAATAGGCTTATTGCCTATGAGCATCCTTAAAAAACCCTCCTATGATCTAACCATCTCCACTAGTTAATTATCTTCTTATATCTCTCCTCTCCCTTCTGACTAAACTCCTTGTCTACACTCAGTACTTCCACTTCCTCTCCTCTCACTGTCTTCTAAACACTGTAATCTGACTTCTAGCCTCATCACTCAACTGAAACTGCTCTCTCTCTCTGAATGTTAGCAGTTCTGTCTTAACTGCCAAATTGAATGGCCTTTTCTTGACCTCCGCAGCATTGGGCACTGTTCATCATCTTCTCTTAGATGGTCTTTCCTCTCTATGTTTTTGTTACACTGCTCTCTCCTGCTGTTTCTGCTAACTGCCCCTTCTTTTTCTCTTTCACTCATCCTTCATTCATCCTTCAGCTGTTTCTTAGTTTCCCTGGCTTTCTTCAAGAGTCAGTTCAAATCCCAGCTTGTGCAGGGAACCTTTCACAGTTCTTCAGATTCTAGTGTTTCTCTGTCTAAGAGAACATTCCATCTGCTCCAAAACTACTTTTGCCTTTCCTTGTATCCCAAGCGCTTAGCATAATGCCTGGCTCATAGCAAATCCTTAATAAATGTGTGTTGACTGGCTGACTACTTAACTTGATTACATTAGTAGCTAACTACATCACACTTCAAATATTCTTTGCATGTTTCATCTAATCTTGTCCTCACAACAATTGGTGCTACTGTTATTCTCATTTAATAATAAAATCAAAGATGAAAGATAAGTGAGTACCATGGGTCACACAGGTAGTATCAGAGGTAGAAACCCTGATTTCCCTAATTCTGAGTCCAGCATGTATCCATTATCCCAAGCCTCCATTCTCCAAACATTTTCCATTACTTGGGATCTAGGGCTATTACTTAAGGCTTGATACATCCTTACTGTTTTAATAAGGAAAAAAAATTATTGGGTGAATTTTGCTGTGTATTTGGAAGTGCTTCCCTTATGATTGTAATATTAAGTAATTAGGTGAACTTTATGACATTTTTTAAAATAGAAGAATTCATTTGTTCCCACCCACCCCCCCCCAAATCTAGATACTTCAGAACAGTAGAAATTTGAAAATACATTTGTTGCTGTTACTATTCCTGGAGAATATTGAAGAACATGCTTCTGCTTTCCTGTCAAAAGGATGTAAAAAATAATCCTAGTTAAAAAATCTTAGAACACTTAATTTTTAAAAAATATCCTTTCCCTTGAAACTGGTATATGAAATATACTTTCTCCATAAATCTAGTGTCAGTATAAAAGACATATTTCATATGCCAGTCATAAGAATTACTTCTCTGCAGTTCTTTTGATGATTTTTCAAATCAGAAAATGGGGGCAGATGGAATTATAAGGATGTTAAACTTTATTTTGGTATGGTGCAAGGTCTGCATCTACAGAATTCCTATTTTAATGATATTCCATTTATGCTGTGGCCCATTAGTCACTGTATAGAGTGGGCTAACAAAGGATTATTATGTTCCTGCATTAAGAGTTATGGGAAAGATCATAAATTATCTTTATGGGTCATTTCCTCCAAACAGTCATTGTAGTACTGCTAATGGAGAGCAAGCAGCATTTCTGTGTCGCTTTTGTGTGAATTTTGTGGGACTGGAATGGTACAAAACTACAGTTTGGTCCTTTGTGGTGAGATTTTGCATTAATTGCTTTTTAACACCTTAGACTAATGACAGATTCATTCTGCCAACCTTTAGAGATGAATTAGCATCCTTAGCCTCATGGCACTGGTGAGAAAGTGTGGCTCAGAGAGACTGCTTTTTGACAGATCAACTTACATAGTAATTCAGGATAAGGGAAGGATTCTCTCCTATCTCACTATGTTTCATTATGCGCTGATTATTTTAGAGGAGCATTTCATAAACATTAATTGATCGGATAATGGAGGCAGGTTCTAAGACATTTCTCAGTGACTTGTAGCATGTCTGAAACATGAATTTTTGGAATTTGAAAGTGTGTTTGGTTTTAGATTATGAGGAGAGTTTTTGCCTTTTTTGTGTGTCATGGTCCCCTTTGACAGGCTGATCCATAAATCCCCTTCTCAGAATAGTGCTTTAAATGCGTAAAATAAAATTCGTAGAATTAGAGGAAATAAATTATTCTGAGTAATAAAATTATTTTTAAAGCAATCTTATAGTTCTCAGGTTAAGAACCTCTGGTCTAGATTTTCATTGCATTTTTGAAACTATTCTCTGTCTTTAGCAAACAAGAACTCGTATATTTCAAGTCACAGTTTACTGTTAGAGCTGGACAGACCCTCTGAGACCATCTGGTCCAAATCCCCATTTTGCAGTTGATGGAAATGAGGTTCAGAGAGAGGAAATGATTTGATCTTTCCATATTAAATAATTAGAGACAGGCAGCTCAGCTTTCTACTGCTTGGTAACTTTTAGTATGTATTTAAAGAGGAAAAAGTCGATTCACTAAAAATGCCTGGAGTAACGTGATAGAATTATTTGAAAGACATTTAATAAATGTTTGCTGATGTTTGGAGGGACTATTGTTAGTATTAAACTGTTCTTAGTGTTTAAAAGTTATTTGTCATGGGCTGTTTCCATGGCTTTCATTTGATATTCTTGAGTTTGGTGACATTTCACTGTTCCTTGACCTGAACCCCATTCCTCTTACTCTGATGTGACTTTGGTCAGTGACGGATCTTCATTAATCTGGACCAGAGAATGTGTTTGTTGTTGTTGAGTCATTTCAAACTCTTCTTGACCCCTGTTAGGTTTTCTTGGCAAAGACCCTGGAGTGAGTTGCCATTACCTTCTCCACCTCATTTTACAAATGAAGAAACGGAGGCAAGCAGGATGAAATGACTTGCCCAGGCTCACCCTGTCTAAGGCTAGATTTGAGCTAGTGAAGATGAATCTCCCTGATTCCAAGTCCAGGGTTCTATCCACAGTACCACCTAGCTGTCTGAGAGAATGTGGTATGATAAATCAAATACACTTTATAGGGATCTATCATGTACACAACTGAAAATCAAATGATGTTCTAGGGTGACTATCAAGTTCCCTGCGCTTCTCTCTAGAACTCAGGGAGCCAGTGGCTACTTACCTCTTGATTCCATCCTTTTGTAGGTTATGTTTCCAGTCTCTTCTGCCTGGAGTGTGGGTTAATCAACCTCCATCTGCTTAGCTCCTCTTGTCTCTTACTGTCACATTTCTGTCAAAGTTCTCCCAAAGTCTTCCTTAAATGTAGCCTTTAATCAGAATACTAGAAATGAATATAAATAAGTTAGTACCCAGGAGACATGGTCTTCTTTTAGTGTTTGCATCAACCGTCCTCCCATACCCCTTCCTCAAACAGAAAAACCAAAACCCCTCACTCCCAGTGGGGAAACTAGAGAATATTTTCCCAGGGCTATTCATTCACAATAGACACTCCAATACAAAAAAGGAATTATTAACTTGATGTCCATAAACATTTTTAAAAAATATTTTGATAGATGCATTTTAATATAACACCTTTCCTTTGTAATCTTATGTCCTTTATTTTATATATTTAAAAGTATTATTCTGAGAAGGGGCCCAAAGGATTCACTGGATTGCCAGAAGCAGGGAATAGTCCAAGGAAGGTGCCCCATAGACCCTCAGTGCTTCAGTCCTACCAAGGCATTTGTAAGTAGAAGAGGCACTTTGCTCCTGCCAGCTGGTCCTGGTTTGCTCAATCTTGTTCCTCCTATTTCAGTGTGCACATTTCTTTTCTTACCATGCTACAGCATCTTCCATCACTGTGTGAGTATGTGCATTTTTTACCTCTACTAGCCCAGGAACTTTACGTGGAGCAACATGCACTCTACACCAGCAGGGCTACATTTTTAGTAATTTTTCAGCCTGGAATCCCTTTGGCAGTCATTTCATTTCATGGATCCCTCCTCAGAGGATAGAGGGCTAGGTCTGGAGTCAGGGAGATCTGAGTTCAGATCTGATCCACTTCCTATCTGTGACCCCGAGCAAGTTTGCCTCAATTTCTTCAACTGTAAAATCAGGACTGTAATAGCCCTCACAGGTTGTTATGAGGACCAAATGAAATAATATCTGTAAAGTGCTTAGCGTAGTTCTTGGCATAGAGTAGTGACTTCATAGACGTTTATTCCCTTCCCGCCCTCCCCTATCATTTCATTTTGCACACAGACCACCTTGTCTAATAATAGCTACAAGATTAGAATGAATATGAACATGACTTCTGTAACCTTTGAATAACTCATTTATGTGAAAAACAAATTCTTCACCATCCTTATTCTCTTCTCATATCTGTATTGATCGAAGGAAGAAAAGAAGGAAGGAAGGTAGGAAGAAAGGAAGGAAAGAAGGAAGGAAAGAAAGGAAGGAAGGAAAGAAGGAAAAGAGAGTGGGGAGGGAGAAAGAGACAGAAACAGAGACATAGAGAGGAAGGGAAGCAAAAAGGAGAAAGAAAAGGAAAGAAGAGAAAAAGGACAAGAGATTATAAGCCAGCAAGTTTGGAGCAATGGGGACCATTTAGGGTTATCATAAAATTGAATAAATCTCTCCTAATAGCTCCCTATTCTGTTACCAGGCATTTTATGTCTCTTTTGATGTGGAAACATTAAACTCTAGAGATGTGTTTTTCATTAAAAATCTAATTTTTATTGTTGGTGGGTACTTCCTGGTTTTTTTTCTTTTCTTTTTTTTCAGTTCCTACACCTTGCTTTAGGAGTCTCTCAAAGGATGGATTTACAGAGCAACCTGTTAACAGAGCTATAACCACAGCCTTGTATGCTGCTACTACCTGTCAACACTCCCCCCAAAGTGCTTTGAGATGATCCAACCCTTACTGTTTTCCTCTTTCTCTCTTTTATCAACCAGAAGTCATTTCAAACACATGGATATTACTGGTTCTTAGGAGGGCTTCAGGGAACACTGTATTCCATTGCCTACAACCAAGACTTTACAGAATCAGAAAAATTGAGAGGCTAATGCCCAGGGCTCTACAGGATAGGCCATCATCACAGTGCCTCTATCTTATCATCTTATAAGGAGGACTTCTGCCAGAAAGAGGCAGATTCTACCTAGACAACACGGAATTGTATGGGACATTGTTTATTACGAGGCAAATGCAAAACCACATGGTCCTCCCATTAAAGTTTTTGAGTCTTTGAGAAGTAGATGTGAAACACACATTTCACCATTGGACTGAAATGCCCAGGTTTATAAATAAATAAGCAGAGAATCAAAAGTCACATATTCATGACTCAGTCCCAGCCCTTCCTCTGGGTTCTTTATCCATCTTGTGTTCTTTTATATCATTAATTAGCCAGTTCATTCTGACTGAATGCATGTCTTGCATACATAAGCACACACACACACATATACCACATGACTTGTATCCCTGGAGAGGTGTTACCTGAAAGCCTGTCATCTTTATTGAGTTTTCTTCTTTGTACTGGGGACTTTAATTTCCAGGAGGTCATTGTTGGAGTAAAGTGGCTCCAGGTGTAGCCAGCCTAGTTCAAGTGGTAAATCATTCCTTTCATAGGTCAGACTGTTAGGTTGTGATTTGTTTTCAAAATGCTCTTACAGAGGGATTTCTTCTGAAATTGCACCTAAAATTCTTCCCAAACTATGTAGTTAAAATGAACACTTTCAAAAGGAACAAAACCCTCCTGATTTGAATGCCCAAGATTTCTCAAACCTTCCAAAGTATATGCATCCTCAAACAACTTTTTTCAAATGATCAAAGTGGAAAGAGACTAATTTGTATAAAGGGACTGGAGTTTGAATCCTGGTTGGGTTACTGTCTATTTGGTCTCTGTGTGTCTCAGTGTCCTCATCTGGAAAAACATGAAGACTGGATTAGATAATAGCTAATACCTCTATGGGACTTCAAAGTCTGCAAAATGCTTTCTATACCTTATTTTATTTGAAAATCACAGCAACTCTGAGATAATAATGGTGAAGATGATAATATTAATAATGGCTAGCTATAGTATAGTGTTTTAAGGTTTGCAAAGTCCATTACATATATTATTTCATCTGATTTCACAGAAACCCTATAAGATAAATGCTATTATCCCCATTTTACAGATGAGTAAACTGGGAGTCAGACAAATTATGACTTGTGCAGGGCTTGTCCACAGCTAGTGTCTTCATCAGTTTTCAGGTCTTACTGACTCCATGGCCAACACTCTAGATACTACCATGTTTTTTATTCCCATTTTATGGATAAGGAAACTGAAGTTCAGAGAAGTTGGGTGCCCTGCCAATGTTCACTCAGCTAGTAAATGTAAGAAGCAGGCGTTGAACCCAGATCTTCTTGGTTACAAGGCCAACACTTGATCCATGATACCAAGTTGTGTATATCTCATACGTACATAGTCATCTGTATGTTGTCTTCTCCTGGAACATGAGTTCCTTTGAGAAGAGGGACCATGTTTTTGCTTTTGGTTGTAACCCTAACACTTAGCATAGAGCCAGGCACAGAGGAAATCCTTAATAAATGCTAACTGATTGATTAACTGACTTACTGACCACTACATCTTTTAGAATGAGCTCTAAGTTTCCTTGTGGCTTTAAGTTTGTTCTAAACACTGTGGCACTCGGAACTATAAGATGGGAAGTGGACGGGAGGTGAATGTTGGAAACAGTGAAATAAGCCAAATACTTGAGTTTGTGAATCCTGATTCCCCAACTACCTTCTTGACCTTGAACTCCTGATTCGTAAAATGAAAATACTGAATTGGTATGGATAATCCCTTTTACCATGCTAAGTCTAGGATACTATGAGAAACATGCTTCTTCAGTCAAGTTGTTCATCATTAATAATCTGCCGAAATGGGTCAGAGTCTTTAGCATTTATTGTCAGAATCATTCCTTTATCTTACACATTGCCTAGTGTGTTTTTTTCCCTCCTTCCTTACTTTCTTCCATCCCTTTTTTCCTTCCTTTCTTATCCTTTCTTTCTTTATTTTCCTTCCTTCCTTTCTTTCTTTTTTTCTTTCTTCCTGTGTGTGTCTTATCTTCCCAAGAATCAATCATTTATTAAAGAACTATTATGCAAAAGGCATACAGTCTACAACAAAAGTGTCCCTTCCTTCCATGAGCTTCCATTCTACTGGATTAAGACAACAAACTATAAGTAAATGCGAAATATACGTAGCAAATGTGAAATAGTGGTTAGGTAGAAGGTCACTAGGGCTTTGAAGAGAGCTAGATATTCTAAAGTGAGGAGGGAGTGTGTTCTAAGTGTGCAAGACAACTCAATTCAAAGACATGGAGATGGCAGAGGGAATGTTGCATATGGAGAACAGTAAACAGGTCAATTTGACTGATACATAGAGTGTGAAGGGTTGTGAAGTGTAACAAGTATGGAAAGAGAGGCTATATCTTAACTTTGTAGATAACTTTAAAGATCAAACAGAAGAGTTTATTAAACAATTTTACGTGCTTAATAAATACTTACTGACTATCTCATTAGAGGCAATAGGAAGCTACTGGTACTTTTTTGAGTTGGGAGTGGCACAGTTAGACCTGAGCTTTGTGTTATCACTTTGGTAGATGTCTAAAGGAGGAAGGGAAACTAATTATAGATCACTGAAATAGTCCAGAGAAGAGGTGATGAGGTTTTGAACTAATGGTGATTCAATTGAGAAATGTCATGAAGATAGATTCAAACTTGGAAACTGATTGAATATGGGAATGAGGGAGAGTAAAGAGTTGAGAGAGACTGAGGTGACTGGAAGGTGGTGGTGATTTCAGCAGTGTAGGGAAGAAGGCTGGACTTCAGAAGGAGAAAAAAATGTTCTATTTTGAACATGTTGAATTTGAGATGCTTATGGGATATCAGGTAGAAAATGCCCACTCAGAGTCTACCGATGATTTAAGACTGGTGCTCTAGAGAAAGAATAGGATTGGATACAAGAAAAGTATAAGCCTTTCAAGGGCAAACCCATATGTTTTTATGCCCACCAATGACTAGCACATGGTCATACATCTTTGCTTGGGATGAAACTAAAGCCAGAAAATCCCAATTACAAAAATACTGGATAAATAATGCTATTATTGAAATTCACTTTTTAAAATACATATATTGTCACTCAGAGTTTTTTCTAGTCAACATAGAAGGTATCTCAAACTTAAAAAAAAAACTTAAAACTATACTAAGATTTTTGGGACATCCTGTAAATGGAAATTGATATTTGATAGGACAAAATGCAAAAAAAAATCCTACAAACAGCATTATGTTTAGGAGCTTTAGGGGCTCCTCATTAAGGATCTCAAACCCCAAACCCCAGATGAGGCTGCTTGAAGTGTCCTAGTTATATTATGTAGGTCTTTGTTTAGATCAGGGAACAAAATTGTCAAAAAATAGATATATGTTATAAACTTAAATCTCACATGTCCTTGGGATTACAGACCACAGTTCAGTAGAACCCTACCAGAGGTAGGGAACCTGCAACCCCAAGGAAACATGTGGCCATCTGGGTCCTCAAGTGTGGCCCTTTGACTGAATTCAAGTTTTCAAAGACAAATCCCCTTAATAAAAGGATTTGTACTGTGATCAGTTAATAAGGAGATTTGTTCTGTGAAATTTAGATTCAGTCAAATGGCTGCACTTGAGGACCTAGAGGGCCACATGTGACCTCAAGGTTGTAGATTTCCTACCCCTGAATGCTTCCAAAGAGTTTGACTCATTGATTAACAACATGGATATCTTAAAGAACTCTTTAAATTACTTCAATATTTTAAATCTATCTATGTGGCACATTCAATTTTATATTTTCTAAGTCAACAATCACCTCCTCTCATTTGTAGGAAGCATTTCCTGGTCCTCTCACCTCCTAGTGTCTTTTCCTCTGTATGAGCTCCCACCTACTCTATGTCTAACATATACATCTAGTTCTTTCATGCCTTTCTTCCCCATTAGATTGGGAGCCTTTTGAGGACAGGAACTGTTTTTGCCTTGCATTTTATCCCTAGTGCTTAGCACAGTGTCTGGAACACAGTAGGCTCATAACATATGTTTCCTGATTGACTCAATGAATTGTTCACTTACCACCGTTCCACCACTAGATTTTTATGGACAGTCATATTTTCCTTCTTCCTCCTCCCAATATTCTCTTACTCTACTGTGAAAAAAAATGCATTCCACTGATATGTTGGCCATAGCTATTATAGTATTCTTCTTTTCTAACCCCTTCCAATCTAAAGACATTTGTGTAGAGGAGGAAGGTTAGAGTATTAATAATTAATATAATCACATGTAGAAGGCTAATAAAGTACTAATCATTATGCAATTACTTTGCATATTTTTACACATCATTTTTTCACAATAAAATGTAAGCTCCCTGAGATCAAAGCCTTTGATGTCTGTGTCTCTGTATCCCCAGCACCCAGTACAATGCCCAGAATACTGTAGGCATAAACTAAGTGTGTGCTGGTAAGTAATTGCTTTTAAGAATGCTCTGTTGGCTATGTTTTATATACATTATCTCATTTGAGCCTTTTAACTCTATGAACTAGGTACTTTATAAATTATTATACTTTCTTCAAAACAGCCTGCAAAGCAAATAATGGAAGGATTATTTCTCCATCTTGCAGATGAGGAAATTGAGACTCAGAGAGGTTACATGAATTACCCCAAATCAAACAACTAGTAAGTTGAAGAACTGGGACTCAAACTCAGATCTCCTATAAACAATGGCAGTGTTCTTTCTGCTATACTGTGCCATTTTCCTCCTAGTGATAACCAATTAATCAATAAGCATTTGATTCACTAAGAACCCAGTACATGCCAAGAACTGTGCTAGGCAATAGAATTACAAAGACAGAAATAAATAGTTCCTGCCCTCAAGGAGCTAAGCCAATGGGTCTGTGTAGGGGTGCATGTGTGTGCACAGAGGGGATGCTCTGGTCAAACACTGAGTGGTAGAGGGATTTCAGGTCATGGCACAGATAAACAGTAGGTTTACAGGAATAAAATAGAGGGAGAAATGGAATCTTGGGACATTAGGAATAAAGAAATTCAGACTTCTAGATGATGGAAAGAAATGATTGGGTGTGATAGCAAGACCCAGAGTAGGGCCAGACTTGTATGTGGTTGAAGAGGAGTAGACATTGGAGTTACACAGACTGAGAAAATGGTAGGGTAGAGTGTTTTAAGGAACACTGACATGAACGTTGACATCTATCAATATCAACATAATGATGGGCATGGTGGCAGAGAGGAAGCCTGTGAGACAGGTGTTGAACTCCTTGAGAAAGGAAAGACAGTCACCTGACTATCAGCCTGTGGGTAGCAGCTACCATAATCAGAATTGTATGGCAGATTTAGATAGGCCAAGCCCCAAAGGAGGAAAGGTTGCTCAGTAATGGTAGCATGTCTGGAAATGGTAATGGGGAACAGAGAGTATTCCAACTTCCCCTCTAGGACCAATCTAAGTGTATGAGAAAAAAATCCAGCCAATATTGTAAAGAATGACTAGGGATGTAGTGTCATCTGGGGGAAACCAGTACTCTGTGTTAAAAAATGAAACAAACATGAGAAAAAGGTATAATATGCATAGGAGACTGTTGATTATGGAACAGAAATTCCAGAAGGTACAGTGAAGGAGAAGACAGATCTGGAGACAGATATCGAAGGATAGGACTGAGGTATAGAATGATAATAGGACAGGAGATGGAAGCCAAGGAGGACATAACTTACTTTTAAGTAGGCAGGGATTGAGTTATTAGAACTGAGAAACAAGATGGGGTGGGAATTTGCTAGCCCTACAGGGAAGATTCTGTGCAGAGCAGCAACAAATTGGAGCAACTCTGGTGATGACTGAAGATAAGTAGAACACTTGTGGTCAACATCTCTTTGGTATCTCAACTCAACCCTCCATTGGGCACATGAGCAAGAATGAATGAGAATAGAAAAATAGTGTCCACCTCTCTTTACCTGAGATCTTCCATGAAATAGAATTCTTGAGGGTACTCAAGTTTACTAACTTTTCTGGTGTCACAATTCAGGAGTGGGGAGGATTGGGCATGGCTGAAACAATAGATGAGAAACTGAGCCGGGAAGGTGGCAAAAAGATGTTATAAGATAAATACATAATGGGACAAAAGATGGCCAGCCACATATCAAGAGCAAAGAAAAATCAACACACAGCTAATATACGCTATTCCTATCTATACAACATCAAGAGATCTAGAAGATGGCTCTAGGAACACTGGATAGACTGTGAAAAATTCATAGTAGAACATAGATGGTTTCACAGGATGGACAGGCAAGCCTGAGGTGCCATCTACAATGTTGGAGGTATTACCTTCATCCTTGACATCACAAATTCATTATGTATCAAAACATTCTTTACTCTCTATTTCTTGTTATCTTTGGAAACATGGTTCCAGAGGACATTTTTTTTCAGCCTTCACCCCATGGGCCAGCTTCTTAGAAAGAAACCATTCTTCTCTCAAAGGAAACACAAAAGTCACTAGCTTTTGCTTCAGTTCTGAAGACAATAATTCCCCCAGTCTTCAGAACAAGACAACCAGGAGTGTGATATTAATGAGGTCTTTTAATATTAGGTGATCATCGTTTCATCTCATAGGTTAATAAAACATTACAACATCTATTCATCTGCTTGTTAAAGAGGGATGTTCAGTGTTGGTTAAAAATGTTTTATTAAAAATTGTAAAATTTCAACTCTTGAGTGGATTAAAATGGTGTTGCCTGTTGACTATAATGCTGCAAGGCAGGGATTATAGTCTCATACATCACTGTGCAATATGTAACCCCTGCAGTCCTTTGGAAAGCTCCTCACATCTGGCTGGTAGTGAATGAACCTACTGTCAAACTGTTGCTGCTGTCATACCTACTTTCTCAGGAATTAATGACCAGTTTTGACCGAAGGAGTTAGGGGAGTCTGGGGGCCTAAGGCTGGAGTTCACGTGGTCTTCTTTAAACAAAGGAGGCCCTGTTTTCATATGTTACTATACTTAATGAGGAAGTGAGTTTGACCAGGGATTGCATTAAGAATCACTTATTTAACAGGGTACTGGGAGTTTTGGTCAAAGTTTATTTTAGGTAAGATCATACATTTTAGCTACGCAGGGGGTTGTCTTTGCTATATCTGATTTCTCAATGTTTTGAGTTTTGGTTTCCTTTTATCTTTGGTCATGGATGGGGTTTAGAGAAGTGGCATGGTTAGCTTCCTAGGATGCAGAAGGTATGAAGGAAAGAAAAGGTGGAAAGGTCTTCACTGCGTGTTGGGTTGTGATATACCAGGGGTGGGGACCTGCAGCCTCAAGGCCACATGTGGCCCTCTAAGTCCTCAAGTGTGGCCCCTTGATGGAATCCAAACCACACAGAACAAAGCCTCTTAATAAAAAGATTTGTTCAGTAAAACTTGGACTCAGTCAAAAAGCCGCACTCAAGGATCTAGAAGTCCACATTTGGCCTCGAGCCCACAGGTTCCCCACTCCTGTTATAGGTTAATAAAAGCTAATTAAAATAACAGCTAGCATTTATACAACACTTTTCAAGTTTTCAAAGCAGTTGACTTATCTCATTTCACCCTCACAACAATCCTGGGAGGTATGTGCTATTGTCTCCATTTTACAGAAGCAGAGACAGGCTTAATTAAACGATTTTCTAAAGGGAACATTTCAGTGAACGGTTGAGGTGGGATTTGAAATTGAAATTTGAAATTGACATTGAAAATTTGAAATCAGGTCTCCTGACTCTAGGTCTAGCATTCTATGTCCTGACTCATTCCTTTCTTTGTATTGGAAAAAAACAATAGATTTGAATTCAGAAGACCCAGGTTCAAACTCTAGCTCTGCTATTTACTACAGGTCTGACGTTGGGCAGAAGACTAGCCTGCTTCTGAGTCTCAGTTTTCTTGTATCTAAAACTGAGAAGCTGAACTAGAAATACTAGATCATCTCTAAGGTCCCTACCAGCTGTAATTCTCATGATGCATAACAATCTTATATTAGGATCTTAGGGACTAAAATCTTCTCATCACTGATATCCTGCAACCCCATGATCTAGTGAATTCTTGGTTTTCCACATCCCAGAAACCTTTATGTTATCAGATCAAGCTATTTGCAAAAGATTTAGACCTTATATACCATGATAAATAGAAACAGTTTAGGAAGTAAAGCATGGTGATATCAAACAGCAGCAAGCACATATAGAATGAATGACAGAGTTTAGAACAGGTAGAAAGAGCAAAGATTTGGGCTTGAGGAAAAGGACAAACTTCTGAACAATTACTACTGGCCAAAGATGGGAGGGGCTACCTCAGAAACTGACAGATTTTCCCTCATTCCTAATGGTTTTAGGTAAATGCTTTTTATCAATTTAATTTTATACCTATACTTATAAGTGGGTTTCTTTTTGGAGGAGGGATCAAGGTAATTGGGGTTAAGTGACTTGCCCAAGGTCACACAGCTAGTGGCAAGTGGCTGTGGCAGGATATGAACTCAGGTCCTCCTGACTTCAGGGCTGGTGCTCTATTCTCAGTGCCACCTAGCTGCCCCTTAAGTGTTTTTAATAGAAATGAGTGTTATACTTTATCAAAAGCTTTTTCTGAATCTATTGATATAATCATATGATTTTTGTTACTTTTATTATTGATGTAACCAGAGAATGACTGGATAAATAGAAGTATGTATAAAATGGTTTTATATTTTATATGTATGTACATATATACATATTTGTTTCTAATGATAGTGATCTCTAGGTTGGGGTAGGGGTAAAGGAAGGAAAAAAGTTACATGATGACTTTATACTTTTAAAAAGAATAGCAAATTGTACATAATAGATTTGCAGTTTCATGTGCAGTCATCATTTTCCCTCTACTTTACTATGTTATGGAATTGCTTGCTTTATTTCTGAAATTCAAAATAAAATAAATTTTAAAATATTAACAAGGGTACAAAATAGGTTTTCCCTCTTTGGAGGTCTTCAAACAGAGGCTGAATTGTATGTTACATGAGTTGGAGCAACATAGCCACTGAGGAGATTTTCTACTCAAATTCTATTGTTTTCTGATTTAGAAGACACAGTTCTTTATCACAGTGCAGGTTATCATGGAAGGGAGAGAAGAAATAGTTTGCCTGTCTTCTCATGACTCTTCTGTCTCTTCACAGTCATGATAATCACAAACTGCAAACACCCTTTCTGCCCTCCTTCCCCATGACCCCTGCCTCTTCTGGGGCAGTGTTTGGTGTCTCCACTCTCAAGGTACCCAAGAGGAAATGGGAAGGTTTATCTCAGTCACATATGGCAGCACAAGAACTGGAGTGAATTGTGGGAGTTTCATTGATTCTTCTATATACAGCTACTGTTAAGGTTAACCTCTCTATCTAAACAAATGATCCCATTCCACCCCATCTCCCCCAGCAGATTGCCCCGTCTGTCATTCCTACTCTTTCACTCCCTATCTATTGGCTCATTGCCTATTATATACAAATACCATAGATACTCCATCCTGAAAAAGCCCTTACTTGATCTTTCCATCCTTGACAACTATTGCTCTACATCTTTTCTACCCCTTGTGACTAAATTCCTTAAAAAGTCTATCTACAATAGGTACTTCCAATTTCTCTACTCTCACTCTTATTAACCCCTTACAATATGGTTTCCTACCTTATCATTCCACTTAACCTGTTCCTTTCAAAGTTACTAATAATTTTAGTTGCCAGATCCAGTGGTTTTTCTCAGTTCTCATTCTCCCTGATCTCTATGTAGTCTTTGACACTATAGATTACCCTCTTCCTTACTACTATCTTGTCTTTAAGTTTTCAGGTTAACCCTCTCTTCTGGTTCTCCTCCTATCTATCTGATCACTTCTCCTCAGTCTTCTTTGTTGGATCCTCATTTAGACCATGCCTTCTAACCATAGGTATCCCACAGGGTCCTATCATGGGCCCTCTTCTCTCCCCCCTCTATACTACTTCATTTGTTGATCTTATCAACTCCCATGGATTTAATTGCCATCTCCATGCTGACAGTTTTCAAATCTACCTATCCTGCCTCAGCCTCTCTGCTGGCCTCCAATCTTGTATCTCCAACTGCTTTTCAGAGATTTGAATGTCCAGTAGAAATATTAAACTCAATATGTACGAAACCAAACTTATCATCTTTTCCCCTACATTCTTTCCCCTTTAACTCCCTGTTCCTGTAGAGGGCAACACCATCTTTCCAGTCCCTCAAGCTGGCAACCCAGGTGTCATCCTTGACTCCTCAATATTTCTCACCTTCCAAATTAAGTTTGTTGCAAAGCCTTTCAATTTCACCTTTGTAACATCTTTTATATATTTCCCCTTCTCTACAGGGATACATCTATTCAGAGTCTCAGGCTTGTTTTCCAATTAGTGCATGGATTAGAGTGGAAAAGTCAGTACTACGCCCTGATTTTAAAAGGGTAAGGATTATATATTTCAACTTTGTCTTCTGGCCAAGAGTCTTCATGTGAAGACTTCATTGGCATGGAGACTTCTTGCTCTTTTAAACATATGGCTTTAGCTGATTAGCAGAGCTTACTGCTAGCCCACCAGTGGGTCACCACAACCAACATTCTATAGGCAGAGTCCCCACCCTAAGCTCAAACAAGCCATAATAAAAGTGAACACTGATGTTTTTCAGTGCTTGGTTTGAGCATACTACAACTTTCCATCCTAGTCAATGTTTATTAAGAGTCTGCCTAATCAATCTTCCCTTGTCCTTGTGTGTGACACTGTTCAGGATGCCATATAGGTCAAGTGAACAGGAGGGGCACCTGTTCTCCAGGATCGTACAGCATAAAACAACAAAGAATGGGTGGATAACAGCAGGAACAGCTTAAAATAAATGAGTGAATATATAACTAATTACACACAAGTCACAGAATGAATGAGGTCATTACATTCTGAGTAACCACAGTAGCTCTTCGTTTCCAGAGAGGGCTGAAAAGAGAGTTTTCTGTTTCCATCATCATTTGGCATGCCAGAGATTGTATGCCACTGAAGAAAATAAAATCAGAGGACCAGAGTTGACAGGAACAGGAGAGAACTTGCATGTAGAGAAGGACAGGAGAGAGTAGTGATTAAATGCAAGAAAGCTTTTTTAATCATCATATCTTCTGTCTTTCTTTAATAAATGAATTCTATACGATGAGTTGCTTCTCACTTTAAGAATTGTTGTTAACAGCACCATGGAGAGTTACGTAGCCTTTGCCTCCCCTTCCTCGCCATCAGTCTTTCAGAATGTCAACAAGCAAACAATCTCCCCACCACAAAGCACCTCCCCAAGTTCTCCTAGTCACATGTTGGTGAGAAAGCCAGCAAGCATTAGTAAGAGGAAGCACATGTATATTTTTATTTTGTGTCCTGTCTGGCATGTGCAGCTGTGTTGTGTGCAAGTGAATTAATCTGAATCCCATAGGATAAAGTATGATGAAGCACAGGGAATGCCAGCAGTGGGCTGGAAGAGATAACCTAGTAGACCTTTCTCATCACTAAAGATCACTACAGAATTGAGTTGATGTTGCTATGCCTTATGGTCTAAAGTTCCTCAGAGGCTTCGCCATTCTCACAGTTACAAATAGTCATTTTGCAGACCGTTATTGGGTTCCCTCCCATAAATCAAAGTCACCAGGCAGATAAGGCTCAGCATCAGAGTTATTTAGTGTCTTCTTCTCCTAGGTACGTGTTATTCCCATTAGCCAGCCTACAGAGTTTTTCCTCATCTACAAGACTGCTCAACAGCCCCAGGAAAAGTGCTAGCCCTTGCCTTGGGTATGGTGGATCCTATGTTTGTTTTAAAACACAATCCAATTACGTGAAATTGTAAACAGAAATGGGAAGGTGCTGAAGGAAAAATTAAAAGAATACTTGAATATATTATAATACTTTAGTGCTTTATAGAATAATATATTCTATATTAGACATGTGTATTTATATGTACATATAAACATGTATACTCTGTAATAGAGTATATTATATGTATATGCATGTGCATATATATTCATGGAAATAGACATATATATTTGTATGTTACAGTGTATGAAATATATGTGCACATGAATAAATATACATATATGACTACATACATGTCTAATATAGAGTGCATATATATTAATACACATATATAATACACATGTACCTTTAATTTCTAGATGTGTTTTTAATTACATTTGTTCTTTTAATTACAAATATACACTGATATATATACAGAAACACATGCACATACTCATATAAGAAAAAGAAGCGAACATGCTTTATATCATCTTAACTATTAAAAGTAGAAGATGAATCCCTTCCTCCTCACCTCTCTGCCCTCTGGACAAGTTTTAAAAGGTAATAACAAAGTTCATAAACATCCTAACTGTTCCACATAGCTTGGGGAAAAGCAAATTTGCTTTGCACTGAGTGATTGTCCCATAGGAAATAACACCTCTTGTGACGCTCTGAGAGATGAAAGCCTCCACAACCTCTCCCATTTGTGGCTCCAAACTCACTTAAACATCCATTGGACTGTGCTGAGTACTATTCAAAATCGTTTAGAAGTCATACCTCCTCTTTCAGAGTTGTCCATCTAGGATGGTGTGGGGAGTTCTTTGGCAGATGAACAGGCTAGGGTTCTGGGGAACAAAGCCAGATCAGGCCATCCCAAGTCTTACTTAGGTTGATCTGCTTCTCAGGCCTGATGTGGATATCATCCAAATTCCGTCCATCTTCATTTCATTGATGTTCTTGGCAGGGTGATTTTTCACCTTCTTATCTCTGCTACTGAGTAAGTTGTTTTTCTTTTTGTCTTATCAGAATGACCTCAAAATGAGTGGTAGGGTTTATGCTTCAAATGGAAATTCTCTGGGATGACCTATTTGGCAGCATGTGGCATGGAATCATCTTACTTGACTTGTCCTACAATAAAGTGATTGGAAGTTTCCATGATTTTCCTTCTTTAGAAGCAGTAGACCTACAGTCCAAAAACTATATTTAGAATCTTTGGGGAATCATTTAAGGAAGGAGGGAAGGAAGGAAGAATTTATTAAGTACTAAGTACTTAAAAAATATTTATTAACTATGTACTAGGAACTGTGATAAACACTGGGGACATAATTAAAAACCAAAAAAAAAGACAATCTCTGTCCTCAAAGTGGCTTAAATTCTAATGGAGGGGAGAAAAAACTCAAAAGGACAGGAAAAGCAGGGGCAAAGGGGAATGAAGGTACACAGTTCAGGGGACATGGCTCTGAAATCCAGAAGATGTCAGGAATAGAGATGGGAGAAGAATGAAGGTAGGCTGGCCTGGGTCCCTCCACAAGGTTCTAGGAGAAAGTCACCAGTGAGAGAAGTGGGACCAGTCTTGTGGAGGGATGTTGTGGAGGGATAGTGAATGGGCTGAGGGAAATCATTTCAGGTTGAGGAAGACCGAAGCCCTGAGGGAAGCTCCAGGATGAACCAGCAGTATGGGAGGAATGGTTCTAAAGTTCTGAGGAAGTCGGGAAACAATCTTCTGTTTCCCCATTTGCAAAGTGTTGCAGGACTTGCATTGCCCACCTAAGAAACTGTTGGGGGGAACAGAAGAGAACATGGATTTCCAATGCTTTGTAAAAGTGAACCATCACAGAAATGCAATTTATCATTATCGTTCTTTTTTTTTTCTCCTTTGTATCTAGACACGTACCTCACTAAGACATTCATGATTTCAAACACATTGGCAATAAAGGATATTCATTTACAGAGAAAACCTCACAAAATATATACGTATTGATATCCACATGTGCAGATATGTTCAGAAATGACCTCCTCACATCCCAGAGTATATCCTCAAAGCTCCAAATGAGCTATAATCTCATTAGTATTAATCAACAATATTTATTAAACACCTACTATGTGCCAGACACTGTGCTAAGTGCTAGGTATACAAATGAGAGAAAAAAAACAGTCCTTACTGTCATGGAGTTTATAATCTAATAGAGGGACAACATGCAAGCAAATATATACAAAGTGAGCTAACCCCAAGATAAATAGGGAAACAACTGCAATTAAAGTGTTGACAAAGGTTTCTTGTAGAAGGTAGGATTTTCATTGGTACTTAAAGGAAACCATGGAAGTAGTCAGAGAGGGGAAGGTAGACATTTCTAGGCATGGGGGATGGACAGAGAGAATGTCTGAAGCCAGAAGATGAACAATCTTGTTCATGGAATACGGGCATTCGATCCAAGGATACATTGCAACTCAGGTCTTCTCTTCCTGTACAATTTTTGTCTGTGTTTTCTTAATCATAGATTTATATCTGAGAAGGGCTTCAGAGGTCATCTAGTCCAAACCATCACTGCCACATGCCTGGAATCCTCTCCCTCCTCATCTCTGCTTCTTTACTTCCTTTGAGTCTCAGCTGAAGTCCTACATTCTGCAAAAAGCCTTTTCCAGGACTCCTTAGTATTAGTGTCTTCTCTCTCAGACTGTTCCCAATCTATTCTGTATAGATTTTGTTTGTACTTAGTCATTTGCATGTTGTTAACTAATTCCTGATTTCTGTCTTGCTATCAATTTGGATAACTGAATTTCTTTGCTATGTGTGTTCATTGTGGAACTGTTATTTCATGAGAAGGGAGTCAAGTCTAGGATAAAAATCTTGGGATCCTCCTTTTCTTATTAATGAACAGTGATCAAAACTTGTACCTAAAAACTACAACCCCTAAGCCAAGGAGCAAGCAGATAGATATAATTCTAAACTGGAACCCTACTGTCTCTGAAGACAGCAGAGTGTTCTCTGGCTCCAAACTCTAGTTTCCATCCTTTCTGGAAGGAATGAAAATTTATCTTGGAGAAGAGGCTAGAGGGATCTATTCTGACTCCCTTCGAGCCACACAATGACACTATTGTGCTACATTTAGGGGATAGCCTTGATGACTTGCATGTTGCTTTTTGCCCATTAGTTGATGAGCTCCTTGAAAACGTTTTTCGCACATTGGGAATTGTGATGTTACAAACCAAAATAATCAGCCTCCCACTCACTGATGAGAAAAAAGTTTGGTATTTCCATCTGTTTGCTGTCCTTTTCCCAGGTTCATCCTTAAAGATGATCCTTAAAGATATCCTAATTATGTCCTATCACGATCTGGTAGAAATTTATCTTACTTGCTACCACTTGCAAGTGTTTGGGTAATGAATACTGCTTATTTCCAAATCCACATAAGATACTATAAATAATGTTTTTCTTGCCCTTTTAATGCATGTGGGAGATGAGGATGGAGAAAATTGGGAACTGAAAATAAAACACAATTTTGAAAAATTAATTAAAATTTTAAAATCTAAAAAGATTATAGTGTTGCTATTGTGTTCCCTTTCTCTTCTTGGCAAGAAGGTCAAATGTTTTCTAGCAAAGGTTGTTTCTAGGCCTTTTTGCTTCCTCATTAAGGTGGAGTTTTAAACAGCAAAACCTCATATAAGAAACTGCAACAACCTTGTTAATGTCTTTTCTTTTGTCCATTTTCCATCCTTCAATGTCAAGAGCTTACTTGAATGGTTCAGGATGGCATTGTTTTAACTGCAAACCATTTCTTCTTATAAGTTTTAATATTTCTCCAATTTGGTTCTGATTTTGATTTTGTTTTATTGAGCTAATGATCTGATGATCCACAGACATCTGATTCATGATGTCACTTCTTCATTGGCAGCTATAAACCTTTAAGATTTCATTTTCTTGTGATGCTATCCAAACCTTGCATATGCAATATTTCCAATCTCTTCCTGAAGCACATTCATGATGGATAGACAGGCTGTTCCTTTGTGAGATTTTGACCATGTTTTTTCTGAGCAGGGAAGTCCTATACAGAAGGAAGATGAGGGAACAATTAGGAGACTATCACAATAGTTCACCTGAGCAGTATTAGGTCATCTCTTCCAAGACTCTCATTTTATAGATGAGGAAGCTGAGACCTAAAGAGAGAAAGTGGTTTATCCTAAGGTTGCATAGACAGTAAATGACAAAGCTGGACTCCAAAGCCTTATTCTCCGACTCCAGATCTGATGGGTTTTCCACTGCATGCTCCACACTGCTGGGTTTATAATGCAGAGAAGTTTTGTACTTGAGGAATTCAGTGTTTCTTTTTACAATTTTAAAGTCCCTGTGTTCTAAAAATAAAAAGAACAGATTTTTATAGACCAGCCTTAAAATATAAATTGATTAAAGACTAAACATAACTTGCAAATAAATCACTAGAAAAAGACCATTTTCCATTTTTAAACATTGTGTTTTTATAAGATCGTTTTTCTGTAATACCATCATTTCAAAAAAACCCTGATACCATCCCCCCCCAAAAAAGATATTGAAGGAATAGACTTAGCCAAAAAGGAGACAGTTATCATTTTTAGCAAGTGATATGATGATTTACTTAGAGAACCCTTTAGTCAACTAAAAAACTAATCAAAGCAATTAGCAATTTTAGTAAATTGCAGGATATAAAATAAACCCACAGAAATCATCTGCACTTCTTTATATCACCAATAAAACCTAGCAGGAGAAGACAGATACATTTAAATTCCATTGAAAATAACTATGGATATTATAAAATACTTGGGAACCTACCTGCCAAGACACACAGGAATTATAGGAACACAATTACAAAACATTCTTCTTACAAATAAAAACATATCTAAACAATTGTAGAACTATTCCTTGCTCATGTAGACTGAGTCAATACTACTTAAAGTGACTTATCTAAGAGAAACCCTCCAGATTTTCCAAGCCATGAAGAAAAGTGCCCAAAGTCTGGTACCTACAGAAGTCAAAGGATTTAATGTTGCCGAGACCCGGCATCGCTGTCTCACTTCAGCAGGTAACTTAACAGAGACCAATCAATTGACATATTCTCATTAAATGTGTCATTTATGACATTGAATTAATTACTATATTAATGTATCTCATGCAAAGGTTAGTATTAGCAACCCCTTTCATTTGTATGTTGGGAATAGAACATGTTATTTTGGTATGGTTGGAATATTCATAATTGTATTCAGGAAAAATCATCTAATCATAAGTTGGAAGTTCTTTACTACATATACAAAGTCATCCACCAGCAGAAATGCAGAGATCAGTAAAAGGCAAAGTATTTTTTTAAAAATCTGATCTGATTTCCATTATTCATCCAAGGCATTGAAGGTGTATCCTTCTTTTAGTCTTCTGGAAGGGTTGAGAATTTAGTTTAGAAACTTATTTTTATTCCAACTACCTTGGAGGACATCCAGAAGTTTCAGGAATTTTTCTCCCTTGCCTTTTCCCTTGAGGGGTTATTTTTTTTCATGTCCATTTCTCTAGAGCAGAGGGAGAAAAATCAGTTGCTGTGACCTGATATACAGACAGGGAGAAACCATCCTCCCTGAGAACATGGCTTGGAATATGTGTTAGCAAAAATTCTTCTTAATCAAGATATAACATTCTTGGCTAAAGATCCTTTGAATGCCAAATCATTACCCAGTCCTCGTTCCCATAGCACGAGTGATAGAGCATTCCTTTTCACTTCTTCAGGATATCTCAAGAGTATCTGTATCCAGGAGAGCAGGATCTCATTAAGATGGGATATTTAGCCCACAAAACAAACCAGAATGAATTCATCTGATATTGGTTTCTTTCATTAAAATTGCCTCATCCTGTGGTTTATATTTCCACAAGTGGCCATCATTAATAGCTGTAAATGAGGCAAGAAAGACCAAGCAGTTCTGCGGGATGCATGCAGACCTGTGCTTTAGGACCAGCTTTAATTCCACAGCTCTCTTCTAATTGAGTGTACATTACTCTAGACCAAGTTTTCCTATCTGATTGTTTTTCTCATCTTTCATGGCCCATCCCCCAGATCAGGATTTATTGCTGGCTATGGAGTCAGGAGAAACCTGGGTTTAAATACTGATATTCACACTCAGTAGCCGTGCGACTTTGGGTCACACAGATGGGTACTACCTGACCCTAGGGAAGTCACTTCACTTAACCCATCTAGGCCTCGGCTTCCTCACGTGTAAAATGAGGGGCTGGGCCGGGATGACATCTAAGATCCCTTCCAATTCCAAAGCTACCTCTTTGGTAGTGTTCATCAAATGAAATAGTATATGTGCAGTATTTTCCAAACGTTAGAATTAAATGTCAGCAGCTATTCTCATTAGTCCCAAGTGGAGGAACACTACTGGTTTTTTTGTCTTTGTTTTTCCCGCCTCCAGCATGGGTCATTGCCAGATTTTCTGAATGTGAATTGAACATTCTGTTGGCTGTTTAAATTTAATCAAGGTGAACTTGTCTTTTGTAATGACCAAGTAATCTTCCAGCCCGATAAAACATTCACTTTCAAAAATTATGAAGAAATCTCCTAAATCAATAAAGATTTCCTCCTTTTCCTCTTAATCTTCCTCACCTTCTTCTACTGCTCATATCACAAGGTCAATATTTCTCAGACTTTGCATGGGGATCTTCAGAGAAGTCTTGGGGAAGGGAGGAAAATAGCTCGAGTCAGTTCTGTAGAAGTACATAGAGTTACTTGGAGAGGGCAAGCTGCAGGCCTGGGACATGCACCAGCTCATAGAATGTTCAGCTTAAGAGGGACCAAAGGATCTTTGAGCTTGACTTCCTCATTATATCATTGAGAAAACTGTGGAGAAGTGAGTTGTTTACAGTCACATTTATTAGTAACCCCATGGGACTAGGAAAAAGTCTGATGCCTAGTCAGGTTCAGCAGTCTTTCAACTGTATAGTTGCCATGCTATATACCAAGAGATCTGGATACACAGGTATACATATGTATATATACATGTATATGTATATATGTGTGCATGTATATGTGTGTATATACACAGAAATATGTGTACAAACATATATATACACAGAGAGATGTATATAAAATGTATATTATATATATGCATATATGGATTAAGCATTTATAAAGTGCCTACTATATTCCAGGCACTGTGCTAAATGCTTTACAAATTTTATTTCATTTGATCCCCATAATAACCCTGGGAAGTAGGTGCTGTTACTACCTCTACTTTATAGATGAATAAAAAGAGGGAGACAGAGTTTGCATCACTTAATCAGGGTCACACAGCTAGGAGTCTGAGCCTGAATTTGAACTCAAGTTTTCCTGACTCTAGGCTTAGTGTTTTATTTATTATACCACCTAGCTGTGTTCTAATAAACCCATCCATCTACTTAGATGGCAGCTAGGTGGCACAATGAATAGACTGTGGGACCTGAAAGTCAGGAAAACCTGTGTGCAAATCTGACCTCAGAAACTTACTAACTGTGGGACCTGGGACAAGGCATCTAACCTCCATCTGCCCCAGTTTTACCATCTGTAAAATGGTAATAATAATAGCACCTACCTCCCAGGATTGTTTTGAGAACAATGAGCTAATATTTGTAAAGCACTTTGTAAACTTTCAAGACCTGTATGTATGTATGACCCACCTAGGCTCACACAGCCAATATTTGTCAAAGAAATTAGTATGAGGAAATTGCTAAACTCTTCTGAATATCTTGAATTGCAAATGGAAATTTAATTTCATCAAATTTTTAACATAGATTTTCTTTAAATATTCAGTCTTTGGTGTCTTGGGACCATTCAAAGAAGGATTCAATGGGCTCTGGCTTTCTGGGACCAAAAGATTCAATAGCTTTGATGAAACAGGGGAAGAATTCCTACTTCTATCCCTGATCCCAAAGAGCTTCGTTGCAAGTAGGCAGAACTGATGAAACTCTTCTTATTTCTTCACAGCAAGAAATGAAACATAAGACGCTGACTTCAGAACTATAGGAAAGCCTGACTTTCCAATGTATTCCATACTTCCTCTGAGAAAGTAATGGATCTGGTAACAAATCCAGGTTTGCTTTGTGTTTTGGTTGTTGTGGTGGTGGTGCTGGCGGTCGTTTGCACATGACATAAAAAAACAATATCCTCATTATAATTTGATTATAGATATTAGAATCTTGGGAGATTTTTTTTTACCTCAGGGGCAATATGCAAGTCTTTCTTCTCTAGGGAAATCAGAATATGAAAAACCTATCTTTTTAGCTTTAATGTCAATGAAGCTGTCAGTATTACCCTTAGGTTAAGGAAGATATCAACCTTTGATATGTTTCATAGGACTTTGATGGCTCTGTTTTTGCTTTTGTAAATGTTTTTATTTTAAACTTAAATAGAAAATAAGAAAAAAGAAACAAACTTAAATACTAAAACTAAAATTATACAAACTAAAAAAAAAAGAAAAAAACATTGCCATGTGTACAGCAGAACATGAGAGAGAATTCAAAATATACACAACGAATTTCCATTTCTAGAAAGCCTATGTAATAAATAAACACTATGCATTAGGTTGAGATGGCTGTGTTTCTGATACTGCTTCCAGTGACTTTTCTATTTCTTTCTTCTTTCCTTTTAAAGTAATACAACCATCTTTCATTTTCCTACTAAAACCCAATTCATGCCACAACCATTTGAGGAAGACTTGAGAAAAGTCAAATAACTAGTCTGCCCCTCTCTGACTTCCAAGTGATGAATACCAATTGCTACATAATTGACTTGACTTTCATGATCATTATTGTCATGAACACAAAATTGGCACCCTGCAACAGGTCAATAACCACATAATCCTAGATGTTGAAGGAATCTTCACAAAATAATCTAGTGGAAAGAACCATGGAACCAGATTAAAAGGACTAAGGTCACATCCCAATCCCACTACTTACAATCTATGCTCTTGACCAAATTGCTTATCCTGTCTATAAAATAAAAAAGTTGGATTAGATGGTCTCTAAAGTCCTTTCCACCTCTAAAATCCTATCATATTTGTCATAGATTGTTACAGTTCTAGGAAGATCTGGGTTCAGCTGTCTGATGGAGTAGAACTAGAGTTCAATGCTCTTTCAACTGCACTATATAGCTTTGGTTAGTTTATACTGCTTAGGATGATACAACTGAGATCATGATTGTAGGAGTGAACCCTCTATAGTTCATTTAGACTCCTTCTATTCCATTACCCCACATTTATCCTTGTAATGCATTCTATCCTTCCAATGTGTATGTCTTTGGATACTAGGGACACTAGAAGAGAATGCATAAATGAATCAACAAGCTCTCCCAGACCAGGGATGTCCTCGAGCCAGTTTGAACTCACTTGGAAGAGCTGCTTTTGAAATATTCAGTGGGTATTTGTGCCTTGGAAAGCAACAACTGCCTGATTCATTGTTTTATTGATTGTCTAGATTTAAGAAATCAATGGAGGAAAATATTAATAGAGATTAAGCTTTCAAATTGTTGTGTATATTTTTTTTTCCTGGAGAGCTACTTGTCAAACATTTACCATGAGTGTTCTTCCCTAGCCCTCACATAAGTCTGAGACTCCTTGGAATTTCTCTAGTTCTATGTATTCTTTTTAATCATCTGTTTAGAAAACTTTAGCCTGTGCCTCCATTGAGATATATCCAGGTCAGACTATACTAAAGACTCATTATGCTAAAATGCAGAAGGCATCTAATTAAAACAGATTAATAACAGGGAATAGAATCCTGCAATAAATTACTTTCTAATCCCTCTCTTTCTTGTACCATCAAAGGTGGGAAGACACAATAAGTTCAGGTGGTTAAGCTTAGGCATTCACCTTTTGAGATTTTTCTCCATTTTTTTTTTTACTCAGTAGGGCAAGCTAACCAGAAATGTTGCCTTGGAATTGAATGAGCAGTGAAGCCTCCCACATACAGCTGGCTCTGGAACCATCGTAACAATGTCAGACCATACCATACAGAGTCCTTGGGCATTCTCTATGATGCCAGCCTCTCCCATTCACCAGTAGCTGTGATTTTTGCATGCTTTATCTGTGAGTCACTTTGCTCTCTTTCCACATGGTTGCTTCCTAGACTTCCCTTCCCAGCTCATGCCAGCTGAAGCAGTCCCCTGTCCAGGTATTAGGCATCTTGGGGGTCTGGCATGTCTGATGAATAGCACCTCCTTCCTGCTCTGAACTGCCGGCAAACTGAAGCCATGTTGGAGAATCTCCATTAAAGGCAGAGTAGTCTTTAGCTCATATTACAAATGTAAACTTGTTTCTATTACTGGAGAAGCCCAAACCTCAGACAGTGGTATAATCTTCACATGAAAAGGATGTTTTAAAGTGCTGACTCTTTTACATGTTGGTTTCTTTCCTAAGTTCTTCCCGTCTTGAATTTCTCTCTAAAAAGTTTTGGAAACCTTGCGCCTTCTCTCTTTCAGTTGAATCTGAAAGCTAGAAAACCAGAACCTCTCTGCTCTCGAGCTCTCACAAACTCCCCCTCCCCCTCATGCAGGAGGGGTCTTTAAGTAATTGATCTTCACCAATGAGCATAGTCCTAGTAAATTTCCTTTGAACTGAGAGTTATATATGAGGAAACCTTTTATTTCAATTTTAAAACTATTTTTAAGGGTAAGGAAAAAAAGAGGAAAAACCCAGCAAGTATATTGGGGAAATTTATAAAGAGTTGGAGATGAAACAAGTGTTGATCAATAAGAATCAATCTGAAAAATACCACCCTCAAAGCATGTTACCCTTCTTACAGAGACCTTGATCTGCCTTTTGAGCCTATGATCTGATATTAAAAACCTTGATATTTTGCAATATGAATCATTCCACCTCTTTTATTCATTATGCATGTACTGTGTGTGTGTGTGTGTGTGTGTGTGTGTGTGGACAAGATCTGTGTGCTAAGTGTAATCAGGATTTATTATATACATATATGGAGCTTATGAAGGATATAGAGTACTGAGGAGAGGGTTGAATGAGGGGAAAATGACAAGAGTGACTGCATAGGTACAAGAGAGGGAAATCAAATTTATGAAGGAACAGGGGTAAAGTATGAGTAAAGTATGAAACTGATAACTGAGTAGACACGAAGAGACCCTGAGGCAAGAAACAGTTTATGCTTAAGTTATTCTAGAGAAGTAGCTGGAAAAGAATATTTTGGAAAAAATCTGCCTAGTTTGAACCAAAATCGATAGGTAGATGATACATAGATTGATAGATAGATAGATAGATAGATAGATAGATAGATAGATAGATAGGTAGATAGATAGATAGATAGATAGATAGATAGATAGATAGATAGATAGATAGGTAGGTAGGTAGGTAGGTAGATAGGTAGATACATACATACATACACACATACATACATACATACATACAGAAGTTATGAAGTGCTGACTACTTGCCAAGCACTATAAAAAATGTTGGGGATAGAAATACAAGCAAAAAGAAGACAGTACGGACCCTCAAAGAACTTATATTCTAATGGGGATGATAGCACATATAAAGAGATGAATCTTACTTCAGGGCATTTCTAGGTATAAGATCTAATGAGACAGAAAGGATCAATTTAAGATGGGACATAAAGAATTAGCCATTCTTTATAATAAAGAAATTCTTCATCATAAAAATGGAATTTTAGCATCAGCCTAAGCCATAAGATCATGCTTGGAAAGCTAGAGAGAAATTCAGATTTTGTTTTCCTCTCTGAGGAAAGGGGGTAGGGTGTTTGAAAGAGAGAAAGAGAGCATCTGGCCTGGGAAAGGAGAATAACACTGAAACATCAAAATTATCTGTAAAAATTGGACAAAGCTAAATTCCATAGGTGTGTTATGTACCTGTAATTTACCCATTTGGATAGAATTTGTACCCTGAGGTTCTTCCTCCTATAATGTCTTGAATCTGGGACTGTTGAATCTGTGACGTGCTGATGAGCCATTATTGTACAAGGGTACTAAAAAAAAAAAGTAAGAGATCAAGGAGAAGACTCATTTTAATCTCGCATGTGATAATAGCGGAGAATGCCAGCATCTAACAGAGGTAGTAACACCATGAAGAGTGTCTGGGGGGCTAGCCTTGAACTTAGAAACATCTGGTTTCAAGTCTTGCTTTCACATATGCAACCTACATAACCCTGGGCAAGTCACTTGCCCTTTCGAGGCCCCCAGGCATTCTCCAGTACTGTAAATTACAGACCACTTGCCAAGAAGAGAGTGGAAGACATCTAACCCCAATAAAATCACAGATCTAGACCAAAAAATAAAAGGTAGAGAACAAGTAAATATTTTATCTAATATTTTCTACAAATAAAAAGACTATATGCTCATTAATTAATTCAAATGACATATTTTCCCAAAGTGAGTGAATGCTCCTAAAACAGAAAGTATTCCATGGTTCCATCGAGGCACTTGTGCTATGAGTGACATGCTTTTATTTTACTCTGACTTTGATGATAGCTATCTTATCATTATATTTCTGTTTTATTAATATATTTCAATAGTCTGCAGCAAATTGTTAACAGTTCTTTTTATTTTTCAAAACAAGTCTTGCTTACAAAACCCTATGAACTTGTGAATTCTTTCACTTAATTCTTCATAGATGGATACACACACACACACACACACACACACACATTCATAAGATGTTTGCTTACTGCTGTCTTGCAAAATTGGAAAATGAAAATCTTTTAGACCAAAACATTGTTCTCCTTACCACAAAAAAAAAGGTGGCACAAGAAATGAGAGTTAGTTCAGGTGTCTAATTTAATGGTTTTAAGCTATATTGAAAAGAAACAAAGCAGAGATAGTTCTGTCAGCCTGGTCAGATCACATTTGCAAAATTATGACCAGTTCAAGGTGCCATGTTTCAGAGGAGGTATTAACAGATGTGTCCAGAGGAGGGTGATTGAAAAGGTGAGAGGAAATGATGCAAGACATGACTCTGGGAGTTCACTACAAAGAACTGTGAATGTTTAGCATAGAGAAAAAATAACTATCTCTAATATAGTTTTGCTCTTCACATATTTGAAAGGTTGTCATGTGGAAGGAAGGTTTCGTTCATCTTATTTGCTCCAGAAGACAGCACTAGGATCAACGGACAGAAATTATAGGGAAGTAGTTCTTAGACCATTAAAAAGAAAATCTTTCTAAAAAATAAAGTTGTCCCAAAATGGGGCATCAATGTTGATGCTATCAGTACTAAGATTTCTGCCTTTGAATACTGGATCTAAGGGTCTTTCAGAATGAATAGGCTAGAAAGAAAATTAGTAAAGGTTTTCACCTTAGTTTCTTCTGTACATATAATCAAGAATTCCAATCACTCCCCATGTAAGGCTGGTGATAAACTTCCAGAAGGAGAGGAGCATGGACCATATTGTATCTTCACAAAATAGTCTCCACAGAGTCTTTCAAATGAAAAACCAAAAGAAAGAAAATTTCCACATAACTTGCAAGTGGCCAAAAATAATGTGGGTTTTAAAGTCAATTTTGTCATGTCAGTGAGCTGGAATTACCACATTTTGCTTGACCTCACCAAATGGTCTACATACAATCAACCAGTTTTGAGATTTTTAAGTAAATTCTTGATTATAAGTACAGAAGAAACTAAGATGAAAATCTTTATTAATTTTGTTTCTAACCTATTCATTCTGAAAGGCACTTAGATCCAGTATTCAAAGGCAGAAATGAACAAACATCCCTATTAGCTTTGACAGCAGGCTCTGTGAAAAATCAAAGGCCAATATCTTTGGAGAGTAGCTGCAGAGGAGATAGTTCCCACCCAAGTAAAAATCATAGCTAGGAGTCCATAGCTAGGAGTCAATCCATTTATTTGGACACCATACAAATGAATTAACTATGACAGCATGGATTGTGTGTTCAAGCTAGGTGTGTAACCATAGGTTAACTGATTGATAGCTGACATTCACAGAGTACTTTACAAACATGACCTCATTTGAACTTACTCCACCTTGCCCTTCATCCTTGCTCAGACCAAGTTGTTTAGCGCAGATGGACAAAATAGCATAAAAGGTTTAATCACGTATGTGTGTGTGTGTATATATATATATATATATATATATATATATATATATATATATATATATATATATATATATATATATATATATGTATATATATATGTATATACATCAAAACAATTTTTTAAATTGTCTTCGATTTCTCTCAATTCACATTTGCTCTTTCTTCTATTTTGCCAACAAAAATAACCCACCTTTCATTTGGTTTCCTGCTATGGAAATAGAGGAATGTAATATTAAATATTTACCACTGATCTGTTTGTTATTCACCCTTTGTTTTCAAAGAGGACCAATGACATCACAAGCTGATGCCTTGACTTGAACATCAATTGCATTTAAGGGAGACAGACTTGCACAAAGTCATCAGTGTCATCTTCTCTTCCAGAATCATTGAAGTCCAGTGACAAGACAAAATCGATGTGACTGGTGATGGCCCAGGATGCAGTGGATGACCTTGGCATCTTCAATTTCTGACCAAGTTCCAAGTGTTCCATAGAGCCTGCTTCAGTTATCTTCATAACTGTTGGAACAAATAGAACCATTCCACCCAGAGAAGTCTACACATGTGTATATCCCCCTAACTCCTCAACATGTTTGAGTCCTGTTAGCTATGTTTGACCTGGATTAGCCCATCTGCCAAGGTAATTTTAGTAGGGGTTAGTCTCCATACATGCTTCAGCTTCTTGGAGCCACAGGTGAGATTTGGGTAAGGTGGATAACAAAAGTGAATGAGCAGCCCTGAAAAGAGCTTGGCAAGCCCTCACACCAGCCTTGTCGGTCCTCCCTGAATATCCCGTACATCCCTACAATATATTGCGTATTTGCTGTTTAAAGCCCCTCTTCTATAAAAATTTTTCTGACTTCTCTAAAGAACAACACTCACACTTTGGATAGTAGAGGAAGTGCAGGATTTTTTTAGACAGCCCTCCACCTGTCCTCATGATCTATTGCCCCTTCTCTTCTAATTTTTGGAGTGTACCTGACATGATTTCAGGAGTGTCTGGACTCTGGGTCCATGACTGGATTGGCAACTTATAGTCTTCAAGATTTACCTGGGGTATTGAAAGGTTAGTAACTTTCCCAGTGTCATGGAGCAATGCATGTCAGAGGCAGGACTTGACCTCTGACTAGTCTTACTATCTCGTGTTGCCCCTTCCACAACGTCACACTGCCTCTCTGTTGCCTGTTTCTTGCTAGAGATATCAGTGTCTAATCCCTTCAGATTTCTACCCCCCATTTAGACATACCATAAATCAAAGTTCTAGAGTACTTAGTAATTTTGATTTAAAAAAAAAGAAAGTATACAGACTTCTGGGTTCTTAACTTCCTTCCAGAGATGAAGTTAGCCTTCCATGTGAAAGTGAATGCAGTTCTCTACAGAAAAGCCTCGGCATTTTGAAATAAATCCCCATTTATGAAGGCAGCCCTTAGCATTACTTTCTATTGGTTTGTGAAGTTCAGATGCTTTATTCATGGTTTATGAATCATGTTTGACATTAAGGTTTGTATTATTAGACTAAGTAAAAAGCAATTTGGAATGGGTTCTGGGATGCCAAAAATAAGGAATAGATGCAGGCATGTAAATTACAAGCAGGAACACCAGGCTGTTTCGAATCAGTACCAGCTGCTGTTGATGTGCCCAGGACATCACACGTCAATTGGGCTTTGTTTTTTTGAAGACATTTCCATATTGTCACCTCGAGTGGCCAACTGGCTCAAGCCTGTTCAAATACTATCCATCTCTGACAAGACAGAAGGTGGATTTGAGCAGGCATTCTTAACCTGTTTCCAGTCATGGGCCTCTTTGGAGTCTAGTAATGCCTATCAACCCCTTTTCAGAATGTTTGTAGCCTCCATTCATTAATGGAAAGAAGTGCTAAGTTTCAGCTAGAGATGAGTGAAAATAAACACGCTCTTTTTACCATCTAAATTTACAGATCCCATGAAATCTATCATAGGCTTGGGGATCCTTGTATCCCTTGTTAAGAATTCAGATGTTAATAGCAGGAACTAAGGAGAGGCAACAAGATATGATGGAAAGGGGACTGGTTTGGGGGTCAGTGGGCCTGGATTCAAATTTTGACTTCATGCATTATTACATATGTGACCATGTAAATGTGTCTGAGCTTCAGTTTATTTGATTCTAACATAAGAAGTGTTCGAGATCAGGGCTGGGGAACCTGTGACTTCAAGACTTCATATCACAATGTCACCAGCATTCAACCCACTAACTGCCTTTAATTTTATTATTTTTTATAGTGAACATTTACTCTTTCTTTGCCATTCTGCCACTCATCAGTGAAAAACATTAACCAGAAGAAAATATAACCCTCGTAACAAATATCTATAGTCAAGCAAAACAAATTCCTGCATTGCCTGTTGCAAAAATGTATTCATGATTCTGTACTGAAGTCTGTCACCTCACTGGCAGGAGGTAGGGAGTCTGTTTTATCTTCAGTTGTCTGGAAACGTGGTTTGTTACTGCAATGATTAGAGTTCTAAAGTCTCTAAAAAAAATTTTTTTTAATAAATGTGGTTGTTGTATAAATTGTTCTCTGGTTAGACTCACTTCACTCTACACTAATTCATAGTAGTCTTTCCAATAACCTCCAAAAGTGTCCATTTTGTTATTTCATATAGCTCAATAATGTTCTATTATATTCATCTACCATATTTACCATTCCCCAGTACGTGGACCCTCCCTTAATTTCCACTTTTTTGCTACAACAGAAAACAAGACTGTAAGTGTTTTTGTATATATGAATCTTTTCCCTATTTCTTTGATCTCTTAGGATTTCTTTGATCAGAATTCTATTATGCCCAGAATTCTATTGCTGAGATGTGTATGGTTTAGCAGCTTTGAGATCCTAGTTCCAAATTGCTTTCCAAAATGGCTGGACTGATTTACAGCTTCCAACAACAATCCACTAGAATCCTTGTTTTCCCCAAATGTTTCCAATATTTCTCATTTTCTTCTTTTGTTATCTTTACCAATCTAATCACCCTTTTCTTTAATACACATGGTCACCATCACATGTATGGTCATCATCACCTCTGTCCTAATCTCTTATAATAGTCTCCTAATTAATATCTTTGCTTCTGTCCTTTCTCATAATGAACCCAACTTCCAAAGAACTGCCAAAATACAAGATCTCACAATGTTTCTCTTCCCCGCTCTCTAAGAGCTTTAGTGGCTCCCTATTACCTTAGAATAAAATGCAATTTAACCTGACATTTAAATCTCTTTACAGTCTAGCTCCAATGTACCTTTCCATTCTTAGTTTACATCATTCCCACTTGTGCATTCTAGATTCCAGACAAATTATACTATTAGTAATTCCCTAAAATCAACATTTTACCACTCCAGTATGACTTACCTACTGAATACCAGTCTAAACTCTACAACTGTCTATTGGACATTTTCCTTTGAACATATTAGAACTATCATATCAAACTCAATAGATGTATTGAGATTAAACTTATTATTTCCAGCTCCAAACTAATCTCTGATTTCCCTATTTCTCTTAATCCTTCAACTTCAAGGACCTGAAGCTAATTTCAATTCTTCTCTTTTTCTTAACCCTTACTAATCAGTCACCAAACTTTGAAGATTCTTATGACTTTGTTGGCACCTGACTTTCCTCTCTGTCTCTCTCTCTCTTTCTCTTTCTCTTTCTCTGTCTCTCACTCCTATACCTCAACCTCTCACCCCAAATTGGAAATTCAGTGGCCATTCATAGAGGCCCAATCCCAATCCTAATCAGCATAGAAACTTTAACATTCTCATTTTTTTTCTGACCCTAGGCCAGTTCACTCCTTCTTAAGGAACCTGCTGGTCCCAATGCTTGGATCACCACACTGATGGTAGACTTACAGCAGACACCCTCTTGCTTAGAAAATGGTGACTCTGAACTTCCAGCTTCAAGCTATCCACCCACTTAGGTCTCCAGGATTAAAAGTCTGCAGTGCCATGACCAATTACTCTTCCTGATTTTTTAAAATACTACCTCCATTTATTCCTTCTTTTAGTCAACAAAAAATTGTTATGTTTGCCTATTTCCAGGTGCTATGCCCAATACTGAATATGGAAAAACAAAAATGAAACATTCCCACTCCTCAAGGTGCTTATAGTCTGCTGGTAGGGCATGGAGTGGGCAGTGTGAATGACAAAAATGTGAACACAGATAAAATCCCAATGGGTGGCTCGAGAGCCCAACCAGAAGGCTGGATAGCAAGTCTCCAACCTACTCACCATTGTTCAGTTCCTACTAGATGGAGATATGCTTTCCTCATCTGGAAGCTGACAGGTTTGTCAACATATTCACTCCTGCTACATTGGAGATTTTTTGAAGATAGTTACTGAAAGATAAACCTTGAGAGGTCAGACCAGAGCTGAATCATGGAAGGCCTTAAAAGTCAGATTTAAGAATTCAGACTCTTTCTTCTTCACAATGGAAGGCTGGCCTTACAGGGCCATGTCTTAAGCACCAAAGACATTAAGTAGTTAAACTTGGATTCTATCTTACCTAAAGTCTTGGAGAATAAGGAGAGAGGTGATGGTAGGAATAAATTAGTACTGTGCAAAAACTAATCAACCCAGTTCATCACTGCTGAGCTCTGCTCCTTTTTAATCCTTTCTAACTCAATCCAGTAACTCACTGGCCATGCCTTGTTCCCCTTGTTCAGTCATTTTCACTGACATCTGTGTGGAGAAAGACAGCAACATCCAAACAGTTAAAGTTTCACCTCAAGCTGATGTTCTCAAATCCGGTCTCCAGAACTACAATGCATCTAAAACCTGGAAATGTTTGTACTCTAAGTGGAATCTTCAAAATATTCTACTTATAGTATATTCTCATTAATTCAATTTTTTGAAGAGATATTTGGGACAACCTCAGGAAAGTAACCTTTCCCAGGAAAGGATTCAAATTCTAGCTCTTACTCTTACAACAACATATTATAACTTTGGTGATGGTAGAGAAATCATATACCTTCTCTAAACCTCAGTTTCTTCATCTGTGAAATGAGAGGTTTGGACTAGTTGATCCCTAAGACTCCTTCCAGATCTAAATCTTAGGAACCTAGGGTCCTATATTTAAATTGAGGGACTTTTGCTACCTTTCAGAGCAATCAGGACATTATGAGGTGCATAGTCAGAGATGAAGAAATAGTCAGGTCTCAAATGTTACTTGGCTCAGATTCACTTGAGGTAAGCTATGGAGAAACAACCATTTCTTCTTAGAAATTCCCATGAATGATCCTTATTTGTTCTTCTACCAGAGTTCCCAAAGGGCCTAAGCGTTGATTGATATATTAGGGTACAGCAGGGGAAGGAGGAGAGAGATAGACAAGGAAGGGATCCCCAACTCTGATCTGCTCCTCACTAACAACACACTTTAGGATTAGAAATCAAGACTTTCTATCAGGTTATATTACTTGCTGTTTTCTTAGGCAGTTGAACCACTAGGATGTTTCGGAGGCTAATATTCATGTACAGTGTGTCTAACCAGAGATTTCTTTCAGTTTAACCAGAAATTAGCCAAGGATTTCAAAAGGTGCCATCACCTCTCAAAATTCTAGCATGATGAAATGGTTTAGCACACCCCTTTTTTTAATTTTATTTTTTTAAAACATTTATTTGTCTATCTTTAATTTTCAACATTCACCATCATAAGATTTTGAGTTCTAAATCCCTCCCTTTATTCCTCTCTCCCTCAGCAGCATGCAATGTAATATGGGCTATACATGTATATCAAATATATAAATATTAACCCTATTTCCACATTAGTCACACTGTGAAAGAAGAATCAGAGCAAAAGGGAAAACAATGAGAAAGAAAACACACACACACACACACACACACACACACACAAGAGAAAATAGTATGCATTTATCTCCATTCAGACTCCACAATTCTTTCTCTGGATATGGATAGTATTTTCCATCATGAGTCTTTTGGAATTGTCTTAGATCATTGCATTGCTGAGAAGTGCTAAGTCTCAAAGTTGGTCATGGCACAATGTTGTGGTTACTGTGTACAATGTTCTGATTCTGCTCACTTCCCTCAGCATCAGTTAATGCAAATCTTGCAGGTTTTCATCACACCCCTTTGAATGTGCACTTGTCGTTGCGTCTTACAACATTTTACCCAAAGGAAGAACCAAGAAAATATGAAGAAGCAGGGGAGTTTAGAAGAGGGATTATCTCAAATTCCTAAATGTATATTTTTCCCATCCTTAAAGTTCAACTGCAATTTCCAGCAGACTGGTCATACAGTTTTCTCCTCTGTTTGATTCAAAATTAGTATAAAATATCAAACAAAAAAAGGGAAAAAAGCAAAGTCTTCCCTTATTTGTTTCAAATCCGTCCCATTCAGTTTACCAGGAGAATGGTACTGCATCTGAAGGGAGCAATGGAGGGTGGGATAACAAGAAAGCAAAGTACAAAGTCCATTGAAAAAAAAATCTATGTCTGGTTTTCTCTATGAATTATGACCATTCAAAGGGAAAAGTCTGAATGCTTGCCAAAAAAGACTAACATGTAAAAGGACAGCTGGAGTTTGCTGCTAGGGGTACAATGCATTACTGTTCCATAGGAGAGGAAAAGAAGGATCACTTACCATAATAACTTATGAATCACGTGAGACATCAGGCTATCTTTGCAATAGAGATGGGTTTTCCCATAGTAGAAGAAACAGGTATTGAAGGAAAACCATTGCAGAGACTAGAGTGAGAGATGTGTGAACAGAGAACTCCGCACCAATTTAGATCTTTTAAAGATATGAACAGAAGACAGCAATAAGGGCATGGGCTGAATACAAAGCAAGGCATGTGGATGTCACAATAGCATCAGAAGTGGTCGGGTCAGACTAGCTCAGGCTGGCAAGGAAAAAGAAATATAACTAAAATGAGTTTTTTAAGCCTTTTTTATCAGCCCTAGAATTTCACTGGGATGGAGAGCTCCCAAAGAGGAAACTCCTTCTACCAATTCATATTAGCACCTACTCTGGAATTCGTAGTCTTTACATCTAGGTGGCACAGTTGGATAGAACGTTTGGCTTGAAGTCAGAAAGAACTGAGTTCAAATCACTTCAGTCATGTGACCCTGGTCTCGGCACTTAATCTCTATTTGCCTCAATCTTCTTACCTGTGAAATGGGGGTGGTAGTAGCATCTGCCTCTCAAGGTTGCTGTGATGATCAAGTGAGGCAATAATCATTATAAAGTTCTTAACACTCTGCCTGGCACAGAGTAAATGCTTTCTTCCATCATTCTACCTCTCCTCTTTCCCAGCTTCCCCCCTTTATGATTTTCTTCCTTCCTCCTTTTCTTCCTTACTTGTCAACTGACTTTCCCAGGGTCACACCGTCAGTGTATGTCCAAGGTAGAACTTGACTTAGCTCTTCCTGACTATTAGATCAAGTCATTACCCACCATGTCATGCTCCCTCTCTTTTTAATCCCTTTTAATGAGAAAAGCACAAGAATGAAAGAAAGAATAAGTTTTTTTGGAGGGGGTGGTGTGAAGAGTTGGTTAGCTTTTAATTTGCCTATATTTTCTCTGCTGAGGAGAATGCCCTTTAGACTGGAAAGGACAGAAGAAAGGCATCTAATAAAGAGTTCAGAACAAGATAAGTAAATATAACCCACCTTTTGGATAGTCTTCAAAAGGGTTTTGGATACAGAGCAAGGGGATGGATACTTACTAGGGGTTGAATTGACTGTTGGCGGGAAAGACCCTTTGGATTGCTCTCTGACTTCGGAGGTTTCAGAATATACCTGAGGCCAAACTACATAAAATCTTGTTTGTTTGTTTTCACCCTGACTTTGAAGGGATCTTGTGGGTTGGAGTAGCCAAACAAGTAAAGAGATTTAGAGAAGTCAGCTAGGAAGACTGAAGACTGTGTCTTGGAAAACGTGGAGAAAGACAGAGGTTGGAATCAGAGCAGCATCCTGACTGCAGGTTATAACCAGAAATCTGCCATCAAGGGGGGAGCCGAGCCCTGTCTGACATTACCAGTCTCCAATGACAGAAGCTAGCTCTGAAGAACCAAGGGCAAAATTTCAGAGCTGGACTGCAACCATCTAAGACACAGGAGTTGGGCTATTGGTGAAACTGACTTAGGGGTTTTAGTCTTCTTTCTTTTTTTGTTGGTTAAGTCATTTTTCAATTGTGTCGGACTCTCCATGATGCCATTTGGGGTTTAGTTGGCAGAGATATTAGTTTGTTACTTCCTTCTGCAGATCATTTTACAGATAAGGAAACTGAGGCAAATAGGGTTAAGTGCCACACAGCTAAAAAATATCTGAAGTCAGATTTGAACTTATGAAGATGAGTCCTCCTAACTTCAGGTATAGCATTCTATCCACCTAGTAGTAGTATCTACCTATTAGTCCCTTTCCTTTCTTTTAGAGTAGAGAATTGCTCTGACGCAATCACTGCTTGCTTTATTAATTTTCTAGTGGAGAACTGGATGAATGAAAAGTCAGCCACACTGTTCCTGCCCCACACCCACCACTTGCAGAGCAAACTGTCGACACTTTTAAAACTGATATTAATTGTATTGCCTTAAGTGTTTTCTTATTACGTGAAACAACGTACTAAAATTCAGATAGTCATTGGAACCTGTGAACAGTGAGAATGGGAAATGAAGAAACAATGACTCAGATAGTTTGTAAAATACAAACTGTCAGAGGCTCAATCTACATATTTAATTGAGAACACAGTTCATAAAAAAAATATTATTTAGGATCAGATTCCTCATGAGAATAAACTAATAAAGACACCCCAGGTGTAAGTAGATGAAGCCTAAGTAATATTGTTTTCCTTTTCAAAACTCTGCTTGGGTCATTGGAAGAAGGGAGTAGAGGTTTTTAAAGAGATCTCCCTCTGAGGAAGGTTGCTTTTGGTAGCAGCAGGCTCAGTACACTAGAAGAGAAATCTTTTGCATCTCCTCTGGTATACCCTAGAAAATTCTTCATCCGAGAAAGTCCCTATAATTCTGGATTTCACACCTCACAAGTACTCTCGGTCCCTGTTGCTCCCCCATCTAACTGGTTGCCCTCTTCTTACTGGGATGGGGAACCTGTGTCTTGAGATCACATGTGGCCTTGAGGCTGCGGATTCCCCACCCCAGTCCTCTTGAACCTGCATTTAAGGTAAGCACCAGGCCATCCATTTCTCACCAAACTGCAATCCAAACTCCTCCCTTCAGCCAATTATCTCCTTTATTCTCCCCTCTCACCCCAATTCCCCTAGCTTTTTAGTTCCTTTTTATGTGATATGTCCCCCATTAGAATATAAGTTCCTTGAGGGAAGGGATCATCTTTCATTCTGTTTGAATTTATTTTACCAGTGCTTAGCACTTTATCTGGCACAGAATAAGCACTTAATGAATTGTTGTGGGCTGGCCACACAGCCTGCAATCCATCATAAATTGACACCAGAGATGGAGATGGAGGGTTTTTTATAGGTAAGAAGGATGGAGAGTATTCCTAACTTTTGGTTGAAATTGAATGAGGCTAAGGGGAACCTTATTACAAGATAGAAATTCCAGAGTGGACGTCCCATCTCTTGTAACTGCATTTGATCTATAATTCAGGGATAACTGTGTTACTGGCTTTTGACAGGCATATTCTGGAATATTCCCCTTTGGATTTCTAAGACTGAGCCCATTGAAAGAGAAGCACTTTTATAAACCCTAAGGAGTTATCGATGCTACTCAGAATGACCAGAGGAAAAGGAAGCAGGAAACAGTATAGAAATCACTTAGTCAATGACTCAAAACCAAAGGAGGAGCTGCTGTAAGGATGATTACCGAAGTCAGCTCCTGGAGCAATAAATATTCTTTGGCATGCTCTCCCAGAGCCAAGCCCCCCGAGGTTCCAGGACTCCCTGAGAGTGCTGGGATTCCCTCTCTCCTGCTGTTGACTCCAGTTCCCATTGGCTGTATTCCCCATATTTTAGTTGCCAATGAATTTTGGTTTCATTTAACCGTTTAACATCAATTACCTTTTTCAAAGGGATATTTACGTCAAAGATAGAGCAAGAGCAACCATATAAAGATTTCACCCCAATTTTTAAACTCTAACTGGACCCATTATGTTCATATCCAGATACAGTGCAACTGCCAAGTAAATCCCTGTCTCAGTTTCCTCCGGCCTGGATTAGTACATTTTTTTTTTTCTGAAGGTCATTACTTGCTCCTTGTGAAACTGATGCTGGACTGACCACAAAACCCAGCCTTGACTCTTAGGTTCTTGTGACTTGTTCTCTTGACCTCCAGATCAATCTCTTTCACTAAAAGGAAAAAGAACAAACACTGAGGCCAAGGACTGAGGTGATCCCACAGGGCCACATGGTTGCAGAATGGAGTAGTCACCAAGGCTTTTTCCCTTACAACAGAGGCATCAGGCACTCAGTCAACTGGCCATGTGTGATCCACAATACTCCTTAGGTCACCTGAACTAGATTAAAATGTAACTGGGAAATATTTAACAAAATAAATAAATATACAATAAAATATACATAATATTACACTTTAAAACTGAGTCAATATGTGGTCCACAAGGATCCTCACGTACAGTCTAATGGCCCCATTTCTATTTGAGTCTGACACCACTGTGCCCTACAGAACTGTCTCTCACCAGATACTGTGATAGAAGGTACTGAATTTTACCATATAATCATTGCCACTTCATAATCCTCACACCCTGGTTTTTTTTTTCAGCCCAAAAATTGGTTTATAACCTTTCATCGTGTAATCATGGTATGGTGTGATTCTGTTCCTCACACTGCTTGAAAGGTAAACAGAGCTGCAGCATGGCATATGGATGCGCATTTTTCTCTTGTGCATTTCAAGCTGTGAATTCTCAGCACACACACGTTGTCAGTATTGGATTTTAGCATATATTCACAAGTATTCTATGCATCCTAATCTTGCACCAAAGACAGTTTAGTAATAAATGGTTTTTAGGTAATAATGGCACAATTTTCAAAGCTTCACATAAGGGTCACACACCACTTTTTGGCAAAAAAAAATTATTATAAAATTCACAATGATTATGTAGTGAAATATGGTTTAATGGCCTTAGAATACAGCTGAAGTGAGAATGTTCAAAGGGACTCAGGCAGAGACTGAATCAGCCTTTTTGAAGCTGTCTCCAGTTCCAGCTACAGGGCTAACAGAAAAGGCAGGTCCTAACTAAATACCTACTAGACCAGAATCAGGTATGGAATATCTACACATTTCATTATCTCCAATGCGCTTCAATTCCATGTCACCACAGTTCTTCCTGAAACAAACTGCTCAATCTCTATGTAGAAACACAATCAGAAGAAGCTCTCTTCACATGTGTCAGACCATCACAACACTGGGAAGCATGGAGAGCTACAGGAGGGACCACAAACTTGGGAATAAGAGGCAACTACGGTTCTCTCTAATTTTTCATTATAAGTGAAAGAAGCTATATATTTGGACCTTTAAGGAAAGCTTGCCCATTGGCATACTAGTGCATGTTTTGTTTTCTTCAATTCAAAAATAAAACTTGTTTAAATTTTTTTAATAATATTTTGATTTGTGTGATTGAAGGGTGAGGTGGTAACATCACATGGGATGATGTCATATGTTAAGTCTCAAATGTTTCTTATTGAAGGCAATGAGCCAGAGGAATAGAAATCCTCCAAATTCAGTAGGTGTTTTATGACATTTGAGGGCCTCTGATATAACAGCTACCAGTGTGTTCAGGGAAGTGTTATAGTTTAAAGAACTCTTGATTTGAAAGGACAGAACCTTGGTTTCAGTAGTGACTTAGGAAGCATCTAGGTGGTATAATGAATAGGGTGCTGGGCCTGGAATCAGAAGGACCTGAGTTTAGATCTGGCCTCTGACATTTACTAGCTATGTGACTCTGGGAAAGCTCCTTTGTCTCAGTTTGCCTCAGTTTCCTCATCTGTAAAATGAGTATAATAACAAGAGCACCTCCTTGTTGTGATGATCAAATGAGATAATAATTATATGGCACAGTAGTCAGGCACTTAGTGAGTGCTATATAAATGTTAGCTATTATTAATAAGTCACCTCATCTTTCTGGGTGTCAGTTTCTTTATATAGTTAAATTACCTTTATATAGTAAATTCCTGATCAATTGAATGCCCCTGAAATTTTGGCACCGGACTTTGAATTTTCAATTTGCATAGGAAAGAGTAAAACTTGGCAGAGTTTGTAGCTTTTTCTCCACTCTTCTCCTTGACTTGGCAGTCTAAATTTAAAAATAAAAAAGGAGTCCACTGCATCTCTTGAGGATGCTCTCAGCTTTTGAGAAATTATATCTTTTGCAGGATGCAGAAAGTATGGAGAGAGATTTTTCTCTCCTTGCTTCCCTTCCCATTGACAATGACATCTTCCTGCCGAAGCACATAATTGTAATTGTGTTCTCTGGTTGATTGTTGAAAGAAAAATCATCATAGAGATATGTAGTAATGAAGACATACAAGGTACCCAGAAACCAGAGCGTAATGTAGCTCTGAATCCTGTTAATAAGTGCTGTTCTCCTCAGGTACAGGAATCGGTCATTTGTCTCACAATCATAATTGAAGGATAGGCATCATATTGACTTTTAGCTGTTAAAGGGTTAATTGTGCTTTAAAAACACATAAATTAGTGTATATTCAAGGATTAACTATTTTTTCAGGAACAATTTTGCTCCCTATTGTCATTTCTAGAGGCTTAGTAAGAAACTAAAGAGTTCTACCTCAAGTCACTTTAATGTAATAAGTAAGATATACGTAATTCTGCGGCATTTAATCAGAGAACTGTCCTTTCCAAATGAGCAGAATGAAAGCAGAGGGCATTGTTCCTCTCTCTGAGAAACCACAATTAACAAGACCTGCCTTTCTTCAAAAAGGAAAATCTTTTGATCTGCATTGAGACTAAACAGGGGTTTCTCTGTTTACTTTTGGAAGCCCTGAGTGCTGAGAAGCTAACGCTAGGGGATAAAATATTAAAGAACCTTTCTTTGTGTTAGAGGAGCTGCAGTTCAACATTTGTGGAAGATTTAGAGAAAACACATCATGGAAATCCTGCTGCAGGACCTTGGTTCCTTGGTGGCAAAATCGAGTTGTAAACTTTCAATAAAGTTTATGTACATTTACAAGAAATGGAGGGTGAGGGGATGGATGGGAAATGTAAACATCTGGAGATTCTTTTAAAATCTATAGTCATGGACATGGTTCTCTCCATGCTCTTTTCTCTTCTCGCATTCATTGGGAGACTTGCTGGAGTAGCATAGCCACACTGTCTGGTAGTTCTACATTTTTTTCAAAACTTGGGAGAACTTTGGTCTCACTGTTTTCCTATGGATCCAACAACAACTAAAGTAGCCACAGATGAGCACCCACATCCTACACATATTGTTCTTTGCCTGTTATTTTCCAAGTTGTTACAAATCAGGGTGAAATTTGATTTGCACGTATTATCCAGAGTAAAGGAAAGAAGGATGGAAAGGAAGGAAGGAAGGAAGGAAGGAAGGAAGGAAGGAAGGAAGGAAGGAAGGAAGGAAGGAAGGAAGGAAGGAAGGAAGGAAGGAAGGAAGGAAGGGAGGGAGGGAGGAAGGAAGGAAAGGAAGTGAGGAAGGAAGGGAGGGAACGAGGAGAGAAGGAAGGGAAGGATGAAGGAAGGGAGGGAAAAAGGAAGGAAGGGAGGTAAGGAAGAAGGAGGGAGGGGAGAAAGAAAGAAAGGAAAGAGGGCGGAAAGGAGGGAGGAAGAAAGGGAGGGAGGAAGAGAGAGAGGGAGGAAAAACATTTATCAAGTTTTTACTATGTTTCAAGCCCTGGGCTAAATGCCAGAACACACATACTAAACATAAATTGTCCTTTCCCTTAATTTACATTCTAGTAAGTGGAGAAAATACATTTAGGGAAGTGGTGGCCATGGAGGGGCACTTTATTTCTGCAAATTATAGGGATAATGAGCTGGCCATGGTAATAAATTGACAAATCCCTTCCAGGAACAATGGGCAGAGTTAGATGGCTCCAATTCATGGTTCTAGAATTCACCAGAGAGCAGTAGGAAGACTCTACGTATAGTTGGCAAAGTTGGCAGGAAGAGAGCAGGGAGGAAAATGAATCACGACTTCGGTCTTCTTGAAATAATGGACCAGGAGAGGCAGTTACCAGTGAGGGTTGGGGGAGAGAATAAATACAGGGAGGGAGAAGGGAGTTTGCAAGGTAGCAGTTCAAGAGATGAAACAGTTACAGCTTCCAGGTGATTGGTCTCTGGTGGTTGGTGAAGGTGTTGAGAAAAAGGCTACAGGATAGGAAGACCAAAAATGTATCCAGTCTCAAACTTTACCCTCTCTTACTCCTGTTAAAACTCTTCTTTATAGCCTCCTAACTGCATCACTCTTGCCTTTTAACTCTTCCTTCACAGGTTCCCAAGAAGGATTGTCCTTGTAATAATTGATCTAGTAGGGGTTCCCTATTGCCTACTTCATAATGCTCAATTTCCTTTGGCATTTAAAACCTACAATTCAGTGCCTGCCATCCTATCACTACAGTCTTTCCTCCACATATGCTATCCTTCACTCAAATTGGGCTCCTCTATCTTGTTTCTCACCACCATATTTTGTTTGCATTGTCCTGTGGTCCTGGAAGATCATCTCTCCCTTTCTTGGGTTATTGATTTCTTAACCAATCTTTAAATTGCAATTTAAATCACTAGGAAGACTCATCTAGTCCTCACTTTTTTGGTTAATAACCTCTGCCTGATTGGATCTCATCAAACACTATTTTGTACCCATCCAGGGCCTTTATGTGTCATTGTTACATTATAGTTTTCTGTACTTTTGTCTTATAGCTTGTATTGTGTCTTTGTACTAGGCTGAAAGTTTCAGGACAGTTCAAGATTAAGCATCTTATCCCAAGATGAAATGTCTTGCGTGGATAGTGAATGCAGGATTTTCTTTCATTTCTTCAGTAATTTAACCCTCAATTTCTTCTGTTCATTTATTCAATAAACATTTATTTAAAAACCCAACTAGTGCACTTTGGCACTTTGAATACAAAGATGAAAATCAAACAGAGCTCACTCTCAAGAAACTTAACATTCTAGAGGGGGAAGAAGAGGAAATAATATTTTGTAGATAATCAATATAACATTTATAAAAAGTATTTACAAAAAAAAATTAGGCCACCTGGGAGGGGAATTAGAAGAGTTGGAATCTTTCCTCACTTACTAACTGTATGACCCTGGGCAAGTCACTCCACCCTGTTTGACTCAGGTCCTCATCTACAAAATGAGCGGAGAAGGAGATGGTGAAGCACTCCAGTATCTTTGCCAAGAAAACTCCAAATGAGTTCATGAAGAGTCAGACATGACTGACAAAAAAATACAAAGCAATTTGTGCTAGGGATGTAATAACCTGTTATTATGAAAGTGAGACTTTAAATGCCCACAGAGATATCTATCATTTAAAATGTGCTCAACCCAACAGTGTTATAATTAAAAGAGACCTTTAGAATATTTTTTAAAATTCTTTACCTCAGTATGGTTATTCATTGGTTTGTTTTTTTTGGTCATTTTCTACTTTTCATGACCCCATATGGGGTTTTCTTGGCAAAAATACTGGAGTAGTTTGCTATTTCCTTCTCCAGTGTGTCCCTATTTTACATATATGTAACTGAGGCAAATAAGGGTTAAGTGACTTGCCTAGGGTCACACAGCTAACAAGTGTCTGAAGACAGATTTGAACTAAGGTCTTCCTGCCTCCAAGCCTGGTGTTCTATATCTGCTCCAATGCAATCATAGGTATGACTGAATTAAAAGATAAAAAATCTTTACAGGCCAGTGTGTGACAGCTTTGTACTGGGTACTTTCCGAGATAATACTATGTTTGCCTGGAAGGAATATTTATTCCACAACAAAGCATTAATGAGCAGTCTATAGAGAGCTAGCTGCTGTAAGCTTGACTGGCTCAGTTGTTAAAGAGTTTTGCTACCTTCATCTTGCGATGAGGAGAGCAACTCTATTTTCCAGGCAGCCTTCGTGTGGCTTCCCACAGTGGTTTGAGAGGAATCATAAGGGCTTCACAGATTCACAGATCATAGGATAATCCATTGTTAGAACTGGAAAGGACCTTTGAGACTAGCTTATCTAACTCCTTCCTTTTATGTTTTATTGATGCCTTTTGGCGGTTTTTACACCATAATTGTATACCCTGATTGATTCTCCATAAACAGCCCCATTCCCCACCAAAAAAAAAAAACCCACTTCCCTTATAACACAGAAAAAATTAAGTAAAACTGGTACATATGATGACCTTGTCACACAGCACATCAACATCCCATCCCTGTAGTAGGGATATACTAACAGGGCTTGGGAAACTGTGTTTCATTTTCTATGCTCTGGAACTGGAATTGGTAACTGCATTCAATCTGAGTTCTTCTGTCTTTTAGTGGGTTTTTTTTTTTTTTACATTATTGCATTCATTGTGTTTGGATATAGGTAAAGATACATTTTTCCTGGTTTTATTTCCTTCACTTCCTGTATTTCTGTGAATGCCTCCTCTTTTGCTCTTTGGTTTAAATGCAAAAACGTTCCATTCCATTTATCTATGACAACTTATTCAGTCATTTCCCAATCGATGGACTCATAATTCATTTCTAGGTCTTTGCTACTACAATAAGTTCTACTGCGAAAATTTTGTTATGGAGAGGACCTTTTGGCCATTGGCCTCTTTGGGGTATATTCCCATAATTGAAATGGCAGAGGCAAAGGATATGAATAGTTTAATAAACTTTTCACATAATTCTAGATTGTTTTCTGAATGGCCACACCAATGCACAGCTCTACAAATAACGTATCCATGTGCCCGTTATCCCATACCTCCTCCAACACTAACAGTTTCTATCTTTTTCATTTTTACCAATTTGATAGGTGTGACGATCAAAATTGCTTTAATTTTATTTTCTTGTTACTTGCAATTTTTCACATAGTTGCTTAAAATATGTCTTCTTGCAAAAGCTTTATTCAAAATGTGCGTAGTTTCATAGATCACCGGATCCATCTGCTTCATTGTACAGATGAAGAAACTGAAGCCCAGAGAGGTTAAGAGACTTGCCCAAGGTCACATAGTTGGTAAATGACTGGGCATTTGGTCCCATGGCCTTTGGCTCCAGATGTAGTTCTTTTTCTCCTGTTTCGTGCTCTTCGTGTTCTGCTCCCTCATTTCACAGAGAAACTCAGGGAGACAGTGACTATTGACAATATTAATCATCATTACAACAATAATAGCAGCTGCCATATATGGTAGCATTTTAAAGTTTACAAAGCCCTTTACATATATTATCTCACTTGATCCATACAAAGACAGACTTGCAGTCAGTATGTACAGAGAACACAATTGCCACAAGTCAGTGTTGGATGGTTCTCCATAACATTTCATAATCTAAAGACTAGCAGGCATGAAATTGCTATAGTAACTCTTCAGTTCCATTGCATTTTAGAAAGAACTTTTAAAATAGACTTGAGTTTGTTGAAGAATAAAAGACTGAAAGCAGATGTATAATTTTTGTAAGTAGTACAAAATGATTTACAGATGGTTAGACTTTATTTGACTTAGCATGAGTGATGCTACACTCTCAATTGCGGCAGCACAGACTAGCTCTCCACTTGGCTCTTGGTAGGGCCCAAACCACTGACCCTCCCAGGTATAGAGGAAGAGAACTTTCCCATGGCCTCCTTCCAAGGATTTTCCCTTGATTCCATCACTTGTTTCAGGAGCACATGATTTTCCTGAAGTTGGAGGTCTCTATGGCCACAAAAGAAATCCTTTCCCACTTTGCTTCAAAGGTATCCAGCACTCTGGACAGGAAATCAGGGAAAACTGGTCATAAGAATAGATGTCCCCCCTGCCAGTATCCTCTCCCTCCCCCTCTCTCCCATGTCCTCACTGAGGACCAGCACTATCTTGTAATAGAATTGTGCTGGGAACTGGGAATGGAGTCTTTTCCTTCTGTAAGCTCACAGGAAACATTCAGGTTAAGGACGCCCATCTCCCTCCACCTGTTAACAATACTTTGCATATATTAGGTATTTAATAAGTTTCTGTTGAATTGAATTTATATTCCCAGAAGATGGAACTGCCCTATATTGAAATTTTAAAAAATGAAAGGTTGTTAATACAGGGAGAGGAAACTGAAGGCATTTAGTCTTTTCACATGGGTCATAAACATGAGCACCGATGCAGCTGATTCAACATATTACTTGAAAATGTCACATATGCATATGCATCACATGCTTTTTGGGTTGTTGCTGGACAAGACACCATTTGCAATATCATCAAGACTAAGGAAAGCCAGATCACCACATCTGGCTCTTGGTGGGGATGAGCAGCATGTCACACACCACAGAGAAGCATATGTTGACGTACGTGGCAGCTGTTACTCCCTGTGAATCCAGGCACATCCTAAGATTTAAACAAAAAGAAAATAGAGAGAGAATGAGTGGTCTGCTGGAAAGTTATTTATTCTGTTCCGTTTTCTCTGTTTTTAAGGAAAAGAAGAATAGGGACAGATCTATGGTTTCACTAATACAGAGAACAAAGTCCCAAGTGAGGAAACTGACTATTGTAGGAAAGCCTGCTACGCTTTGGGAGAATTGTCCAGAGAGCACTAAGAGGTTATGACTTGTCCAGGGTGTACAGGTCATATGTATTAGAGGTAGGGTAGTTAAAACTGGACAGCCTCATATTCACCTTTTAACAAAGGACGATTAATTCTTTCAACAAAAATAGGCAAATATACACATTACTATGTATACAAATATATCCATCAGATGCATTCTGGGGAACTGAAAATGTATACATATATGTATATATACATATATGTGTATATATATAAGTTACATATAATATATATATATAGGTGTGTGTACATCCAAACACTGAAACATAATCCATAGATTTTGCTGTCTTGCCTGTCACTCCCTACCCCCCCAAATATCTCCCTCCCACAATGCCTGAATGTCTCACTGCCCTTTATTGTCCTGCATGAAATTCTATAGATCACAGAGATTCATATGAATTTTTAAAAAATTAACTTCTATTTTAAAAACTCAAAATCTTCCCAGAAGTGTATATATAACCATTACACAAGAGGATATGAGGTTACTCAATATTATCTGTCAAATGAATTATGAAGAATGGAGGAGATGATACCTGCAATACCTACCTCCATAGAATTGTGAGGCTCAGAGGTCATATGCATAAAAATAAAATGCAAATCTTAAAGCCTCTATAGATGCCAGATATTGCATTATGGTTGTTGCATATCTAGCTATATTATATATTATTATCATTATTTCTTTGGTTCAGACTCTGTGATGGGCATCCTTCATGGTGAGGACAGATACCTTGGAGAGCAGACACATTCCCATTGTATACCTTTCTTGATATTAGCAATCAGAAGGCAATTGAGCAAAGTTAAGCCTGTTGTTTCATCTTTAATCTATTATGATTTTAACATGTTTGTGGAATCCGCCTTGTTAGAGGGGAGCCTTTATAAGGCGACGTCTTGCTTTATTGAATCAAGTGGATTTTTATATATATATGTATGTATATATACATATATATACATACATATATGTGTGTGTATACATAGTTAGGAGGCAATATAGACTGGAACCTTGTGTTTCTGCACCTGTCAGCAAATTGCATGACTATAATCATGTGGCTCACTATGGAATATTGTTTGCAAAAGACTAAATGTTTCTTTCACATGCCTTAAATCACAGACAAGTCCATATCTTATTTGAATAAATATTTTGTAGAAGTAGAAAAGTGGGCATGTGAATTGGTAGGCTAGAGACTAGACTCGTAACTTATTGGCATGTGAAATTCTCCCTACAAAGCCAGTTATCTCTTTCTTTGCCTGGAGCACTGAAAAGCCAAGCGACTTGCTTGACCCTTGACTTTGTCACATGATCATTATGTCAGAGGTAAGATGAACACGCCTTCTGGGACTCACAGATAATTCTGTTCACTGTGCCATGGTGTCTCTCAAATATGGGTTGACAGTTACTAATTTTTTCTCAATTTCCTTTTTCCAGATAGCATTAGTATCAATTGTTTTTAAACAAGTGCTTGGTATCTATCCCATTTTTAGATATCTTAAGAATAATATATCCAAGCTTTCAGAATTGTGTCACTTCAGGCATAGACCACTTTTCACTATATTGGTCCTGCCCAAGTACTCTTCCCATCTTTGTTTTATTTAGAGACATTCTCACTTCTTCATATCATACATTGGGAACCGTGATTTTGCAATATAAATATGAAAGCTCTACTGTCATTGATGGAGGAAGGAGGTTGCTACAGACAATTTGACAACTGTGGTACTTTTTTTATCTAATTCTTGTCATTCTTCCAATTTCATCCTGAAATACTCTTGAGATGATCTGATTTAAGTCTGGTTTGAGTCTTGCCAAGCTGTGTGTAAAATCATTTTCCCTTCACTGTCTCTTGCTGTTTGATGAGGTGATACTGCTCATAATAAACAAAGCCCAGACCTTTGACTGTGACCATTTGCCTCAATGTATGTGAGATGTATAAAGAGATGTATCCACTGTCTGGACTCATTGATCCTTCTTGAGTGAATGGTGGGAGAGGCCTCTGTTCCCCTTTTCTTTTTCCAATTACATTTTATAAAATTAATTTATTTGTTTTTGGTTTTCAACTATCGCTTTTATGAGTTTTAAATTTTCTCCACCTCCCTTCCCTCTCTCTCCCTGAGATGGCATGCAATCTTATATGGATTCTACACATACACTCTTATTAAACACATTTTCACATTAGTCATGTTGCATAGGAGAATTCAAATGAATGGGAGAAACCATGAGATCCAATTACATTTCATTCCACCTGATGTTCTGTTTTGTATCCCAGACACCTGGTTCACTTGCTCAGATACCTGGTCCACTTGCTTCTCAGGCAAAGAAGGAATGAATTTTGAACATTCTCCAATTTTTCAGTCTTCTTCAAGTGTAGGATGAGGGGAGAAGGGGAAACTGAGTTTTTCTTATTCCTAATAACTGTGGCTCTTCTCTGACATTCTTGTCCTTTCTTTTTGTCTTTTTACCAACCTCATGTATCACTATTCATGCCTTCCCATAAACAATGTATACTCTCAAGTACTGATATTAGAGTGGGGAAAGAACAGGGAAAGGGAAAGGGGAAGAGAACAGCAAAGAGAAGATGGGGAAAGAGGGCAGAAGGAAAGAGAAAAGGAAAGGGAAAGAGAAAGGCTGTGGAGGAGTGGAAAGGGAAAAGAGAAAAGGGGAAAAGTGAAGGAGGAGAGAAAGGGGGAAGGGAAAAGAGGGAAGTTCAGAAGACAAGAAGAGGAAGAAGAAAGGACAAAAGAGAAAGGAAAAATCTGCTGCTTAAAATTGATTGTGGCAATTTCATGCTTTACTTTTGGATAATCTGTTACTTTATAATGATATAATATATTTAAAATATAATTATGAAATAAATGTAATGAAATAATAATACCAAATCAATTTGTACTTTTAATGTTATACCAATCAAATGACCAAGGGGATTCTTCATAGAACTTGATAAATAATGATCCAAATAAATCATTTGGAAAAACATGATCTAGCATATCAAGGGAAATAAGGAAAAGAAATAAAGATCAAGGGGGAATAGCACTGACTGACCTCAAACACTATCAAAACCATCTGTTACTGGTTACAAAATAAAGAGAGATCACTGGAACAGACTAGATAAGAAGAATCAGCAACCATAGAACTCAATAACTCATTGTTTGATAAAGTAGAAAACATTAATCACCTAGAAAAAAACTCCTTGTCTGATAAAAACTGCTAGGAAAACTGAAAAGCAATCTAGTAAAAATTAGGCTTAGGTCAACACCTCCTACCATATTCTATGATACATTCTAAACAGATACTAAATATATACATGTATATATATGCATATGTATATATCATAGCTAGTTAGTAAATATTAGAGGCTGGATTTGAACTCAAGTCCTCCTGACTCCAGGGCTGGTGCTCTATCCATTGTGTCACCTAGCTGTCCCAGAGATATATTCTTAACCAAACAAGAGATAATTACAAAAGATAAAACTTTGATTACATGAAACTGGAAAGTGTCAGGAAAACAAATAACACACAGGATAAGAAAGAAAGAGGTCAAATGTGAAAAAAATATTTGTATCATATATCTCTGAATAAGGGTTTTGTGTCCAAGATATCTAAACTAACACACAGACACACGTGTGTATATGCATGTATACATATATGTGGCAATTGCCATTTTTAAATAGATATCAAAAAATATGAACAAGCAGTTCTTAAAAGAAGTGCAAAGTATTCACAACCACTTAAATGTTCCAAACAAGAGAAATGTAATTCAAAACAACCCTGAGGTTTCACTTCACACTCTTATCATTGGCAAAAATGACAAAGATGACAATACTCAATGTTCCAGCGTCTAGGTTTCTAATACATTGTTGTCGGAGGTGTGAAATGGTACAGCCATTTTGGAAAGCAATTTGGAATTAAGCACTAAAGTGATTTGGATATCTATGCCCTTTGAATCACTCCATTACTGAGTTTATACACCAAAAAAGTTATTGATAAGAAGACCGTCCCAATATACAGCAAGAAATCTGTATATCAGCTCTTTTTTGATAGCAAGGAATTGGAAGCATGCTCATTTGTTGGGGAATGGCTAAGAAATTTATCATACATGAATATAATGGAATAGTACCGTGCTGTAAGAAATGTGTGTGATGAATACAGAGATGCATGAAAAGATTCATTTGAACTGATACAAAGTGAAGTAAGCAGAGTTAAGAAAGTAGTGTATACAGTAAGAGCAAGGATGAAAATGGAGAGAATGATTATACACCAAACCAGTACAACAAATAAAAAGAATAACAAAATTTTAAAGATTAAGCAGAACTTGAAGACATACAGGAAGACACCAGCAACCCATCTCTTCATCTAGGGATTGTACACAGGTCTTATCACATATTTTCAGATTTTTTTCAACTTATTGCTCAGCTGAGCTGACTCTTTTTGTTCCTGAAAAATAGCATGTTTTTTTTTTTTTAATGGCATGGTACTCTGGAAGGGGAAGGAGGAGGGTTATTTGGGATAATTGTGGTTATATAAGAAAATGTCAATAAAAACTTATTTTCAAGAAATAGACTACTGAAGGTAGTTGGTTAGTTCTCTGAATTAAGCAAATTGCTTTAGACTCACACTTTAAACAATTAATATTAATAGCATTAATTTGATGACAAAAGGAAAACTCAGAACCCAACTAGGCTAGGGTTTCTCATTCTTTCAGAGTGTGATGACTTCTCTTTAGATTAAGAAAATGTTCAGACATCTGCATGATAAGTAGTTGTACTATTATTAATAACTACTAATTAAGGAAATACATGATGACAAAAAGTCACTACGAATTCAGTACTTCTTTTAAATGAATCTACATTTTATTAATCACATAGCATTTGGGATATCTTTGAGAATGGTTGCATGCGTATGTGTAAGACACATTATTTATTCAGTTCTGTTACTTATTTAATATACTGAATTACACTGTAGTTTTTGTTGAAACTAAATAAAATTCAAAATGACAAGGAGATAGAGTCTGGTATAGTAATGAGAGGTTCTGTTTTGTTGGCCATTGAGTCATAAAGACCTAAGACACATGCTAACTGTAGGATGCTGGACAAATCACTTGGCTTCTCAGTGGTTCACACCTTAGGGTGACAAGCTCCAGAATAGTCACTCGTCTGCATATATAGTGTTCTTATGTGGATTAAAGCACAACTCCAGATACCAACAAAAAAAAAAAAAAGAAAATAGAATAATGCAGCATGTCTGAAAAGTCTTAGTGTGATTTCATTCTATTAAAGCTTTATGAAGCGTATTTTAATAAACTTTTAATATTATTAGCTTATTTAAACCATTAAGCCTTAAAACCACCCTAAGACTTTTGAGACCTCCTGAATAAATATCAAAATGCCAAGGCCAGGCACATATTTGGATCCCCAATCCCCATCCAGTAACTCCTTCTCCGCAGGTTGCAAGCCACCTATTGAATACACAGAATCTAAGAAGACATATCAGAAGTATACAGATGAATCTATTTCAATCTTGTTAGGGCAAGCACAGTTTGGTAAGGGAAATCTCTCATGGAAATATAAGGTGATAAATACTGATCAAGATTTGCTGTCTATTCCAGAATACCTAGAAAACAGATTTATTTACATTGGCAAAACCCTATGGAGACAAGATCACATTCATTGACCTTTTTCCTTGGCAGAGAGTGACTCGACTTAGAGATTTGTGGCCCTGTTCTTGTTAGGGTCTTATTCCTTTGTTTACAAGAAACTTAACTTTATTGACTTTCTAGAAAACAAACAGCTTTGCTTCTTCCAGTCAGATTTGAAGCCTTGACCTCCATTTGGGTTCTGTGTTTGGGCTGAGCTCAAGAGAAACAGAGAATCAATTGGTCCTCTACATCAGCTTTTCTCACATCAGAAGGTATTTGCTTTCTTATTGTAAGGAATGATCTGATCTTTGTCCCTTCAAAAGCAATGCCTTTGTGGGCTCCAGTTCACCAGTATTTACATTCCATTTATTTGGGTTGAATCCCTTTGAGAAAATGGCAAATCCTTCTAGTTGGTAAGAGGTACAAATGGAATAGAGAATTTTAGGCCTTTAATCAGGCCCTGCTTACACACAACCACTGGATCAACAATTTGAGGGCCAAATAAATTTTTTTAGTGGGTTCACTGACAGATTTCTGCACATTCCATTGGCTCTACCACATGGCCGCTCTGACATGATTGTTTGAATGCCTGAAGTCTCTGGATTGACTAGGTTTTGACTTGACATTGTTTCATCATAAAGTCATAAACTCTATCTCAAGATTACCTGCTGAAAAAAATTAGGGCTCAACTCCTTTCTAGCACCTCAGTAATTTTATTCTGTCTTATGCATCCTTGTTTCACAATTTAACAATTTCCTAAGACATCTGTGAAGTACTTTTTGAACCACTCTATAGACCCATATCTTAGTCTACCCTAATGGTCTCTGTTTCATGGTGATATTCACTGTTTTAAGGAAAAAATAACATTCTGGGCAATTTCTCATCAAAAGAGCTTTCCATACAGTAACAATGCATCATTTTTTAATCAAATACATGTCAGGGTTCAAATAGTACATTTGTTTCTATTATATTTTATATACAACTACAGTAGTTAGATTCTGATATAGCATTTTACAAAGTATTCCCTCTGGAAAAGTGAGGGAGAATAAGTGGTAGGGGTGTCTAGGTGGCATAGTATTTAGGGTGCCTGTCCTAGACTCAAGTGGACTCATCTTCATGAGTTCAAATCCAGTCTCAGACATTTACTAGCTGTGTGATCCTGGGCAAGTCATTTAACCCTGTTTGCCTAAGTTTCCTCATCTGTAAAATGAACTGAAGAAGGAAATGGCAAAGCACTCCAATATCTTTGTCAAGAAAATTTCAAATGGGGTCAAAATAGAGTGTGATATGTATTGATCTTTATTATCTAAGAACAGTTTCTGTCCTCAAGGTGCTTCAATTCTACTGGGGTTTGGGGTTTCTCTATCAGAGCTTGAGTCCCAATTCTTTCATTAATTAACTGTGTGACTTTACAAGTCAATTCACTTCTATTGTCCTCAACTTCCTCCTTTGTGTAATGACAAGATTGAACTAAATGTCCTTCAGGATTCCTTTCAGTTCTAACATTCTGAGATTCAAAAATCAAGTAAAAAATAGCTAGTATTTACATAGTGTTAAAGGATGCAAAGCAGTTTACTTCTTCTCTTATTTGATCCTCACAACAGTCCTATGAGGTTGGTGCCATTATCAACCTCATTTTATAGGTGAGGAAATTATGCTGAAAGAGAGTAAATGAATTACCCAGGGTCACACAGCTCGTCAGAATCTGAGACTGGGTTGGAATTGAAGTCTTTCTCACTCCAGCTCTGGCGCTCTAACCACTGCACTATCCAGCTATGCATCAAAGCAGAAATCATAAAGAGGACAATCTGAGTAAGGGGCAGGGGCTATCTCACTTGAGAATAAGGGTAAAGAATGGAAAGGAGGTTAGAGCTTCGAATGAGTGTGTACATACGAAGCCCCAGATCTTTTTGAGCAACATCTCCCCTTGCTAACTTGTGGCCTCCCTTTGTCATCACTACCCAGACTCCTAGAACTCCATTCCCTTTAGCGTTTTGTGCCCAGAGCAGTGAAAAAATAAACTAACAGTTAAGGAAGAATTTAATATCAGGTTTCCTTATTTTAGCCTACTCCCTTTTCTTTAGCCCTTGTCCTCTACCCATGTCTGTCACATTCACAATGCAAGCCCTTTCCACAAAACCCTTGTTCGCATTCTTTGATGGAAGGTGACTTAAAAGGGAATCTATTATAGGACATTTCTGAGCTGCTCTGCATGTTGCTTAATAGACCCAGACCATGCTGGACGTTTTCAAGTGTTCCTCTGGTTTCTGCTACCCTTGAAACCATACCTAAATGTCCAGGGAAAAAAATGTATTCAGAGGCATGTCATTACCATCACACAAGCAAGAAGGAGCAAAGGGCAGGCTGAATCCAGCTGTTTTCAAGGAACTTAACTAGCTAGCTTGATGGCCGTGGAACAGTTACAGATGTGTTATCCAGTCAGGTCCGCACAACGCTAATTATGGAACCAGCTGCCATTACATTAACATTTTTCCAACGAACCTTTGCATGCAGGTTACACCATCCCCCCATGAGTTTGTTTTCTGGTCTTATCATTTATTTTAAACCAAATTAAAGAAACATACCAGGGGACTGCTCTAGAGTTTTAATCAATTTACTCTCCCTCTCTTAATATTCAAAATGATCACTTTTTCTGTACTCCATCAGAATCTCTCTCCTTAGCTTGAGTTAACAGCTCAGTAGCTCTTTGCTTTTGCAGCTTCAAAGACATTTAAAATCATTTCCAAAATGACATTTCACACTCAGAAACAATGAATAAAGCAGTTCAAAACTAGGCTAAAAAAGATGATCAGAAATGTACTGAAGCCCAAAGAAATGTAATTAAGTATTTTACTTAAGGTTTAAAAAAAATACACTTGACCCAAATGACAACCTATAACCAATGCAAAAATCCAAGAGAATGGACCTTAAATTGAGAGTTGGAATGCCATTCTGCTATCACAGAATCTTAAAAGACTTGGATATTAGATTATAAAATCCTTGAGGGAAGGACTGATTCTATTTTTTTATATGTATCTCTAAGCCTGTGCTTCCAGAGAATATTCAGTAAATGCTTATTGATGGCAGGCTGCATAATAAAATAATAAGTAAAATAATAAAACTAAAATAATATTGTCAAATAAGGTATTTCTTATTTTGAAGTATCAACGAAATATTTTGAAATATCAACCTCTGTAGGGTTTTTTTTGAGTTTTTCCACATTAAAGTTACATAATTAGAATTAGTTTAGGGGAAAAAAATAATTCTTTGTTCTTCTGAGAGACAGCAAGGTATAATCCGAAGGTGGCAACACACATCCAACTGCCCTGAAGCAACAACCCCAAGTACAGACTGATCAGATTAATACATAATTGGAAACTGTTTCACAAAATAAATATAAATGTGACAGAACACAGATAATGTTAGTATGTGGCTTTCTAAGTCAACGTGTGTTCAGCAAGGATCCTTATGCATGGTGTAGCGACCTGATTTCTATTTGAGTTTGACATGACTGATAGGTGAACCTGGAGTCAAAAAGAGCTAATCTGTCTCTGAGAAATCCAGGTTCTGGGACCTCTGGCTAGTCACTTGATCTCTCAGCATTCTAAGCAAATCTCGAAGACTCTTAGTTTCACCTGCATTTTTTAGAGAATTTTCTCATCCAGGATTTCCTATGCCAATGAAATCATATCTGGCCCCTTGTCCCTTGATCTGCTTCATTACTCAATTTAATTGGAAGTGGCTAATCTCAATGACAGGGTCATAGATCTATAGCTGGAAGTGACCTTGGGTCATTTAGAACAGCCCTCTTGTTTTACAAATGGAGAAACTGAGTCTTGGGGAGGTGAAGTGACTGCCTTAAAGTCATATAGTGGGTGTCAGAGGAGGCAGCAATTCTACAGAAGAAGATAGTTGCAATGAAGATAGATGAAATCAACTCAAAGTGAAAGCAACCTCATAAGAGTTGATTTGGTGGCACCATACAGTCGTTTCTCTAAGCTGGTGGAATAGAGAGACTCTAAGGTCAGGTCTCTGTAGATTAATCTCTCAACTCTCTTCCAGCTCTGTAGTTTTTAGGGTTTTATGAAACTAAAGCTAAAAGTTGTGTAAGAGGTGTTCTACTTTGACGAGAAAGTTCCTCACAGAGAGTTGCTTTTATCCATGAAATTCCAAGTCTGGTAAAAAAAAAATGAAATTACTATGTAGGAACTCATGTATTGATCCCAGTTGCAGATCACTTATGTGTCATCTGTTTACAATAGAACAGAAGAAAGAACATCTGTTTGCAGGCAGGGGAGAGATCCTGTACTTGTGTTGCACCTTCCTCCTGGGTTGCTGCTGGATGGAAAGGAAATCCAAACCAAAGCAGTCAGAAGTGCAGTGCTCTGCTGCCTTTGCTCTGGTGACCCCCGCTCCTGATTTGTGTTTCTCTCCTTGTTGCTTCAGCTGGTACTCTTCCCTTTCATCTGACACAATCCTCTGCAGTGAAAAGTCAGACTCCTCACCTCAGTGATGGCACCATATATGCAACTCTCAAATCCCATGTGACTTCTCAGTTTTTTGGCACTGGGTGGCTGAACATCTGCTTGCTTTGGGCTTTTGCTGACTGACATCATTCCTACACATTTTGTAAAGAAAAAAAAGATCAGAGGATCATAGATTTAGAGCAGAAAAAGAGTTTAGAGGTCATCTATCCTAATTCCCCTGTTTTCACATATCAGGAAACTGAGGCCCAGAGAGCTTGAGTGACTCACCCAAAGTCGCTCTGGGAGTTAATGATAAAATTGGGATTCAAAGTCAAATCCTCAGACTCTAAACCTAATTTAAGAAGTGATGGAATAGAAAAAGCCTTACTGTCAATTCCTTTCATAATTGATCCAGCCCTTCAAAATAATCTCCAAGGATTCACTTCATCCATCCATCCATGCACCCATCCATGAATCTATACATCCATTCACCCATCCATCCAATAAATACTTCTTATGCACCAACTATACACAAAGCATTATACTAGGAAATGCAGGGAAATAATTCCATGCTCTCATAAAGCATTGTAATGAGGGAGAAAATGAATATATGTAACTGTTGTAAAATATTTCTTCATGCATTTGTTATTTCATCAATAAGGTTACTCACTCCCCCAATATAGATTACAATCCCTTCGTGACTTGGTTAATGATTTTCAAAGGGTTGCTGTGACTGAAAAATCTATCAACACTAACTGAATTAATGATAAATCTTTCTGAATTTAGCTAAGTGATAGAATGACATCATTTGAGAGTTAGAAGGGATCTCAACAGCTGGCTAGTCCAACTGATGCACAAAAAGAACTATAACATACCTAACGAGTGGTCATCTAAATTCTTCACGAAGACCTCTTGGGGCAGCCGGTTCCACTTTGGACAGTTCTAAATGACCTCTTTAGCAGTTTCTTCCCACCTGTTGCTTCCATTTCTGCCCTCTGTGGGTCAGAAACAATGTGTTTAATCTCTCCTCTATGACAACCCTTCACATATTCAAAGACAGCCATCAGGTCCCTAGTGAGTCTTCTTTTCTCTACACTAATCATGCCTGGTCCTTTCATGTGATTCTCAAATATCATAGACTGAAGACCCTTCATCATGTGGTTGGCCTCCTCAAGACACTTTTCTGCTTAACAATTTCCTTCTTAAACCATTGTGCCCCAAACTGAACATAAAACTCTAGATGAGTCTGACCAGTGGGGAGGACAGTGGGACTCTCACCTCCCTGTCACTGGAAGCTTGGGCTCTCTTCATGCAGCCCAATAACACTGCAGTGTTTTTGACATCCAAGTCACACTGCTGAAATAGTGAGCTTGAAATCACTAAAATTCCTCCAAGTGTTTTTTTTTTAAGAACAATTACTTTAAGAACACTGTGCCTCCCCCACTTGAGCAGTTGATTTTTTTGTACCCAAGTGGAAGACTTTATATTTATCTGATAGAATGTCTTCTCATTCAGTTCAGTCTGTCAAGATTCAAATGAATCCATTTAGATCTTGACTGTATCATTCTCTGTGCTAATTATACCTACTAGCTTTAGGTCATCAAAAAATTACTATACATTTCTCTCAAACATGGATAAAAATATTTAATAGAACAAGGCCAATCCCAGATCCCTGGGTACTCCACTAGAGATCTGCTGCATTGACCATGAACTATTCATTAACCACTATTCTCTAAGTCTAGCCATCCAACTCAGTTCTGGAGCCATCTAAAGTCAAATTCATATCTCTCCATTTTTTCATAAGAATGGCAAGAGAGAGATATTTTATTAAAACCTTTGTTAAAATCTAGGTAATCTGTGTCTACAATATTGCTATCACATACTGGTTTAGTAATCTTTTCAAAAAATGAAATGAAGTTAGTTGGGCATGACTTTGTCTTGATGAAGGCATGCTAAATATTTGTACTCATTGCTTCATGCTCACTAACCCTCTCTCCAGTTATTTCTTCTAGAATTTTCTAAGGAATCAGAGGCAAACTCAGTGTTCTATATTTTACATAATATGTTCTCTTCCCTCATTTGAAAAATCAAGACAAGTCTTTCACTGATCTTGTTGTACCTCTGCTCTTTCTAATATCACTGACTGACTCAGGGATGACATCTGCCAGTGTTTTCAGGACACAAGAATGTAGTTCATCTGGGTAAGGTGACAAATTCATCCAGGGAATCTTGGTGCTCTCTTAGAAACTTCTTACTTATCATGTAATCAACTTTTTGTTACTCATTGTTGTTCTGCAATTCCAATAAAAAGTACATTTTCCTTTGTAGCAAACATAGAAACAACATTAAAGCTGAACTACAAAACATTCTCTCCATTCTTTGGTTGTCATCTTAACCATCCCAAAGGTTTTATCTCTTCTTTGATCATCCTTTTTCTCCTAATATAGCTTTAAAAAGCAAACAAAAAAAATCCCTTTCTGGTCTTCCCTCAACAGCCTCAGCTAATTCTGAGATTTATCATTCTTAAAATTTAAAGAGTCTAGCACAGTGTCTAACACATAGTAGGTACTTAATGTTTCTTTCTTTCCATCACCATTCCTTATACTCAAATCCTTTCCACAGCTTAATTAAACCTGATAGAACTTGTGTTCCCATGAAACAGTCTTTAAGACACCCTAGAGTCACTTTGACACCACAATGAGATGTCTGGAATAGATATTACTGGTAGGGATTGTGAAAAAAAAGAACATAGTAATTGCATAAGAGGACAATGTGCTATGAGAATTAAGAGGAGGGATTGATTTCTTTCAGCTGGGAGACTTGGAGAAGGCTACATGGAGGAACCTCCAAAAGGACTGACCTTCAGATTTAATATGAATTCATCATGTCTTCTGTTAGCACTGATGAACTATCCTTAACCCCACAAGAGGGTAGACTGCACTGAAGATTTCTAGCTGTTACAAAATAAAAGTTGGGATGCTTGCATTATATTTCCAAGATGTTAGATTGGGACAAGAACAGGGACCAAACCTGTGAATTCACCGGTGTAGGGATCACCCAGGTAAGGAAGCTGTTCTCTACCATTGCAAGCTGACATCTCCCCTGCAACTTAGAGCCTTAGATAGTTACTGAAAACTCTGAGTGCCGAAGTGACTTGCTCTAGATCACACTTACAGGTAGACATGAAACATGAAACCAGGTCTTAAAACTGCTCTGACTCCAGCAGGCTCTCTACACAACAGGCCAGTGTATGAAACTCAGGGCCTCATGTTGAGTTTGAAAACCACAGATTAATGTTATTTAAGTTGTATTGTCTATTTATTTTGTTAAACATTTTTCAAATTATATTTTAATCTGGTTTGGGCTACACTAGGAAGTTTTGCAGGTCTATTGGTGTACCACTTGAGTTGGCACCTCTGCATTAGGCCACATGACTTCTCAAATAGGCTTAGGTAGACTAAAAAAAAGATGTAAAATTATAATTTTCTTATGATAGCAATCCTACAGAGTTGGGGTTGAATGTGCTTTCTATGCAATCTACCATGAGCCTTATTAATGAATAATACATAAAAATCAGCACAAAGGAATCTGAATGTTCCACTGTCCCCAGCTGAAGCAAATTTTTGCTTCCCTAATTCAGAAAAAAGAAAACTATAGAATGACTTAGAGAAGTACCCTGTATTAGCAGGTGCAAAAGTTTAGTGAAATGAGCACTGACTTGAAATTAAGGTAGACTTAGTTTGAATCCTGCCTCCTAGGCAAATTTAGCTGCTTTATCTTGGGCAATTTACTGAACTTCAGAGCCTAAACTTTCCTCATCTGCGTAGTGGAGATCATAACACCTCATAGAATTTTCTGAGGATCGAATGAAATCAAGCTTACAAAACACTGATAAATATCAGCTATGATCAATTATAAGTATTCACATTTGGGATCATAGGTGACAGGTAGAGAACAAAATAAGGCTTATATGGGCAGCTAGATGGCACAGTGGATAGAGCTCCAGGCCTGGATTCATGAAGACTCATATTCCTGCTCTCAACTCTGGCCTCAGAAACTAACTAGTTGTATGACCCTAAGCAACTCACTTAACCCTATTTGCTTCAGTTTCCTCATCTGTTAAAAATGAGCTGGAGAAGGAAATGACAAACCAGTGCAGGATCTTTGCCAAGAAAATCCCAAATGGGGCCACAAAGAGTTGGATGCAACTGAAATGATTTAACAACAAAAAGCATTTATATAGTACCTACTATGAGCCAAGCATTGTGCTGAGTACTTTACAAATATTTTCTCATTTGATGTCCACAAGAGACAGACAAATTGACAGATTGATCCATGGATGATAGATACAGATATTGATACATGAATGAGAGACAGGAGAGTGAGACAAAATCAGAGAGAACATTTATTAACTATATGCTTACTATTGCCACACACTGAGTACAACTACAAGCAAAAAGAAAGACATTCCCTACCCTCAAGGAACTTATGTTAGAATTCAGGGAACAAAAGGGAGATGAAAATCAGAGGAAGGGGAAGGGGTTAGAAGAGGTGGAATATCCCCAGAGAAGGGCAAGGTGGAAGAGTTTTGAGAGTCAGGATCTGAGGTAGTTCCTCAAATGGAGGTTTCAGGGTGAACTCACCAATTGGAGAATTGCATGTAAACACCTCATGGGCAGAGGTATCTCCAGCTTTGAGAATGTGGCTGAGATTTCTTACAGATCTTAGACTCAGAGACAGAAAGGAATTTAGAGATTCTGTAGTCTGATTCCCTCATTTACAGTTGAGGCAACCAAGACCCAGAGAAGTGGAGACATTCAATATCACATAGATAAGTAACAGAGCTAGTACTAAATTCCAGGCCAATGCTCTTTCCATTCCACTATAATGCTTTCTGAGGATAGTGGCCAATGCTCCAACACTGGACATTACATTTAGATATTTGGACCATTAATTCTTCAAGGACCTTTACTGTTTAAGTCCGATAACTGAACAATCCACCCCCATCCATGCCACCAACACAGCATTTCAATCCCATCTTTGTCATCCAGTCATATAAAGTGGTGACTTTATATATAACCTGCAGACCCATACTACCTTTTCTCAAAGACTTTGCTGTGTTCCAATCAGACCTTCTACCTCCTCATTTTTACTGAAACCTGACCTTCCTTTGAGGCTACCACATCACTGTCAGCCCTCTCCTTAAAAAGTCATTGTTCCTTGGCTGAACAAGTTGTGGTATATGAATGGAATGGAATACTATTG